>NC_132873.1:28901633-29221265 GCF_048164855.1 Canis lupus baileyi | reverse complement strand
TTTTCAGATAATCCTTCTTTGATACCACAACAAAACTCAACAAGTGATAGTTTTTTAAGGGTTGGTTGCACTGTGGAATGTGAAACTCCAACAGTAAGCTCTATATATACACTCACATTAAAATCTGTTGGCACATCTTATATTTTAAATGGAAATTTTACCCATACAATTTTGTAATATCATACATTGGTTATTTGGAAAACATGAATCCACTAAATTATGCAGATCTTGTAAATGCTCACACACTTCATCGTACAAGTCAGAAAATCGTATTAGTTAATATCGCCACTGATCTTATTAGAAAAGTATTTTTAAGCATTGGAAATTGTTAAGCCCAGAGGGAGTTTGCAAGTATGCAAGTTTTCCATATTCTAATTTTTGCTTGAAAACTTCAATTTTATTATTGGAGACAGACATTGCCAAGTGTTTTCCCTGAAGTGACAGTCACAAACCGTTCATTTTCAGGAAAACGTCTTCCAAATACCCAAGTCTGAATAACCACAGTTTAAGTCATTCTTCTGAGTAACGATGATGTTCTGTGACACTCAATCACACAAGGGCTTTTCTTGAGACGATCACCACACCTTAATGTGTGTACTTCTCATGATAGAATATTATGGAGACATTAATATAAAACGTAATAAAATTAATTTTCCAGCTTCATTGAAAACATTATCAGTTAAACTAGCATTTAAATAGTTTTAAGTGTGTGGTGATAAAGAGTACAACGAGGGGCACCTGGGGGGCTCAGCGGTTGAGTGTCTGCCTTTGGCTCAGGGCGTGACCTCAGGGTCCTGGGATGGAGTCCCACATCGGGCTCCCCCCAGGGAGCCTTCTTCTCCCTCTGCCTATGACTCTGTCTCTCTCTGTGTATCTCTTATGAATAAGCAAATAAAATCTTAAAAAAAAAAAAAAGGAGTACAATGACTTTTAGAGTAATTTGGCATCACAGCCTTGGTTCACACTGAGGCACCAACATTACCCACCATTGCTTTGGTACCATCAGTGCAAATGTCAATAGAGTGAAAAAGCAAAACATTATTATAAAAATAGTTTTATTTTCAGACAGATGGCCTTTCCTTAAAAAGGTCTTGGCGTCTACCCCCTGGGAATCTGCAGACACTTTTGAAACCTCTGCTCTGTCTACCGTATCCTATCCACCATCATCAGTTTATCCAGTGGTATATCATGAGGGAATCTGTCCTCAGATGAACATTTTTTTTTCTTGGTTAAAGCATCTGCCTTAAACCTCTGTCTACCGTCCTGTTTCATGAACTGAGTCTGGCTTCTAAGAACAGGTATCTCTATGTCCACTTTACTTTTCTTTGTTAGAGTCAAATAAATAGCCAGGTCCCCAATTTCTTGGCCCTACATGGACCCTGGTTTCATCAGTCCCTTAGAGTCAAAGACAAAGAAGAAAGGCAGGGGGAGGGGAGGCTGGAGAAGTAGGAGAAGAGAAATAAAACCAAAGAAAAGCACATCGTAGTGAAACCCCCAGTTTGCTAAGCTCAAAGACCACAGCAGATTCTTGTCCCCCTAGAATCCATGCTCCATTCCCCCTAGTTAAATCTCTATTTCTAATTTTTTTTTGCCTCCCCTTAACTGGGAAATATCAGATTATAGACTTGCAGGAAAGTCCTGACTGTGCCACTTTCTAGCTACACAAAGTCAGCTCAGCTATGTAACCTCTCTAAGCCCCAAACTCTGTAAAAATGGGGATAGTATATCCGCCATAAAATTGCTGGGAAGATTCAAAAATCTAGTGTAAGGAATAAGATAAGAGAAAACACTCGACAAGAGCTGCTCTTAATAGAATCATAACAACCAAGTTGGGAGGCTTTGAAAGTGACTAGGATAACTCTCCTCCCCTTCTCTCCTCATCCTCCGGATGGGTTTCCAAATGGAGACGAAGAGGGGTCAAGTGAGATAGGCAGGTTCACATCTGTGCATCAGAAGCCGAGAGGATACAGTCAGTTCTTGACTGCTTTTTCTTTGTCTTTCTTTTCTTTTCTTTCTTTCTTTCTTTCTTTCTTTCTTTCTTTCTTTCTTTCTTTCTTTCTTTCTTTCTTTCTTTTTCTTTCTTTCTTTTTTTTTTTTGTATATTTTTGTATTGGTGCTGGATTTGCCAACATATAGCACACCACTCCCGTCCAGTGCCCCCCTCAGTGCCTGTCATTCAGTCACCCCATCTCCCGCCCACCTCCCCTTCCACTACCCCTTGTTTGATTTTCTACAGCGTCTGCGTCTGGGGGAGTCAAGGGGAGGAGAAGGGAAGGGGCTACCACTTTCCCTGACATTGGTTGTGAGCAAGCTCCACCTTCTCCCAATTCTTGTGCGAAGAATGTAAACATTTGTTCATTTTCATGTTTGTGGAAGCACCTTACCCGTCCCATCCAAGCTTCCTTTCTAATGTGTCCTTAGGAAACTAGAGGGAGTTAGAGTCCGATGCTGGGTACAGAGAACGCGCATGTACAGACATGCTGAACTCCACGGTAGCCTGTGCTAGTATCAAATGAGCACGACAGCGAGGGTAACTGGGACAAGACAGCGTGGTGTGGGTCTCAGCTCATCTGGAGGCAGGTCCCTCAAGCTCCAGCAGAACAGGGGCAAGGTCTACAAAGGGCTTTAAAGATCTGTCTTGTTGTATCCTCAGGACCGGTTTCCAAGGACTGTGCTCCCTCTACTGCCACCTCAGGAGCACAGCAGTTTATAAATCACAACATTCCTCCAACAGCCTTTTTTCAGCTCCAACTGCATGCCAGATGGAGTGCTGAGATTTACAGGCATTGTTTTTACCAATTCCTCACAATTCTCTGAAGTATTAAGGATCATTCTGATTTCTAACAGACAAAGAGATTAGGCTTAATGAGGTTAGAGGGACTGGTCAACGGGAATCAGATGGTAAAGGGCAGGTTCGGGAGTCAAACTCAAGACTGTCTGGCTCCAGAAACATTTGTAATCATTGGCTTTACTAAAAATCTTATCTACTCATATAAGAAACACAATGAATTTCCCAAAGAGCTACGGAAGAAGTAAGTTTAAGGATCCAAACGCGGATTCCAAAATAGAGAGGCTCATTGGATAGTCTATTAATCAAAGATGATGCGTATACTCTGATTCTCCAGATTTGCCTTGCTATATGGACGGTTAGCCATGCATTTAACAGTCCTGCATGTGCCGGGATGGTGGCCACATTGCCAACAGATTTCCAAACCATTTAGCAAATTATGTGGTTCTACAGCATCCTGCTTATAGTGTGTGAAAGGTGACTGTTTCTACCAGTGTGTTTCTGTTTCTACTTCTGTTTCCATTTAATGTACTTTTTCATATATTGGTCTCTCTCAGAATTGAATATTTAGTGGATCAGAATGAAATGTCATTTTCCTTGTATTACATCCATTCTTTGATGGAATGCCTCATCCCCTTAGTCTGTTCTGAGGGCTCTTTCAGTTGACTTGCCTTGTCCAGGCACTTCATTTTCACTAGGACTGCCACTACCTTTGATAATTATAATAATATCTAACATTTATAGGTTTATAAATGCTTAAATAAAGTCAATATAAAGATGTAATGTACATCAATTCTATCTAAATGCCAAGTTGAAGAGGGTAGAGGAGATTATCCTTCTGTCTCTCTCAAATTTTTTTTAAAGATTTCATTTATTTATTTGAGAGAGAGAGAGAGACTGAGCAAGAGAGAGCAAGCCAGGGACGAGCCAGAGGGAGGAGGAGAAGCAGACTCCCTGCCGAGTAGGGAGTCTGAGCACTGGGATCATTTCCTGGGCCAGAGACTGATGCTTAACTGGCTGGGCCACCCAGGCACCCCTCTCGACTCTCTTCGCTTAGGAAAAAAAAAAAAATCCTTGGTTAAGCTGTTTGAGGTAGTGAGAGAAAGCAAAACAAAACAAAAATGGATAAAGGGCTCCATTTAAAGGCATAGATAGAAATTGGGAATGTGGAGCAGATAGCAGAGAAAAGAAAGGAAGGGAAAAAGAAAAGATATAAAGGGAGCTAAAGAGGAGGAGAGAATGGGAGAGAGAAGAAAACATGGCACAAAACTTGCAAAGAATAAAGGAGCTTAGTAAAAGATTTCTACTGGTGAACTCTAATGACCCATATTTAATGATCTATATTAAATTATGTTTTTTCTCTGTTGGATACCTCCTCTTTCTCCTCAGGCTTCAGAATGACTGGTTTGGTTTTTATTGTGGTCATATTGAAGGAAATGAAAGAAAGGAACACCAAATCAAAAAGAGGTGTGGTGTATCTTTCCACTTACTGAGGTCTTTGGTGTATTTCATTAATGTTTTGTATATAAACCCTAAACATTTTTGTTAGGGTTATATCAAATTACTTTTTATAGTCTTTTAAAATTTCAAATTCCAGTTGTTCATTGCAAGTAACTTTCGTATATTGACAATGTATCCTGTGATCTTGCAAAACTCCCCTATTAGTTCAAGAGGGTTTTTGTAGATTCTTTGGAATTGTCGGCATGCACCATATTATCTGTGAATGTTTTATTTCTGGAAAACTTGTATTTCTTCTTTTAGTTCTTCCTCTCCAATTTGCCCTTTATTTCTTTTTCTTGTCTTATTACACTACCTAGGTCTTCCAGTGCAATGCTGAATAGGAGTGATGAGAGAAGATATCCGTGCCTTGTTCTGGATCTTGGGAGGAAGACATTCAGTCTCTTACCATTAAATATGTTAACTCAAAATTTTTCAAACATACCCCTTATTAGGTTAAGGAAGTGCACTTCTATTCCTTGTTTTTTGGAATGTTTTTTTACATTGATATGACCATATTTTTTTTCTTGTTTAGTCTGGTAATGTGATTAATTACATTGATTCTACAAAGTTAAACTGGTTTTAGATTCTTGGGATAAACCTCATTTTGTTGTGATGTATATTCCTTTGTGTATATTGCCAGATTTAATTTGTTATTATTTTAAAAGGATTTTCAAGCACTATTTTTATGAGAGATATTGGTCTGTAGCTTTCTTTTCTTGTAATGTCTGTTTTATTTTATTAGAGTAATAATGGTCTCAGACTATGTTAAGTGTTTCTTCCTCTTCAATTTTCTAGAAAAGACTGTGTAGAATTGGTATTATTTCTCCCTTAAATTTGAAAGAACTCACTAATAAAGCTATCCCTGCCTGGAGTTTTCTTAGTGGAAAATTTCTACCTTACAAACCCAATTTTTTTTTTCTTATTGAGGTATAATTGACATATAACATTATACTAGTTTCAGGTGTACAACATAATGACTTGATATTTGTATATATTGGTAAAATGATCTTCACAGTAAGTCTAGTTAACATCCATCCTCATGCATAGTTACAATTTTTTCTTGCAATGAGGACTTTGAGGGTCTACTCAATTTTTTAGACAGAAAACTCTTCTGGTTACCAATTTCCCCTTGAATGAGCTTGATAGTTTGTATCATTCAAATAATTTATCCAGGGCAGCCCCGGTGGCGCAGCGGTTTAGCGCCGCCTGCAGCACACGGCGTGATCCTGGAGTCCCGGGATCGGGTCCCACGTTGGGCTCCCTGCATGGAGCCGCTTCTCCCTCTGCCTGTGTCTCTGCCTCTCTCTCTAGCTGTGTCTCTATGAATAAATAAATAAAGTCTTAAAAACAACAACAACAAAAAAGAATTTATCCATTTCGTCTAGGGCTGGCTTCAGCAGCACATATGCTATCCATTTCACCTAAGTAGTTGTATTTGTAGGCATAAATTTGTTAATAATATTCTTTTTATTCCCTTAATTATAATCTATAGTAATGTCACCCCTCTCTTTCCTGATATTGCTAATTTGTGTCTTTCTTTTTTCCAGGACAATCTGACTAGAAGTTGATCAATTTTATTGATCTTTTGAAAGAACAAGCTTTTTGGTTTCATTGATTTTTCTCTATCATTTTTCTGCTTTCTCTGTCATTGATTTCTGCTCTTGCCTTTATTATTTCCTTCTGCTAACTTTGGTTTCAATTTGCTTTTCTTTTTCATGCATCTTAAGATAGAAGCTTAGGTCATTGATTCTTCTAATATAAGCATGTAAATCTTTCCCCTTTAGCTGTATCTCACAAATTTTGATATATTAGAGTTAAATTTTCATTCATTTTCTTCAAAATCTTTTCTGATTTCCCTTGTGATTCCTTCTATGATTTATGGGTTTTGTTTTATTTTAGAAGTGTGTTCCTGGTTGGATCAGTTGGTTAAGCATCTGCCTTTGGCTCGGGTCATGGTCCTAAGGTCCTGGGATCGAGCCCCACGTGGGACTCCCTGCATGGTGGGGAGTCTGCTTCTCCCTCTGCCCCTCCCCCCAGCTCATGCTCGCTCACTCTCTCTCTCAAATAAATAGATAAAAATCTTTAAAAAGAGAAGTGTGTCATTTAGCGTCCAACTATTTGGAGATTTTTCTAGGTATCTTTTTATTTATTTTAACTTAATTCCATTGTGGTTGGAAAATATACTTTTTTATAATTTAAATCACTTTAAATTTGTTGAGTTGTTTTATGGCACAGAATATGGTTATCTTGGCTAATGTTTAGGATGCACTTAAATGAATGTGTTCTCTGTGGCTGCTGGGTGGTGTTCTGTCAATATTAATTCGGTAAAATAGGCTAATAGTGTTAGGATTTTTCTTTCACTCGAGACTTTTAGCCTATTTATTCAATTATTATCATCAGAGGAATGTTTAAATCTTCAGCTGTAATTCTGAATTTTTCTCCAGTTCAGTCACTTTTTGTTACATGTATTTTGAGGCTTTATGTGTAGGTGCATAAACACTTGGGATTCTTTTGTCCAATTGATGATTTTTCCCTATATGATTATGAAATGACTTTTTAACCGTGATAATATTTTTTTTGCTCTGAAGTCAACTTTATTTTGTATTTATATATCCACTTCAGCTTTCTTTGATTCATGGTAGTATGGTATGCCATTTTCCTAATATTTTACCTTCAACTTTATTTTATATTTGACATGGGCTTCCCACAGGTAGCATAAAATTGGGTCTTTTTTACCCAGTTTAACAATTTCTACCTTCTTTATGGATAATAAGCTTTCTCCACTCTGGCTGTTGAAAGTAAATCCCATCCTTAGCTCTGCATGAGCTCTAGAAGTTCTACTCACTCCTTTTTAGTGGTTTTATTCCCCTAACTTTGGGTAGTTCCTTCGTACACATGCACTAATCAATACTCAGCAGAATCGGGGGCAGTGGTCCACAGTCTCTTCTCTGGTGCACGGCCCTGTGAAACTTAGTCCGCTCGGCCTCCCCAAACTCTTGACTCTGTCTTCTCATCTTGGGAGACTGTCAGGCTCTGTTTGCGCTCCCTCCTTCTGTGCCACAGTATGGAAACGCTCTCCAGAGAGTGAGATAAGGCAGAGAGAAAGCCCAGTTCTTTACTTCTCTCAGAGATCATTCTCTCTCACTGTCTGTTTGCCAATGCCTGAAAACCATTGTTTCATATATATATATATTTTTTTTTTAATTTAAGTTTTTAAGGTAGGAGGGTAAAGCCACCCCTGGAAGGGCTGCCAGATTTGGGGGAACAAAGCAAGACTTTCAGTAAAATCTGAATGTTAAATCAACAGCCAGTACTTGTTAGTATATGTATGACCCATACTTATAGTATAAGTATGTTTAAAATACAAATTTAATGGGGTTTCTTGGATTTTATCTAGCAACTCCAATCCCTGTTAAACCCATCATGCTCAAAGCAGAAGTCCCCAGACACTCTTTTAAGGGGCAGAGCTATGTATTTGTTTTGAAATCCATTCAATTCAGTATGAAATATTTACTGAGCTCCTGCAGTGTGCTTATCACAATGAGAGTGACTTAAGGAGGAATTTTCTTAAGGCTATATCAACTGGCAGAGAAGAGAAAATACACATAGGAAACTAGAAGTGCTCAGTTGACCTACAATACTAAGCATAAGTGTCACAGGAATCCAGAAGAGTTAAAGGCCAAAATGAGTTGAAGAAGTCGGAAAATACAGGAGATATGGCTAACGGAAAGAGTGAAGAGTGAAAGAATTGTGCTCGGGAAGGCGGAGGGCAAGGATGTTCTGTTTGCCTAAAGAAGCTAAGACACCGATGAAGGACTCAGACCGGCATCCTTCCAGACAGCGAGGAAAATAACCTGAACAAAAGAAAAGATGCCTTGGGCGAGTCATGATAAACAAGGCTAGCTGGTACCAGGACATGTGGGAACAGTTGTTCAGTTTGTTCACTGCGCAAAGGTGCCCAGTTGGGAGGCTCAGTGGGGACTGAGGTCCCAACTGCTCCGGTTCCAGGACATGAGCTTCTATGCGGGGCCTCATCTAATTGGAAGAAGGGATGCTTTCTCCTACTTCTAAGTTGCTTCGTGGGACATTTGAGGTCCCGGGGGGTTGGGGGGGGCTTCAGGATCTGCCTTCTGAGCAGACCCATTCCTTCTGTGGCTCTGAGCCAGGTCGCCAGTCGGAGTCCCTACAGGGAAGTGGGGGCAGATGTTAGAAGGTGCAGCACCTCTGAGCCACAGACCTCAGGGTCCTGGGCTACTGTGGGAAATGAGCTGGGAAGGGAAGGGATGAAAGTCAACGGTCGGAAGGAGCAGAGTGGCTGAGCACGATGAGGTGACAGGGCTTGGCCTAGGACCCCCAAGGTGGACAGCAGTGGTGCCACCCGGTGAGGCAGGCCCTGGGCCAGGTGCACCTAGCAGCCAAGAGGCGGGCACGGCTGTGCTAACCGGTGCCTACACATCTTCTGTCTTTGGAAATTCTCCCAGGAGAAGCTGCAAAGCGTGATTTTTAAGGAAAAAGCAAACCTCAGGGGTAGGCATAATTCATCAGCCCCCCCAGTACATCCCACGAAACCCAGCGCAGCCCTCGCCCGTGTGAAGGCCACCCGCGTGCCCTCTTGTGCCAGAGCCCTGCCTCCCAGCCCGAGCCCCGGACGTGCTTGCCCCTTACCTCCCCGGGGTCCCCCCAAACGAGAGAAATAGGAGGAGGGGACAGAGGAGAGTCATGGCAAACACTGCCTCAAATAGCAAGAGAGGAAGGAGTATCTGGAAGATGTGAACGAGAACAGCTACTTTCTCTGTCTCCCCCTTTATCAGTTTGATCTTAAAAGAATGAGGCAACCAGATGCAGACCCAGCTGGGTGGAACTTCAGCTTCATGTTTAGTTTTGTCGCCAGCGTCTCACACTAGGCTCTTTATCTGGGGCCTGCGAGGGTTGTGGTTCTCTTTACAGAAAAAGCCTCTAGCAGAACTTCGCCTGCTTGGAATTCCTTGCCACAAGAAAAAAAAAAAAAATCCCCAAAGCAAAGGACCACCCGTAACAAATAAATGATTTATGAAAAAAAAAAAAAAGTCGAAGGAAGGGGTAAATCCTTCCTTCTTACACAGAAATTATTGAGGGCTGCGCTGTCCAAAAGCCAGCTCAGGTGAACCAAACTCAGACGCCTCCACAGATCCCAGAAGGGGAGCCTGTGTCTGAAGCTCCACTGAGTGAAAATAAGAAGCTAAATCCTGAAAGTGAAGGGTTTCCAGCCTCCTTCAGTTGTCGGCCTCTCAAGTCCCCGCTGACAGGAGCCGCGCCGTCCCCTCCGCGGGGCCTGCGGGGTCCTGCCCGGATCTATGCGAGGTCAGAGCAAAGGGGGAAACTCTCGCACACAAGTGACAACACAGTTTTGGGTGGGAAAGGGCAACTTTAAGGATGGCCCGTCTTATTACAGACCTTCCTGTGTTGGTCGAGTTGCAGAGATGGTCCTTTCCTTAGTTTGGAGGCTGGAACGTTAGCCAAGCAGCAGAGGGCACTGTCCCCCCAGTGAAGCCACCTCCCAGGCAGCCGAGCTGGGCCTTGGGTTCCTTTCACCACAAACCAGATTCTCTAGGCTCCCGTCCAGTCCATCCGTCTCGAGATGGCCCGCAGGGTCTCCAGAGTCGGTGACCAAGCCCCTCCTCGCTGGCTCCTGGCTCTGGCCCAGGCAGTGGGGGGGCCCCTCACGGGGGGGCGGGCGAGGGGAACCCCAGGCCTTTGGTCCCAGGCCTTTGGTCCAAGGGTTCCAGGCCTTCCCTCTTGGCCTTGCTCGCCCCCCATACCCGCAGGGCCACTCTGGGAGGTTCATATCCAGGGGAGACCGGAGCCAGGAATTTGGTCAATTGAGAGAGAACCTGTCTTTGCCCTTTATTTATGTGGGTTTGTCCAGGTTTACACAGAGCGGTAGAGCCAAGATATCGGGGTCTCGCTCCTCTCCCAACATTCGCGCGTCACCTGCCAACACAGATCAGCTAAGGGAGGACACTGCTCCATGTGTGGACGCACCTCCGGACAGGCCCCCTGGAGCCTTTCCAAACCAGTTGCCACTTTGAGATCCTCTCTTTTGGAAACTTCTAGAGCCACTACTGCTTCTGCGTTGGCTGGCCAGCTGGTTTTTCCAGAGAACATTCTCTAAAGACCCAACTCGTTTCTTACGTTGAGGCAAGGCCTGTGCATTCCCTTCCGTCCTTGAAGCAAGGGCCACGGGAGCTCACAAGGAGGTTGCAGGACAGGTCGGCGTCCTGACAAGCGCCGTCACGACAGAAAGGGTTCATCATCGTTCGTTACATGAAACAACACTCGTTCCCCTAAGCACCGAGGTCCAGGGTAATGGACTGTCTACTCCAGTCCCTTCTCAGTGGCGCCCCACCTGCAGGTTGAGGCTGGGGAAGCTTGCCGTGTGCGGCCACGTCCGATGGCACGTGAAACGGTGACACGATCGCATGGTGGTAGCTTGTCCCCTAAGTATGGCGTCCCCTTGCCCATGTCTGCAACTGCCCCAGGTAGAAGAGAGGTGTGTCTTAATGGGGTACCCTCTAAAGATGCTCAAAGCAGAAGCTGAGGTTGTAGCAGAGGGCTAGGTTCCCACGGCACTTCCGACGTCACCCCAGGAAGGGCCCTGGGTGTTGCTTAGTAATGAGGACGAATGATTTCATAGAGTGGGTGGCAAAGGAGAACAATCAGATGCTCCCGTTACCGCGTCGCCCCGGTGAAGGGCGTAATCCCCGGAGAGGGATTGGCCCTCTTGTTGAGGCCGAGGCCATGCAGCAGAGCCCCACTGCCCCCCGGCCTCCTCTGGCAGCCCTGGGCACCCCGCATGCCTCACTGGCTGCACCCACGCCCCACTTCTCTCCCTAGATGGGAGCTTCCAGGGCAGCGCGGTGCTTCTCTTGGGAGATAAGCCATGAGCACATGTCCCGGCCGCAGGTGCTTCACGCTTGTGAGGCTGCCGGGTGGCGGGACAAGGGCGGGACAAGGGCGGCTCGGAGGGCCAGCCCAGAGCCCTCCCGTCTGGACGGCCTCTCGCCTCGGTGTGCACCGCACTGTGCAAACCCGGGCTCACGGGCCTGTTGTCTCCGGCCGGTTTACTCACCTGTCTTTATTCAGCAGCGCCGCCAAAACCTTGGTTTCTCGCCCTGAGGCCTAGGTCTTTCTACCGATGGACACTGTGCCCCGTTCCTGGGCATGTTTCAAGGTCAAATATGCAGCTGATTCAAATTCTCAAAGCGAATTCTTATCATTTCAGGGCATGGGAGCCCAGAACCATCCAGACCGGCTGCCACATTCCCACGTCACTGTGGGCTCTATTGGGAAGACCACAGAAGCCCCCACCCGGCGATGCTTGGTTTCCCGCAGCGACCGAGGCTCTTGGATGCCTGGTGGTGACCCCGTCTCCAGGATGGTGAGGGCTAAGCACCTGGAATTATCAGTGGCCTCTTCTACCTACAGCACATGGTACTGAATAAAGACATCATACGTCCCTGGACCTACTGTATCCAGAGCCTTGAAGCCCCGAGCCTACCACTTCACCTCGAAACCAGTCCCTTTCCCCCGGAGCAACTCGCGGCTGAATTCCTATCAGAAGCAACCACTTATTGCCTGATCGATAGAGTATCAGTACAGTACCCAGGCTACGGACCAGCAGGGAGGACAGAGGGCCCCAGAGAGGGAACCGAAACGGACAGGAGGTCGTCGATCAAGAAGCTGCACTCGAAGCTATGGGAGGGCCACTTACTTCACGGCGAACTTGCTGAATTGGTTGAAGTTTTGCAGGGTCACATCTGTTATCCTTTAACATTTCGTGGAGGATGGAGGAGGAAGTGCCAGCATACTGGGAAAAGAGCCAACGTAAAATGGTTGAAAAATAAAAGGAAAAACGGTTTTGTTCTGAAAATTAAAGACCTATGAGTTCAGCTGCTATAGCGAGGGGGAAAATAGCCACAAATGTGACTAGAACGAAGTGTTGGCTTTACGTGAACTGCACTTCCCCCCAGACCAACCTACATATTTTAATCCATTGACAAACGATTAAGTAAACGAGAGCTGTGCATCAGGGCTGGCGCTGCCATCATACAGCCGAGCCAGAGAAACCGCGGCAAGGCGCGGTCGCAAGTTTAGAGAACAAAGGATCTCTAAGAGCCGGATACTAGTGCCGGGGTCTAAAACCAAGGGAATTAAAAGAATCGAGGATGCTATACCATTTTCTGTCCTTAAAATATTGAATTTTTGCGATGCCTGGGGGGCTCAGGGGTTGAGAGTCTGCCTTTGGCTCAGGGCGTGACCCCGGGATCCTGGGATCGAGTCCCGCATCTGGCTCCCTGCAGGGAGCCTGCTTCTCCCTCTGCCTGTGTCTCTGCCTCTGTGTGTGTGTCTCTCTCAGGAATAAATAAATAAAATCTTTTTTAAAAAACTGAATTTTCAAGCATGGGCCTATGAAGATTGTTAGGTCCTTTGAGAAAAAGGGCTGTCACTAGATGACTGCTTTGCATGCTCTTATTTATTCATCCGTCACTCACTCATTCATTCACCAAACACTTGTTTTTGCAAGGCCCTTAATACGTGTAAAGAAAATAAAAACGACTAACAGTGGGTAAGGTTTTTCCCTAGTGAAAATAGCTGCATCAGGGAGCATTTTGATTATGATCTCATCAGTACTCACTATTCTATTTTAAAAATTATCAAAAGAATAAACAGTTAGGATATAACTAAGTCTTGATTACTTTTTCCATTACTTGGAAGATTTGATACAACTAGGACAAAAATTCAAAAGAAAATTAATGTCTTAAACAGCTCTCTTAATCACAGGCTTGGGCCCTTTTGTACATTTTTTTTTTTTAACTTGCAGTTAAAAGTATCATTCCAGGCTTGTCTGTAGATCCCAGATTTCTGACTTTTTAAAACTCATTGTTTGTTACAGTTTGAATATGTTGCTAACTTCATTCAATATGCTCTTGTTCCTACCAACCAGAAGTGCTTTTACCAGCAAGTTTTTTTTTTTCATAGTCTAGAGCAAAACAAACCGGAAACAAAACATATTGTGAAAAGATTATTTCAGACTTTTTCCCTGTTCACTTCTATTTTTATTTTTCTTATGTATCAGTAAACTGTTACCCTTGCAACCATGTTTCTATATCTCTCTCACTTTCTGTGGCTTTTTGTTATTGCCTATGTTCTCTTGGATAATAATTCATTAAATAAGCTTTATTTGGCTCAGCGGTTTAGCTCCGCCTTTGGCCCAGGGTGTGATCCTGGAGACCCAGGATCCAGTCCCACAGTGGGCTCCCTGCATGGAGCCTGCTTCTCCCTCTGCCTGTGTCTCTGCCTCTCTCTCTGTCTCTCATAAATAAAATCTTAAAAAAAAAAAAAGATATCTGACAAGCTTAAGTGAACTCTCACTTTTCATTATACTAAATAATTTCCTTATAACTGTACACAGGTGCCTTGTAAGATAAGTCAGGTGGTTTAATTATACCTCTATGAATTCAGTAATTATTGAAAACCAACAGTAAACAATGAGCTGTACTAAGTTAAAACCAGGTGAGATGTCAACTTGTGCAAGACACATCCTTGCCATTGAATTTGATCCCAATTGCTGCAAGAGTCAAATGTTAATACTGAACAAATATACTTCAATACGGGTAATTTGTGGTTCTATTGGGTGATTTGAACAAACCAAAGGAGACTGGGTGGAGAAGATGGACTCTGAGTGGTAGGTGGCCTTTGTGATAAGGACTGCGAAGGACATTATAAGTGAAGAGCAAGGTGTGAGTACGAACCAAATAGACGGAAAAACACCGTATTCATACAGGGAAAGCGAGGTGTATTGGCAGGAGCAGAAGCTTCGTATTGGCAAACAGAAGTGGATGAAGCCAGTGAGCAGTGAGTGTTGTGGTGTTTTGAATGGCAAGCTCATGAGTTTGGAGTATTTCTGTAGTCCAATTGTCATCCCCGAATTTCATCCTCAGCCACTCCAAGCCATCCTCAAAGCTTCTGTCAAAGTGAATCTCCTCAAAGACAAAGCTAACATGTAGCTCCTCTGTTGAAGATTTTGCAGTGCCTTCTAGAAGATGTGAATCCCTTGGCCACTCAAGAACGGGTATCTATGAGACTATTCACAACTGAGCAGCAAAACGGAATTTCCACCAAAAACCAAAAAAAACAAAAAACAAAAAACAAAAAACAAAAAAACCAAAACAACAACAACAACAAAAACACAGAATTTCCGTGTCACTGAGCTTGGCCTGTAGGGTCCCCCACGTGGTCGTGCTTGGGCTTGTGGCTGGCTGGGTAAAGAAGATCCCTCTTCAGCCCGAGCAATAGTCTCAGGGGTGGAGATAATGCCTGGCAGCCCATCATGTCATGGCAAACAGGCCCAGAGAGCTGCCAGGGACTGACTGAATTCCTGGGACATTTATGCCTTGGAACTTAGGGTTGCAGCCTTGCTGAACTCAAAGGGACCTTTGCCTAATTGTGTCACATTCACACTGTAAATGCATTGAATTTAAGCAAAGCATTTGTTACAGGAAATTTGTGTTAATTTGAATTTTATAGATCAATCAATAAATCTTTTTTAAAAAAAGGAGTTTTGTGTATTATCTAAATAGGAAAAATAGCATTATCTCATTTAATCTTAGAAGAATCTCTGCAAGACAGTTATGAGAACCCCCTCATGTTACAGGTGAGGAGACCGGGGGTCAGAGGGTTCCAGCCCCTTAACAAATTCAAACAGGAGTGAAGGGGCAAAGTTGTGATTTTTGCCCAGTTCTGTGTGATGCCAATTCCTTGGCACATACAGATTCCAAAGTCATCTTCAGAGACTTGAGAGCAGAGTCTGTGACTGAGGGTTCTGAACCACACACCTACTTCCAGGCTGCGTCACCGCAAAAGGAAACTATGGATCATGGGCTTCCTAAAGCAAGGAATTGTATCTGATGACTTCAAATCGTCCCTTCCCCTCTTCGGTCTATGATTGCTTAACAGATTTCTACTGCTCTCCAAACATTTCAGTTCCAAGAGCTAAGCTGGAATGGTGAGAAAGTCACATTTTGAAGGAAACGTCTTTTATGGTGCTAGGTGCCTATTTTCCCAATACACCAAAAGCAAACTTCAGATACCATCCCCGCTGCGCTCTTTTCTGTCTGCCCCTCTTCCAAAAACAAATAATAGCAGCAACCAAAATGGAACAAAATTGGCTCTAGCCGGCTTGGGAGTTTAAGCCAGATCTGCTCTTGGGTCTCCCTAGGCCAAAGGGGGAGACGCAGTCAGTGGCGTCACAGGCCCTTCCCAGCGCTGACGAACACAAGCAGAGGGCTTCAAAATTAAAACCATGCGCTTGGTAGTAAATAGCTCCAACTGGTGCTTGATTGCAAACTGGACGTTCTATTTCTGACGTGATTTGAGCAAACACGGGAAACCTCACAGGCGCGGTGGAGAGATGCCTTCTCTCCCAGGACGAAAGAGAGCGGCGTCGGATGGTGTTCGGCTCGCCGTGATTCCGGGCACCGTGGAAAGCCATGGCCTTGACGGGGTTCTCACTTCGATAGCCTCACGGGAGACCTTTTCTTTCCCAGGAATCCTCTCCCGTGGGTGGGGCCAACTAGAATGTTCCTGAATGTGATGACTGTCAGCACATTCCCCCCAGCCGGACCACGGGGGCCGTTCTTATCAGATGAAGCTGACCTCTCCGCCCTGGCATGTTCTCCTTGTTCATCACTAGGATTAATTCCAAGTTCACGGCGATGCAGGTTTCGAGTAAATTGCGCAGTCCCCTCCAGATCGCAGGCGCCAAGCTCTGGAATTTCCTCCCCCTTATGGAGAGGCCGGGTGCTGGCTTACAAGAACGAGGACTTTAAAAATAGTTGGCTTGCACTCAGACCTGCACCCTGCAAAATGCTCTGCCCAGACTAGCCTTTCTCGTTTCAGCCGGCGGAGATCTGCCCCTACTCACTTTCTGCCGAATGCCAAGGGACTCAAGTGGGAGGCCCGAGCAAAACGAAAACGTTTAGCACATAATTCAAAATCTTAAAGTATTGTTTTCAGCCAATGGAAGAAGTAGGATTCATCAGAATCCTTGAATTGACATTCGATAAGCCCCAGAATCATGCTTGTCGACTAGAAATTTCCAAGTTAATTGCCCCGATGCATGACACGGACCTTCCTGTAGTGAGTAAAGATCCTGTTCCATCTGTCATCACTGTCAAAGAGGACAAAGTATGCAAAATAAGTTTGATATATTTATCATAAATATGATGGTCAGAAATCATTCTGCACATGCATCTCTGCATCAGGAGGATTGTTCTCAGCCTTGATGGTGCTCAGAACCTCCCGCCCACCCCCCCCCCCCAAACTTTACTGGAGGCTACAGGTGGCTCCGGACCGGGAGAATGAGTTATTCACATTTCTAGTTTCTCCCTTTTCAAAATTAAGCTTTCAGATTTTCTTTAGGCGTTTTCTTAGGATTCCAAGTTAGAAGGAAGGAAATCGTCCCTGTGCTTGTAGGCCAGCCAGATCCCTGTAGGGCCAGCGGAGCTTCAGCCCATGTGCTCTTGCCTGCAGCCCTGCCACCTCCAGGGAGGCTGGTGCTGCAGTTTGCACGGGTTTGGGGGACAAGCTGGGGGCCTGCAGAGGCTCTGTGGGTGGGACGGCGGGCGGAGACAGAGTATGAGGATTGGGGAGCAGAGCCTGGGATGCAGCGTCCTGGGGGGGGGGCTGGCTGTGTGCGATTCCTCGCATTCGGTCCATTCAGTGGGGGCAGGACAGTGGGGAGGGCCTCCCCTGGGGGGCTGAGGGCACAGCAGGGCCACACAGGGGGCTGAGGGTGCAGAGGGCCACGGGGCGGGGGGCTGAGGACACAGAGGGCCATGGGGGTGCTGAGGAAGCAGAGGGCCACAGGGGGTGGGGGTGAGGGAGCAGCAGGCCATGGGGGGGTGAGGAAGCAGAGGATCACGGCAGGGGGCTGAGGGCGCAGAGGGCCACGGGGGGAGCTGAGGGGGCAGAGGGCCACGGGGGGGGCTGAGGGCGCAGAGGGCCACGGGGGGGGCTGAGGGGGCAGAGGGCCACGGGGGGCGGGTGAGGGCGCAGAGGGCCATGGGGGGGTGAGGGAGCAGAGGACCACGGAGGGGGGCTGAGGGTGCAGAGGGCCACGGGGGGAGCTGAGGGGGCAGAGGGCCACGGGGGGGGGTGAGGGCACAGAGGGCCATGGGGGGCGGGTGAGGGAGCAGAGGGCCACGGGGGGGCCTCACCGGGCCCGGCCTGTGGCCCTGCCTGCCACGTCCACCTGTCGTTCCCCCCCTCCTGCCCCCCTCCTCCCACCCCCTCCCCCCACCGCATCCCTCCCCCCACGCTCCTCCCGGGTGACCCACGTCTTCAGCACCACAAGTGTCCCGTCCCCGCGGCCTTGGGAGACAGGTCCCTGTGACCCTCCGTGACCTGCGCACGTCTGGGCAGCCCGTTTCCTGCTGGGCGTGCAGCAGCTTGGAGGAGCCGTTGCCCGGAGCCTACCGCAACCAGTGGGGTTCTAACCAGGCCCCCCGGGGCCCCGAGCCGCCCAACCCGAATCCTTGGGGACGGAAGGCAGAAGACACGCTTGTCTGGAACGACGCCGCTGCCCAATCAGAATGACCCGCGGGCACAGGTGACAGGTCACAGGCTGGGACTGGTGGCAGAGACCCTGGGTGAAGCCGACCGGGGGGGGGGGTGCGCAGGTTCCGAAGGACTCGGGCTTGCTCCAGGCACCTGCGAGGGTAAACGCTAAAGCGCGCTGCCCGTGCCCTCCACGGGTCCGACAGGATGCGTGGGACCAGCCCTCACCGGGTGGCAGGAGTCAGGGGTACAGAGAGGACCCCTAAATCCAGGCTTGGGGGACAATTGGAACTGGGGGGTCTGCTGAAGAAGATGAGGAACAGGGCCACAGGCGGGTGAGAGTAGTGCCTCCAAAGCACAGAAGATTATTGTGCAGATTGCTGTCATAGATTCGTATTCTGAGCATCCTTGGCCACCCTTCCCAGATGCATAACAAAACCTCACAAAACCCCTTATTTTCTTTATCCTGGAAGTGAGTTAAGTCCCTGCCAGAGCTTGGAGGGGCTGAAGCCAGAGCGGCGCGCTGAGGGCAGGTGCCGAGTCGATGCAGGGCTCTGCAGGCCTCGACTGGGAGGCCTCCGGTCAGTGACGAGGCCGCTACTTACTCACTAAGCAAGGGCAGGCCGGGCACCTGGGAGTCACTATTACCACCCTCATTTTACACCCTTGGAAACAGAGGCTCGAGTAGCTTCCATCTACTTTTCACAGTCCCACCCAAAGCTAGAAAACCACAGAGCTGGAATTCGAACCCAACCATTCAAACTCTCAGCCTTAAAATATAAAAAAGCAGGGGGTGGGGTGGGGTGGGGTGGGGTGGACGGAGGAGTGCTACATTTAGAAATGAAAGAGAAAGACACAAATAGTTACGTGGTTTAAGATATTGCATAACAGGGTCATTTCAGCACGCCAATGGTTTGAAATATTCATGACCATATCTTAGTCTGTACCTCATTTTTTTTTTTTTTTTTGTTCTTCTCAAACAGTTCAGCAATATAGAGAATATTTTCGTTAAACAAAACCTGGTGTGGGCACCCAGAACGTGAATTGAATAAAAGGGCAGTTGCTCAGGGCACCTGGGGGTGGGAAATCGATGAGATCCTTCTGTCTCTCCTCTCAACTATTTTCCCCAAAGTCAAGAACTCTATGGCTCTCGTGTATGGCCCAGCATAGTTTTTAAATCCCGAGCGTTTTTCTACATACCACTCAAGCCCATAGATCCAGGAAGCAGTCAAATGTCATATGTGGGTGACGGAGTGTGTCTTTGCCACGGTGGTATCATGTGGCTGTGTAGGAAGGCCCGGCCGCCTGGCAGCCTCACTGCTGTGTGGTCACCAGGGCTCTTATGACCTAGAGGAGGGCAGCACCAATCAGGGGCCTGGTTCAGTGCCCCCCCCCGGGCAGCCGCCTCCTTAGAGAGATCCTCAGAGCCACAGAAAAGAACAGTGAGCTTAAACCTTGCTCCAGATGAGAGCCTGCCAGGACCGTCCTTGGTGAAGTCCAGGTAGCCACAGCAAATGATAAAGTCCCACTGCTGGTCCCTTTGCTTGTTTCAGGATTCTTTCCAAGGAGGAAGCAGGAAAAATCATAAAGTAATTCAGCCATGTTCAGATGTAAATTATTTTATGGCCAGCACAAGCCACCCCTGAATCCTTCTTCCTTTTGGGAAGTAAGGAGGTTTTAAGCACAGCACACTATGGTGCCTGGTGTTCTGGGGAGTCTCTGAGGGAGTGTGATTTCAGCACCAAAACCAAGAAAGTCCTAGGAAAACCGGATGAATTGGCCACCTTCAAAGCCCAACATATCACAAAATCTCAGGGTGTTAATTGACCACACTTAGGGCCAGATAATGCTTTGGAGTTCACAGAGAACAAATCACTTTTATGTATATTTAGTGTACTCTTAAACCACCAAAGTCAAAAGCATTTATGTTACAAACTCAACAAATATATTTAGGGTCTCAATGCAAAGAAATAATTTTATAATCCAATTAAGTATGCTCGGATATTTACTTACTGCTCGTGATGGTTATTCTGTGTGTCCACTTGGCTAGATCATGGTACCCAAATCTTGGGTCAAACATTATTCCAGGTGTTTTGATGAAGGTGTATTTTAGATGAGATGAACATTTAAATGAGTAGGCTTTGAGCAAAGCATACTACTCTCCATAGGTGTGGTGGGCCTCATCCAATCAGTTGAAGACCTTAAAAGAAAAATGAGGGCAGCCCTGGTGGCGCAGCGGTTTAGCGCTGCCTGTAGCCCAGGGCGTGATCCTGGAGACCCTGGATCGAGTCCCACGTCGGGCTCCCTGCATGAAGCCTGCTTCTCCCTCTGCCTGTGTCTCTGCCTCTCTCTCTCTCTGTCTCTATGAATAAATAAATAAAAATCTTAAAAAAAAGAAAAATGACAGATATCATCTAATAAAAAAATTTTGCCAACAGACTGCCTTTGGACTCAAAATGCTTTTCTTCCCTGGGTCTCCACCCTGCCAGCCTGCCCTCCTGCAGAGTTTGAACTTGTATCTCCACAGTTGTGTGAGTCAATTCCTTAAAAAAATGATCTCCTCTCTCTCTCTCTCTCTCTCTCACACACACACTTTCTCTATTGGTTTTATTTCTCCAGAGAACCCCCAACAAGGTACTACTAACACACAATTTAAGTCATCTCTCAAATAATTAGTTTTACGGTTACTAGAAATGAATAACTAGATAAAGTTGTTTGTTGGACCTTTAGGAATTTAGAGGACTTTCCTAGCATTACCTTAGAATTTTGTAGCAACCACTCTTCTTTCCATAAATATTTACTGAATCCTCCCATAGCTCATCACTCACCTGTGTATTTTGAATACAAAACTAACCTACTACCTAAGCAGAAACTTCGGGGGTGCTGGGTGGGGAGATCATTTATAGACACTCAGCTTAGGTCACTGAATCTTGACTTGTCACATACACTGAATTAACCTGGACTCCGGGCTTATTGCTGTTACTTTCTGAATCCCAAGTATGGTCCTTTCCACGGCGACCTGAATCTCAATCCACTGGCTTATTGGTGTAGAAATTCCAATGCTGAACAAAGTTCTAGTGTGTCCTTTCTCCTTTTCTTCAATTCAGATTTCAACAGACTGATACATATTATGTATTAACTATCATCTATCGCCTATCAATCTATCAATCACCTATCAATCATCTATCATCTATCAATCTATCATTTATCTACCTATCATCTATCTATCATCTATCATATGTGATCTATCATCTATCAATCTATCATCTATCAGTCATCTATCTATCATCAATCTATCATTTATCAATCTATCATCTATCTATCTATCTATCTATCTATCTTGGAGTCTCCCCAGTTTGCTTTTCTGGATTCTTCTAAGAGGTGAAGTTTAAGTTTTCTTCTTTTTCTCTGTACCACTGTAGTGTGTGTGTGTGTGTGTGTGTGTACATGCACAAAACATTTGTGCTCCTATTTAACACAAACAACATGTGCAAAGTCTTCTCATTTTCTTCATTCCACGCCCTGGTTCTAAGGTGGCTGATCTAATTAGCAGGAGGTTTATTCTTTCCTCAGTGACTGCATTTCTGGGAGAAAACCTGGTGAGCAAGCACCAGCCCTGCTGCACATCAAGAACCCTTTTGATTTTGAGCCAATTTATACCCTGAGGGCGGCGTGTGCAGGCTCTTCTTGATGTTCTCAGAACCACAGCTGGAATCAAGAAGTGGCTCTAGAATTACTCCCCAGCGCCCACACCCCCTCCCTTGATCTGTGCTTCCCTAGTTACTTTATCACGACACACTGTTTGACCGCTTTCACACCTTCATTCTTCCCTGGATGACGGCAAGCATCACGACAGAGTCCGGGAGTGAGAGTGATGCTGGCCACACAGTCCTTTGCATTTCACAGGCGTCCGAAGGAGCGGGGAGGGGAGGGCTGTCAGGGTCCTTTCCTTGGGCCACTCAGATCTGATACTTTGACTTTATTATCCATATTGTAAAAAGAAGTTCCTACTTTTCCCATAAGGAGAAATACAAGTCCAGTTCTTTAAGGTGATGGTCACTTGTAATCCCTTCAAAGGCTTAAAAGATGTTACCAATCAGGCTACAGCTTTGGCCGCTGCAGCCGAGCCAGGGCGACACCAATATTGGGGAGTCACCACTTCCTTAACACCCCTTCTAGGTTTTCCTTATCCTTCACAAACCTTTCGTCTGGCCGAGTGTTTGTCACGGTCACACTGAATGTTTGTCATCGTGGTGGTGACATGAACCTCCATCTCTGAGGGGTTTCAGCCCTGACTTGTGAGTCTGATCAAATCATTCTTGATGCAATTGCCTTTAATGGAGATTATTAGACACCAGAGAGCTAAGAGAAGCCCCAGGGAATCCTCCGGTTCTAGACACACTCTTGTCTTTAGCAGCAACTCTCATCCTTCAAGGGAATCACCATTGATCATGCCTTCCGGCACAGTAACTTCTTTTGTCCTCTGTAGGTTCAGTGACATATGGAGCCCAGAGTGGCCAGGAGGCACTTGCAGCCCCCGGTTCAGTGATACTTGTGACAAGAGTTCTTGCCCTGAGACCTAAGACGTCTAAACTAGCAGAGATTGTGGGGAATGAGAAACTCAAATTCTACAATTCTATTTGTGAATCACTTGGGTTTATGGTGGAACAGGGTTAATCCTATATCATCTGGGATATGTACGTACTACGTATGTATGTATCTATCTAATCAGTTACACCATGAAGGACAATACCGCAAGCCAACAAGTTGTCCCTTTGCTGGCAACTTAGCTGAGACTTCTCTAGGCCATTCCACAATTCTATCAAGCCAGTTGCTTCTGTTGATAGAATACATTCTAAAACTGGTGAACTGGGCAGCCCGGGTGGCTCAGTGGTTTAGCGCCACCTTCAGCCCAGGGCCTGATCCTGGGGTCCTGGGATCGAGTCCCACGTCGGGCTCCCTGCATGGAGCCTGCTTCTCCCTCTGCCTGTGTCTCTGCCTCTCTCTCTATCTGTGTCTCTCTCATGAATAAGTAAATAATCTTTTAAAATAAAATAAAACTGGTGAACTCTATGGCCATGAGCTTGTTACTCTACTTCCTTTGCTGTAAAGCAAGTCCTTTACTCTGAGGGAATGTCACACGTGTGGGAGGAGAGCAGACATCCTGTAGGTCCTGAAAGAGTCCTCTTGGCAGAGGTACTGTGGGCGGGAAGGCAACTCTGTCCCAGAGCGTCATCTTAGGGAAGCGCGAGTAACCGCTTTGCTAAGGTCAAGGGGCTGAGGCGAGGGGCCTGTCCAGGACTGAGGCCTCGTCCGGGGCCCGGCTCGGCTCTCCGGCCCTGGCGGCAGGGCAGTCAGTAGCCGCAGGAGCAGGGCGCCGAGGCCACCCTCCGCCTCTCAGGGCCTCACTCTGACTTCGGAGCTTTCGGAGGCTGTGCGTTTGGTCTGTTTTGTGGGTTCGCCACCCAGAATATGGGATCCTGGCCACAAGTTCCTACCCCGCCTGCCTTGCGGCTGCAGGACCAGCGGGCTCGAGGCGGCCAGCTAGCTCCCGGGCCCGGGGATCCCGTCTCCCAGGGCCATCCCAGTAATCACCGTTTGTCCCTTACGGATGAGTCCAGCAGCCGTACGAGGTACCAACGTCCCGCCTTCTACCGTCAGCACGCACCGGGCTCGCCCAGGTGGACACTGTAGCGATCGCGACATCAGGGCGTGCCGAGGACTGGTGACGCCTGGGTTACCCTCTGAGCGAGGCCCCTAAGTCGTGTCCTGAAGCTCGGCCTAAGGCCACTCCGGGACCCCGGTCTCCGCCTGGGCGCTTAGCGGGCGGCACCTGAGGCAAAATTTACGTGTCACCACTTTATTGACGGGCGGACCCCAGGCGGAAGAGAGAAACGTGCAGGGAAGGGAGAAGAGCCCCCGCGGCGAGGCTCACGACCCTGCCCGCCCCCAGCACCGCCAAGCACCTCCGCCACCAACCCTTCGGTTGCTCAGTCTTGAGCAGACACCTTCCGAGGGACCGGGTGAAAGTACCTGCATCTTGGAACAATGTGTGTGGGGAGAGGGGGGCGCAAACCCTTACGTCCGATGGTCTCTTATTGCCTCTCGTCTCCCGAGGTCAGAGCTCACCTTGGCTCAATTCCCCCCAAGCCAAGTTGCTTCAGTACCGCCTCCCGGAAACCAGCCGAAGCTTCCGAAGCTCCGATCCCGGCAGTGTGTGGCCACCGCGTGTTTTCCTTGGCTGGTTGTGTCCTTGGAAGCTCCTCAGTTTGTGGCGAGCCGCCCTCGAGGTGCAAGAATGGGTGCGCTGGGCCGGGCCCCCGGTCGGGAAGGCTGATGGCCAGAGCCAGGCTTGGCAGGTGGGCAAGGCTGAGCGGATCCCGGGCACGGAAACGGGGCCTGGCGTATCCGTCGTCCCTTCAAGGAGGTAAAGCTTGATTTTAAAGTGAAACCCACTTCTCACAGGCGTGGCAAGTCGGCGTTCTACTTCTCTTAATGAGAACCTTCCTCGTTCTGGAATTTCGGAGATTCACAGGACCGGAGAGTTCTGTGCAAATCATCTGGCTCCGCCTCCAGACGAGAAGCGGAGCTGCGGAAAGCTGAAGGGACGCTCTCAAGCCAGACAGGGAAGGGAAGAGAGAGCCCGCCCTCCTCCATCTCAGGCTTCATGCCACAGCACCATGAGGCAGGCCAAGGGGGAAGGGCCCGGCACCCCCAACTTCTGCCTTCACCAAAGGTTTCTGACGGTGTTAGTTTCGTGAGGTAATGTCTAGAAGCTATTTTAAGAACATTCAAGAAAAGATGTTATGTAATTTTGGAGCAATATTGTTGGTTTTGGAACAAAGTTTTTTTTTTTAAACAATACTAGCCTGTGTTGTTGTTGAACCAAAGTGAATTTTATGAGAATCTACATTTCCAGAGGCAAGAGCGCGTCTTCGGAAATGAAACAGAATATAACACGGAGGGGAAGTGCAATCAAGAAAGGTGAACGTGTCAGACGGTTACTGCCTTTCTTTAATCCTGAGATGTTCTTTGACTCACAACGGGGTCACATCTCGATAAACCCATTATACTTTGAAAATACTGTCAAGTCGAAAATGCGTTGAAGGCACCTAACCTACCGAGCGTCGTAGCTTAGCCTCGCCCACCCTCATGCGCTCAGAACCCTGGCATTAGCCTACCGTCGGGCCCAATCACCTCCCACAAAGCCTATTTAGGAATACGGTGTCGAGTACCAAGTACCTCATGTAATGCATTGAGTACTGAACTGAGAGGGAAAAACAGTGGTTGTCTGGGTACAGAAGGGTTGCAAGCCCACGGGCTGTTAGCATCTTGGTTGCAGGGCTGCCAGGGAGCCACAGTTCACACGGCTGCCCGGGGTCGCGTCACTAGCCTGGGAAAAGGTCAAGTTCGAAATTAGAAGGAGAGTTTCTACTCAATGTGTTTTGCGTTTGCACCAGGAAAATCCAAATCAAACCATCAAAAGTTGGGGCCCTTCTGTAAATCTTTCGTGTTAAACCGCTCTGAAGGACTGGCTCAAGGCCCTCCTGGGATCTTATGTTCACACTGGAGTGGACACACAGCACACGGCCCTTTTCAGCACAGCTACAGAGACAGCACTCGTAGCTGTCATAAAGGAAAATATGCTCCCAGAGCAGAAATCCCGTGTTCCTTGAAAATAGCCCCCTTTCTAGCAAATATAGTCTCTTTCCTCTTGGTGGACATGTTGACTTCCGTGGTATCTGCAGATTCCTGGCCCCGACACAAGCCATGACAGTAGAAAGACCTGAACTCCATCCTCTGACAGCCTTCATTTCTCAGCCCACTGAAGTTGCACTCGATGTACTGATCTCCTTTCATTTTATGTTCCCATTAACATCCGAGTTTTGTGTTTTTCCTTGTCTGAGAAAATCCAAAAAAAAAAAAAAAATAACAACAACAACTCTGGCTTACTAAAATCTGTTTCCTATCATGTCTTAAATTAGTCTGGCACCAATTTGTTGGAATATCTGCCCCAGCTCTGTGGGAGGAAACTGATGAGCTGGCCTTGAATTTCCATGAGCGGATGCCAACCACGGTGTGTCCTGGCGCTGGTTTCGGATGCTCTGTGCCAAGGGCAGAGTTTCACTTCTGATTTCATAGCGAAGCAAATCCTGAATGAGAAGACATCCGTAGACAGGAGGGGAAACAGCATCTCTTCGGTGTGTCAGCTCTTCTCCTTCTATCCCTCTCCATCGCAGAAGGATCCATTGATAAGCAGCAGGAAAAATACAGATGACATGCAATTCAGTGAAGTGGGAAAAAAAAAAAATCATAGGTAGTTTCCAGGCAAGGCGGTCACATCGGCAGTGCAAGGAAAGCATTTCAACTAGCATTCCCATCGAAAGGATGCTCGCTTCCAGGGCCTGCCAGGTGCTACGCTGGATGATAAAACCCTCCCTGGAATGGAAGTCATAGCACACTTTTGTACATGCAGAGTTTCCTATTTTACCCCTTTTAGGTTGAGAAACACCATTGCCCTTCTGTGGCACCATGATGCTGAAGACTGAGAAATATACAATCACGCACTTCTTTTGTTGTTTCCTGAATTATGCAGGGTGTTCTTTCCAGTGAATTCTCCTTTCGAGGCTTTATGAAATGTCAGGTCTCTTACCTCCTGTCCAGGAAAATCCATGACAGCCCTTGCACATGTGGAGCCAAAAAAAAAAAAAAAAAAAGACTTTACCCACTAGTGTAGACTGAGAAAGGGCTGCAGATCTGGACCCTCTGCAAGTGTCTGCGTGGGGCTTTTTCTCCACCTCCTTTTATATTAAGGTAGTTTGTTGTATGTATTTCAGACCTGAGAGGTGTGGTAAAGCCCACAGAAGTCCAGGAAGGACAACCTCCAAGTGTTAAAGAGATACTGAAGGATTTTCTGCCTCTCCTTGAATATACACCCTTAGAGCCATCTAAGCAACAGCACTACAGGTATCTCTGGGTGCCTCTGAGATTAGGACAGATGTTGGGGGGGCCCGACCTCCTGTATGATCATGAGTGTGGAGGTATAACTAAAACAAGGAGCAGGAATGCTCACGGGTGCTATGCACTTGAGCCGTCTCCTACATGTACACACAAATACAAAACTGAGTATGATATCATAGCCAGGGTATTGACCTTGACACAGTCTCCTGATCTTACTTGTATGTATAGCAACGGTATTACTCATAAAAGGTAAATTCTTTGAGAAAGAGTATATTCTAAGAAATAAAGCCCATGATATTTATGAAAGTATATGCATGGAAGCATTAATTATAATACAAAAATGGGGGCAGTCCCAGTGGCTCAGTGGTTTAGTGCTGCCTGCAACCCAGGGCATGATCCTGGAGACCCGGGATCGAGTCCCACGTCGGGCTCCCTGCATGGAGCCTGCTTCTCCCTCTGCCTGTGTCTCTGCCTCTCTCTCTCTCTCTCTCTCTGTGTGTGTGTGTGTCTCTCACGAATAAATAAAATAAAAAAAAATAACACAAAAATGGCAAAAAACAAAAATAAATTATATTATGGCCTACCTCTTAAGGGCATACTATTTGTTATCGTCAGGTGGTGGGATTAGATGTGATTTTTATTTACTTTTCCTTGCTTGTATTTCCATATTTTCTCATCTTTTCTACAATTAAACATAACCCTTATGATAAAAATATAAACTATTTAAAAGAAGAAAAGAAAATTTTCCTTCAGGTCTGCTCGGAGCAGAGCCTGAGAGTGAACACACACATCCCTAGGATGGTCAGAACTACCTTTAAAAGTGGCCTGGGGTAGGTTGCTGGCAGGTGTCACTAGTTGGACTGTTGTTCCGACATGGCGTGTACATATGAATATTTCCAATTAAGATGATTATAAGCTCACATTCCATTGTAAGAAACAAGGCAGAAAGATTGCCGTACACTTTACCCAGTTTCTCCCAATGGTAACATTTTGCTAAACTATGAACCATATCATAAAATAATATCACAACCAGAATGTTAACGTTGATACAAAACACCACTCTTACTCAGATTTCCCCAGTTTTACTCGTGCTCATTTGTATGAGTGTGTGTACGTGTATTAAGTTCTCTGCAATCCTATCAGCTGTGTCGATGTGTGGCTACCGAGGCCACGAGACTGACCAGTTCCAAAACCCAAAGGCCCCTTCTCTTGTTCCTTTGAGCAGCACACTCACTCCCCTTGTGCCGTCCCCCAGGCTCTCATCTCTGGCAACCACTAATCTGTTCTCATGTCTAAAGTGTTGTCACTTCAAAACTGTTCTATAAAGGTACCTGCAGGGGCACCGGGTGGCTCAGCCCGGTAAGTGTCTGCCTTCGGCTCAGGTCATGGTCCCGGGGGTCCTGGGACTGAGGCCCACATTGGGCTCCCTCTCCCTTTCCCTCTGTGCTCACTCTCTCTCTCTGATAAAGAAATAAAAATCTTTTTGAAAATGTGCACAATGTAACTTCTGAAGATGGGCTGTTTTCACTCAGTAGAAAGCCCTAGAGACGGGCCCCAATAGCCCAACCTTCCTGGCAGTCTATCCCTTTGGCCGGGGGAGTCGTGTTCCACGTCCGGTACAGACCACAGCGTAGGCATTCACCTGTGAAGGCGAGTACATCTGGGTTGGTTGCCAGTGTGGGCTTTTACGAGGAAGTCTATGAATGTTTGTGTTTAGGTTTTTGTGTGGCCGTATGTTTTCATTTTTCTGAACTAAATACTTAAGGAGCACAAGTGCTGGATCAAAAGACAGTTTCATCACTTTTTTATGCTGGTCATTGTGATAGGTGTGCGGTGTCTCACTGGGGTTTCAACGTGCCCTTCTGGATTAGTCAGGGATGGGGAACATTTTCGTGTGCTTATTTGCTTCCTGTTTACCTTCGGTGAAACGTCTTTTGATGTCTTTTTGCCCCTTTTCTAATTAGATTGTTTGTCTTTTTAACTTATGAGCTTTGAGAATTCTTGATACATTATCAGTATTAGTCCTTTGCTGTGTATGTGATTTGCAAATACTGTCTCCTGGTCTGTAGTTTTTTCTTTTTGTCCTTTCACATCGGCTCTTGTAGAACACAAGTCCCAAATTTTATCATGTCCAATTTGTTGATATTTCCTCTTATGGGATTGTGTTTTTGGTGTGGGATCTAAGAACTCTTTACTTCATCATAGGTCCCAACCACTCTCTACTACATTTTTTCTAAAAGTTCGGTAGTTTTATGTTTTATATTAAGTCTATCATCCATTTTGAGTTAATTTTGGAATGGAGTGTGAGGTTTGGGTCAAGGCTTGATTCTTTTTTTTTGGCTTCTGTTGTCCAGCACCATGTGTTGAAAAGCCATCCTGTCTCCACTTAATTGCTTTTGCACCTTTGTCAGGAATCAGGTATATTTGTGTGGGTCTTTTCCTGGGTGTCGAGAGCATCTTGACACAGAATCCATGTCACCTGCAGAGATGGGAGAATGAAGAGTTTCTGCTTCACTGTGCATGAAAGGAGAGAGGTCTTGGTGGGGTTATTAGTGTGATGGAGCCAAACGGAGAACGAGTGAGCAAGCACCGAACCTAGCCCACAGAGGAAACATCTGCCTGGCAATTGTTGAAACATCAGGTCTGAGCTTTAAAAAACTCAGATTGTGGTGAGTTCTCTGCCTTCCAATTGTTTCTCACTGTTTTATCACTTAAAGGCAGCAGGGCTCTTCTGATTTTTCACAATTCTCTGTTGCAGATAATCGAAGCCTGATTTTCAGGATATCTCTCTAAGCTCCCAGTGTTCTCCAGAGGCTACAATTCTCACCTGCACAGTCGTGGTTTTTCCCCTCAGTCCCCTGCCGCTCATGCATTTGCCAGGGTCCAGACCATGGCCGAGGGGGATGCCTCTCAGATTGTCTCACGCTAAGAGGTCACCATGAATCTGCACAACCCCATGAATCATTTGCAAGAAACATAGTTCTAACCCAACTTACCTCATGCAGGGGTCTCTCTGTATTTTCCCTGACTCAGTATGCTCAACACGACTTTGCCTCAAAATTGTTCCTATCCTTTGATGGTTTGGAGAGGTCTTTGAGGGATAAGCTCTCTGTAACCTGGAATTTGCCCTGACCATAGTTACTTCACCTGACTCTCTCCACCTTTCTTTCAGGCATTTAACTCCTTTCAATCGGAATAACCTACAACATGGATGCGCACACACGACAAATGCTTAGAAATTTTCTGAATTAGGGGCAGCCCCGGTTCAGAAATTTCCTGAATTAGCGCCGCCTGCAGCCCAGGGCGTGATCCTGGAGACCCGGGATCGAGTCCCAAGTCGAGCTCCCTGCATGGAGCCCGCTTCTCCCTCTGCCTGTGTCTCTGCCTCTCGCTCTCTGAATGAATAAATAAATAAATCTTTAAAAAAAAAAAGAAATTTTCTTAATTAATATTAAAGGGATAAATCACCTATCTCTCCTTCTCTGTACGACATTTGTACAATCCTGTCCTTTAACATCTTCCTATGGGAGCCTCTTGCTTCCCTGTTCATGTGGCTCATAACACAAATGGGAAAAGAAATCTAATCCTCTTTTTGTGTGTGTGGGTGTGTGTGTCTCTCTCCCTTTGTGTCTTCCTCTTCCTCGTTAGATTTTTTTTTTCCTCGTTAGATTTTCATCATATTTCCTCTTGTCTTCCTTTCAGTAGGGGTAGTGAATTATAACCCTTGTGGTGTGAACTATTTATGAGGACTGAAGTAAGTCTTTCCATTACAGATCCTTGAAATTCTAGCCTCTCAGACTACGTGAAAATAGTTTCACATGCAGTTCAAATTAATTCTCAAACTTTTAGCAGTGGTAAGTGGCACTTATTTGGTCAGTTAACCACTGCTTACCATCAGCCCACTACGTGGAAGGTACAGTGCTAGCAGTGGAAGCTATCAACAGTGCCATCTTCTTTGGTTCATCCCAATCCAGGCCAGTCTTCTTGCCCTGAGAAGCCCATATGGAGTTTGGCAAAGACACAAAAACACACTCACTCATGGGACACTTCATGTGACATGTATAGCAAGGGCTCCTCATAGGAAGACAGCTTGGTAACCCTGGGCCTTTTCTGCTTAGACCACATGGTATTTGCTGAATCATTTCCTGAATCATGCATGATACAGCTACATGGTGAATCCCTGCAGTTTCTTCACCCTCTATAAACTTAATCACCAAATAATCAAATGATTATTTCTTAAGAGATAATTTCCAGCCCATAATAATGAACATGCTAAGGCTTTGATACATAATCTAATTTAATCTTCACAGCCCTTGAAGTCAGTATTAGTAGTAGTATCCCTGCTTTATAAATGAGGAAAAAGAAGCATAGAATGTGGAGAAACAAATACAGGTCACCCAAATGAGAACAAGCACAGGGCTTGCTATAGCAAAGGAGTCAGCCCCCATCACGTGTATTTGGCAGAAACTAAGCAGACGAATGGGAAATCTTTTTAGTGGAAAAAAGGGAAGGCTTCAGTTCTGCCCTGCTTGGAGGCTGTTGGCCCAGAGGAGCTGTGGGTAAGCTAAGTGGAAGCACGGTATCCCATGTCACTGGTTATGGAAGTGTAGTTGGCTTCCTCTGGTTAGTTCTAACTTGGAAGTGGAGGCAAAGATTATGGAAGTTGTCAGTTCTCAACCAAGTCCGGATCATTGAGGCCAATGTTTCACAGGTGTTATTTGGTTGCATGAATTGGTTGCTAGATCTAACGGTCTGACTTCCTGGACTGGTTACCGTCGGTGATCGGTTGGCTTTCTGGACTGGTTGCTACAGGCTGTTGGTCAGAGTTTTATTTTTATATATCGTCTGGCCATTGTCCATCTGTATAGTCAACCTTTCAAGAGTTTAAGCAACTTGCCCATGGAAGATAGCAGAATTAAGATCCAACAAGAATGAGAGTATACATTTTACACCTCAATATACAGTCTCTGTGGAAGGATTCCCAAGGAAAGGGTGGCAGAGATAGCCAAGTTGCCAAATATGGCTGCACTTCAGCTGATACCTGCTAGTGGATGCTGTTGGTTGTTTTACCCATCCAACCCCCATCCTCCTTCCTAAACAAACCTTGATTTTATTCAGGCATTAAGTCTTTTTGCCATGCAGCCAGATTTTCTCAGGGGAATTGACCCCTTCTCCCACTCTAAGAACCCTGATTTTTCTAAGTTGAATGGTAGGTGGCATTGCCCTGCTCAAATCCACCCCCAGATATAACACGTGACCTAGTTTGGCTCAGAAAGAATGGAAGACAGTGAGTGCATCTGTTGCTATCTGGATAGCAAAAAAGGAGTAATCTTTTGCTACTGGTGGCCATTATTGACAATAAGCAACCTTAGGTGAAGTCAACTCTGTGGGTAGCAGAATCTGAAGGCAAGGGGCAACTAGTAGCCTGACCAATTATTCAACTGCCCCTCCTCTTGACTTCTGTTACGTCATATAATAAATTTCTTCATTGTTTAAGCCAGTTTGAGTTGGGCATTCTGATATAGAGGGCCAAAAGTAACCTCGTAAACATAGTTGTCTAGGAATGCATCTCTGCCTTCCTACTCCATTCCAAGTCCGGTGGCAAAACCTTTGGACATTCAGCAGAGCAAGGTGGCTGAGAGCCATTGCAACAGGCCCGGGGCATCTGCATAGCCTCTTCTTCATAGCTTCTTCAGGGAAGCTACGTAATTTCCCTGTGTGTCACCATTTCATCAATTAACTAAAGATAATGATAACCCTCAACTTACAGGACTGTGAAAATTGTAAGAGCTAAAACATGCCAGGTGCTCAGAACAGTACCTGGGTCATTATGAGAGCTAGAACAGTGTTCATTGCTGGTATTATTATTATTAGAAACTCATGATTATTAGGAACATTCCTTCACCTTTCTTTCTTCCAGAATTAAAAAAAGAAACTTCCTTTTTACCAGCCAAAACCTGAAATTATTTTCATTACTGAAGCCAATGAGTTCAAGTCAGCTTTTTCGCCTCTGCTTCAAACGTGCAGCCAGGCTCCAGCAGCGCCTGAGCAAGCACTGGAAAGGGAGCCACCCGCCTCTTCCTTTACAGCCTCCTGCTCCTATAGCTGATGGTTCAACCCGGGGTTGAAGAGACTCACCTTTGCTTTCACTCTGACTCTTCTAATTTTTTTAAACCATCTTAATAACTGTCATGTCAACATCTTTCCTTTAGAAACTCTTGAAAAGCCACCACTTTTAGACAATGCTTCTTGAGGGAGGTCACTGTAGGCCATGTGTGATTGTATCAGGGTTCTGTCTCCCTTTTCAATGAGGGATGTGGAATGAAGAAAAGAGAAGCTACTATCCCAGTGCTCACTCTGCGCCAGGTACTTTGCTTGAACAGCGTATTTCTATTAATGACCTACACACAAATTGAGTGGTTTTCTTTAGTGGGAGTGTTGTATCTGCTGGAATTACGTGCATTATACGTAACAAATAAGCCCCCGATTTTCGTTGTTTTAGAATAACAAAGGCTTATATCTCCCTTCAACCTCCATGCCCTCCTCAAATAAACAGGGGAGCAGGACACTCTATGTCATCATCACTCCCGCACCCAGGCTGGTGGAGACTCCCATCATCTGGAGTGCTGCCCCCCAAGCCGGACCAAGGAGAAAGATCATGGAGAGTCATGTGCCAGCTCTTAAATGCCTCACCCAGAAGGGAGCTTGTTACCACTTGCACGCACATTTTATTGATTGTGGAAGATCACACGGCCACATCTAAGTTCAGTAGACAGAGAAGGTGACACAGTCCCCCGTGGGTCTAGGGGAGGAGGACCGCAGACGCTGATGAGTGGCAGCGATGTCTATCACGAATTACGTCATTCTTCCATTCATCTCTTTCTGCGGCTCTGTTTTTGCTGAACTATGTGTTCCTAGTTAAGGAAATGAGTTATAAAGTTGCAGTTTCATTTATGCTCTTATAGGTGTATTACTCAGTTTCTGGGTATTACTCAGTTTCTGGGTAAACGAAGTTTCTTTTCCTCTTTTTCCTGCTTTTCTTGTCCAGCCTCTAGGCTTATTATTACTCAGCAACCAGAGCACTAAAGAACCAGAAGGAAAGTGTAATCTAAAATGCAAATGCATCCACCTAAAAGGTATTTCCTGGGCCTTGTTCCACCACCTAGGCAAGTTTCCTCTAGGGCTCATTGTCAGGCTCAGGGGTGCAGACATTTGCATATTATTGATCATTATCTAATTTATACTATCTATTCAAAGTAACATTCTTTATGGCAAATATTTGCCCTGTGTTGGACAGCTGTGTGTATTAGACGGTGTGTGTGTGTGTGTGTGCGTGTGTGTGTACGATGAATAAGAAACCAATTGGGTCAACTTAAATTTACATCTCATTACCATCTTGCTTTCCTCTAGGTCTTTATATTTTCTCTCCCCTTTTTCTTAATGATCCCTGTTGTTGTAGAGCCAAAGCTAGATTCGAGGGTGTGGGAGTTAAGGATAACTTTTTTTTTAAGGTTTTATTTATTTATTCATGAGACATACACACAGAGAGGCAGAGACACAGGCAGAGGGAGAAGCAGGCTCCAGGCAGGGAGCCTGACGTGGGACTCGATCCCAGGATCCCGGGGTCACGCCCTGGGCCGAAGGCAGATGCCCAACCGCTGAACCACCCAGGCATCCCAAGGGTAACTTTTTGATTAAATTCCCCATGCCTATGTGTCTGATCATACCTTCCTCCAAATGTCTTGCTCTTATGCACTCATCTACCATCCAGCATCTGGATGTGTACCTATTACCTGCCAGGCTCGGTGCTAGGCACAGAATGAGGTTATAACTGTGACTGAGAGACACAGTTCTTGCCCTCATGCAGCTGAAAACTTTAGTGGAAAAAAAGAAATAGGGCAGCCCAGGTGGCTCAGCATTTTAGCGCTGCCTTCAGCCCAGAGTGTGATCCTGGAGACCTGGGATCAAGTCCCCTGTTGGGCTCCCTGCAGGGAGCCTGCTTCTCCCTCTGCCTGTGTCTCTGCCTCTCTTTGTGTCTCTCATGAATAAATAAAACCTTAAAAAAAAGAAAAAAGAAATTGTGATAATTGATGAGAGACCTGAAAAATCCTGGAAGTTGGGGATAGTTAAAGGAACGTGTGGCAGAGCTGTGTCCTGGAAGGAACATGTCCTGGAAGGTAAAGCATCGGGAGGGTAGAGTTCCAATTACTTTGCATAAGTGGAGGCCGTAATAAGGGGTTTTATTCAAATATATTTGTTTTTTTACCTTTTGCTTCCATTGTTTATACCACTGCTATTTTTTGCTCAGTTTGGAGAACAGCAAACAGCCAGCAAGTTCTCAGAATATTTCCCATTTGTACTAGGTTTCTCATTTACCCGAGTTTGGCTTAGAGATCAAATTGCCTTTAGGTCTGCTCTGGCTCCTTGCCGGAAAGAGCGGGCTCTTTGCCCACCCATCTGTGTACAGGGTTCCGCAGGTGAGAATCCACACAATTTGAATAGAAATACTAAAACTTTCCAGGAAATAAAGGGAGTAGGAAAGGCACAGCTTCTTTGTTTTCTTGACTCCAAGGTTCAAGATTGAGATTTTATGTCCTCTATCGTTCTGTAGTTTTCTTTTATTTTGTGAGGAAAATGTATATCCAGTTGGACTGATAACCACGTAAGATGAAAACAATACTTAAATGTAAAGGTATCATGTTCAATGCAACAGAATCATACACGGGCATAACTCATTTAATTTTGTAACCTGGAAAAGTGTGCTATTCCATATTACAGTTTCCAAAAAAACTTGCTACTTTTGCTTCCACTTTTGTGAACAAAATTAAAAAAAAAACCCTAAACTATTCGAATTACAATATTTCTATGGTATTTCCTATGTCTTAAACTAAATATAACTTTCTTTTCTTGATGATTCCAGGTGTAATTATTATTTCAGATGATCCGAATTTTCTGTAGCATATCGATGCTCCAGCACATTGATGCCCTTGGGGCCTACCTAAGAAGTCTAGGACAATTTATCTCAACAGGCACATAAAACTATTTACATGAAAACCCGTTATTGATTTGCTCGATTTTTTGGTCTGTTTTCTAGTTTTGTTCAGTTTTGTTTCGTTTTTGGTGTCTCCTTCGTTGTTAGAGGTGTCAGATGTTCCTTGTCCCAAGCAAAACGTATCTGCCTCGAGTAACCATAAAACTACTATTATTTTTTCTTTGTTTTGAGCATAGTTATCAGGATAAACTTTGATGCTTATCATTTACAACAACACTAACAAGGGCTAAAACAAGGTAGATTTGGGCAGCCCGGGTGGCTCAGCAGTCGAGCATCTGCCTTCAGCCCAGGGCGTGACCCGGGAGACCCTGGATCGTGTCCCGCATCTGGCTCCCTGCATGGAGCCTGCTTCTGCCTCTGCCTGTGTCTCTGCTTCTCTCTGTGTGCATCTCTCATGAATACATCAATAAAATCTTTCAAAAAAAATTTAAAAATGACATAAAGCAAGGTAGATTCTCATGCATAAGAATTCCGGGGATGGGCTGTCCAAGATGAATAGGTTACGTCTTGAATTCTTAGGGATTCAGACTCCTTGCAGCTGTGCACCGCAACACCTTCAGGGCCTGTCTCTGCTCCAGTGGCTCCCACAGCCGCCCAGGGTCCCAGCCAGCCGACTGGGGGCGGGGAGGGCGCTGGGTCTCACCTTCACGGGGCATCTCGATGTCCTACGAATCAGTACTTCTGCTTGTATTCCACCGGCCAGACACTCGGCACACTCGTAGTTGTAAGACGACCGGGGAGTGCAGCTCTTCTCCGGGTGCAGGACTTCCCTGAACCAACTTGAGCTTCAACCGCATTGAAACGGAAGACAGGACGCTGGGCTCACCCTCTCCCGCATCCCCACGCCTATTAGAAAACTGCGTAGAGATTTGGAATAACGTGTAAAATGAGTGACACTTAGCGCAGACGCTTACCCTATTTAAAACATAAGATCAGGGGAGTTTGGACGCTTCCCCGATTCTCAGCTGGGCTCTGAACACTAAATGTGCCACATAAATGGCATCTACACAACTGAGGAGTCACCGTGACTGAGGCGAATACTCGCACGTAAACCCACTGGTGGAGTCTTAAAGGTCCCGGCTCGCCCTGCGGCCTCGGAGCCTCCCGGGGACGGGCCTCGTCCCCGCAGGGATGCACCTGCAGCCCCCGCTGCCCCGCCGCGCTCCCCAAGTAAGGAAGGGCGGGCCACCTGCACCGCGGTCACCTGCGGCTACACCCGCGCCCCTCACCGCCCTCCACCCGCGGGGCCCACGCCAGGACTTACCGGCGACGGCTTTCCGCATCGTGGACTCTCCAGCAGGAACAAAACCTGCCGTTTGGGTGGTTCCCTGCATTTCGGCTCGTGAATGTATTCCGTGAGATCCCGGGACTGGGGGGCGGGGGAGGGCCTCGGGGGCGCTGAGCGCAACACGTGGGTTGGGGGCAAGTCCCTCCCGCCGACGTCATCCGTCCCGCGCACGTCGTCCCTCCCGCGCACGTCATGTTTCCCGCGCACGTCATGTCTCCCTCGCACGTCGTTCCTCCCACGCACGTCATCCCTCCTGCGCACGTCATGTCTCCCGCGCACGTCACATCGCCCACTCACGTCGTCCCTCCCGCGCACGTCGTCCCTCCCGCGCACGTCATCCCTCCCGCGCACGACGTCCCTCCCGTGCACATCATCCGTCCCGCGCACGTCATGTCTCCCGCGCACGTCATCCCTCCCGCGCACGTCGTGTCTCCTGTGCATGTCGTGTCTCCCGTGCACGTCATCCGTCCCGCGCACGTCATGTCTCCCACGTACGTCGTCCCTCCCACGCACGTCATCCGTCCCGCGCACGTCATGTCTCCCACGCACGTCATCCCTCCCGCGCACATCATGTCTCCCGCACACGTCGTGTCTCCTGTGCACGTCGTGTCTCCCGCGCACGTCATCCGTCCCGCGCACGTCATGTCTCCCGCACACGTCGTGTCTCCTGTGCACGTCGTGTCTCCCGCGCACGTCATCCCTCCCGCACACGTCATGTCTCCCACGCACATCGTCCCTCCCGCGCACGTCATCCCTCCCGCGCACATCATGTCTCCCACGCACGTCGTGTCTCCTGTGCTTGTCATGTCTCCCGCGCACGTCATCCGTCCCGCGCACGTCATCCCTCCCGCGGACACCCTCTCTCCGGGTCCCCGACATTCGGTTTCCCGTAGGAACAACGTGCGCGTGAGCTCGGGTGGAGCCCCAGGCCCGGGTGACCCAGTGTCCCGCTGGCTCCCGGGGCGGACGGCACCGCTGGGTGTCGCGCCCGCCGCCCCCGGCCCCGGCCCCGGCCCCGGCCCCGTCCTCCGGCAGGTGCACCGCGCAGCGCGCCGCCCGAGCGTGGCCGCCTGGGACAGAGCTGCAGGGTCCCGGCGGGCCGCGCCGTCGCTCACCGGCCGCGACACGGTCACGCGGAGTGGTGGCCGTGGGACTAATGCTCTCCTGGCCGACCGCCCCGCGTAAACGGTAAGATCCCGGGGCGGCCCGGGCGTCTCCTCCCGTCGCGGGCACCTGCTCTTGGGCCACCTGCCCGGCTGCCACGCGGGCGGCGGGAGGACAGTCTGCCCAGTGCTGCACGCGCAGCCGCCTTGTGGCCTGGCTTCTCGGGGCATCCAGCCCGCCTGCGCGCTGCGGGCGGCCGGCGGCCACTCTTCGGGGAAGGATACACATCCCATCAGACCCGACGACCTCATTTGACCTTATTAGTTATGTAAAAAGGTTTTATTTATGTGTCCCTGAGAGACCCAGAGACGGGGGGCCAGGGGGCTCGATCCCGGGACCCCGGGGTCACGCCCTGGGCCGGGGGCAGATGCTCAACCAACCGCTGGGCCCCCAGGGATCCCTAACCTTGTGACCTTCTCATTCCAAATACAGTCACACTTGGGGGTTAGGGCTGCTACACACAAATGTGGGGAGACAGTCTGTAACCATGGATTTGAGATGAAACAGCTTGCGGGGGGCCGGGGCTCTCCCCGATTTCATTCTTGGTGTCTGGGGCATTGACCTGAAAACCAGTGACTTCTCCCTTGAGTTTCCATCTTGGCCGACTCCCTGCCTCCCTGCCTGGGTGCCCCGCCCCACAAGCTACTTCCACTTGGGAGGTCGGCTGGTGGTGGCAGTCCCAGAAGGGACCCCAGTAAGTGCCAGCGCCGAGCTGAAGCGAGGCGAGCCTCATTTTGTTTTAGGCTGAGCTTAAGAACGACCACGTTTCCAGAACTAAAAGTAGGGCAGATGGCCAGACTCCGATAAAAATATTTAAAGTTGGAATTTCTCTTGGGCAGCCCGGGAGGCCCAGCGGTTGAGCGTCACCTTCGGCCCAGGGTGTGACCCTGGGGCCCTGGGATCAAGTCCCACGTCGGGCTCCCTGCATGGGGCCTGCTTCTTCTTCTGCCTGGGTCTCTGCCTCTCTCTCTCTCTCTCTTTCTCTCTGTGACTATCATAAATAAATAAAAACTAAAAAAAAATTCTAAGTACGAGGTCCTACTGTAGACCTACTGAACCAGAAGAACTCGGTGGCAGTTGGGGGACAGCAGTGTGCCTGACCAAGGTCCCCAGGTGAGTCTGGTGCATGCGCACGTGTGAGCAGCTGTGTTTCAAGTCCTCAGCCTTGGTGGGACACAAGAATCCCCGGGGGGATTACAAATCTGGTCCCCAGGCGACACCCGGGACAAATGAGAATCTCTAGAGCAGGGACTCTGGCCTCTGGCTGCGGGAGTCTGGGTGCCTCAGTCGGCCATGTGTGGGACTTCAGTTCAGGTCATGATCTCAGGGTCCTGGGTGGAGGCCCCCACAGCCCCCGGCCAAGCCCGTGTCCCTGTGTTGGGCTCTGCTTGTCCCTCTGTCCCTCCTCCATCGTGCTCGCTCTCTTGCTCTCTCAAATAAATAAAATCCTTTTTAAAAAGTTGCACGGTAGAGGAATCAACGGCTGAGTGCACGGAGAGGCTGGGGTGGAGCTGCAGGCAGGGGGTGATGTCCCTGTCACCCAAGCTATTGCTGGCCCGGGAGCTGACGAGCTGTCTCTGGGAGCTAGTCGTGACCTCGGGACACTGGCCCAATGACTCCTTGCACCGCCGGAGCTGCGCTCGGGGCCGGGCCGGCCTAGGAGCAGGGTGGTGCCCGAAGCCGGTGGCCTGCGGTCATCGGTCGCTAGCCTGGGCCGTGGGCAAGGTTCTCCTGTCTGTGTCCTGATCACCTCCGTCGCAGGGTCATCACAGGTCAGCGCGGAGCCGGGGCGCCCGTGAGCCTCCCAGCAGAGGGTGGCTGGTGCCCCCCGCGACCTGCTCGTCCGTCACTCAGGCTTTCAATTTAGGGACCCAGATGCGGCCGCCGCCTGACCTCCTGAGAGCTCCTGGGCCCCCCTCCGCGGAGTTCGGGGCAGCAGGCCCCGAGGCTGCCGTCATTCAAGACCAAAGCAGCTGAGAAGAGATGGTCCAGGGAATGCTCGTGGTGAGACTCGCACCTGTGAAGTCCCGCGGACTGTTCTCCCCAGGTCCGCGGAGCCAACTGTACCGTCGCAGTCCAAGCGGGAAGAGCTAACCTGGGAGGAGAACCTTCGGTCCTTTCCCCGCTGGCCCTAAGCAGGTGTTCCGGCCGCGCATCCGCGCACCTGCTGCTGCGGCCACGGCCACCTGGGCGCCACCGCGGAGACTTTTAGGGAGGATGGGGGCGGGCCGCGGGGTCTGGGGAGGGAAGCACTAGGGGGTGGAGGTGGGGGGTGGAGGGAAGCACTAGGGGGTGGAGATGGGGGTGGAGGGAAGCACAAGGGGGTGGAGGTGGGGGTGGAGGGAAGCACTAGGGGGTGGGGATGGGGGGTGGAGGGAAGCACTAGGGGGTGGAGGTGGGGGGTGGAGGGAAGCACTAGGGGGTGGAGGTGGGGGGTGGAGGGAAGCACTAGGGGGTGGGGGTAGAGGAAAGCAGTAGGGGGTAGGGGGTGGGGGTGGGGTGGGGGCCAAGGGGTTGGGGGAGGGAAGCACTAGGGAGTGGGGGGCTGGGGGCGGGAGGAGTCGCCCAGGGGGACCCTGCGCTGCGGCAGGTGTGGGCTTCCGCGGGCTCCCGGGGCCGAGCGAGCGGCTCTAAGCTGCCTGCTGCTCAGCGGCTCCCCCCTCCCGGGGCACCCCGACGCGGCCACCCGCTCCTCCTGCCGCCCCTGTTCTGGGGACACTTCGGTTCTCAGCTCGGGCCTCAGTGGCTGACTTGCAGCCCTCTGGTCAGGCCCGCTGGCGTGCCCTGGCCCCTGCCCCCGGCCCCCGGCCCCCGGCCCCCCGCCCCCCACCCGCAGCCCCCGCGCCCTCCCCCTGCCCTGCCCCCCTCCATGTCTCCCTCCCCCTTTCCCCTGCCCCCGCGCCCCCTCTCGTCCCCCTCCCTTTGCCCCCTCCCTCTTGACTCTCCTCCCCCCTCCCCCCTCCCCCCTCCCCCCTCAGGCTCTTCCGCACTGGGCCTAGTCCTCGGGCGCCGCGCACAGCCCCAGGAAGGCCCTCTGCTTGCACACGCCCTGGAGGCCAAGAAAGGAGTTGAGGTCCTGCCAAGGCGTCTGGGGCATTGTCCGAGGTGTAGCCCTCCGCCGTCCACGCGCCCCGCAGGGACCCGGGAGGGGGGGGACCACGGTGTCGGTGAGCTGGCAGGTGCAGCCAGGCCACAGGGGCAGCCCCAGGTCCGCTGCCTTTTTTTTTTTTTATTTATGATAGAGAGAGAGAGAGGCAGAGACACAGGCAGAGGGAGAAGCAGGCTCCATGCACCGGGAGCCCGACATGGGACTCGATCCCGGGTCTCCAGGATCGCGCCCTGGGCCAAAGGCAGGCGCCAAACCGCTGAGCCACCCAGGGATCCCCCACTTCTTTTATCTAACTGCATTATCACTGTTTTTCAGTTGAGATGTCGTTGACATGGAACATCGCGTGGGTTGCGGGTGTGCAACAGAATGATTCGGTATGTGTATACAGATAACACCTGTCACCGTGTAGTGACATTTTTTTTCCTGGTAATGAGAACCGTCACTCTCACTCCCTCAGCAGCTCCCAAACATGCACCATATAGTATCTTAACTGCAGTCACCGCGCCGTCCGTGCCTTACACACCCATGACTTACTTATTTTTTAAGTGGAAATCTGCACCCTTGGCCTCCCTTTGCCCATTTCACCCACTGCTGTCCCCTGCCTCTGGCAGCCACCAACCTGTTCTCTGCATTGATGAGCTTGGTTTTGGGTGTTGTTGTTCAGATTGCACGGATGAGTGAAATTATGTGGTATTTCTCTGACTTTTTGCACCCAGTATAACACCCTCAAGTTCCACTATTGTTGCACATGCCAAGCTTTCATTCTTGTTTATGGCCAAGTCATATTCCATATATATAATATGCAGTTATAAATAGGATATTATATATAATGTGATGATTTATACAAGTATATATCATATTGTCTTTATCCATTCATTCCCTGATGGGCACTTCGGTTACTTCCTTATCTTGGCCGTTGTGAATAATGCTGCAAATGAACATGGGGGTGCAGTTATCTTTTTGAATTAACATATTAACTTTCTTTGGGTAAACACCCAGAAGTGGAATTGCTCGGTTATATAGTAGTTCTAATTATAATTGTTTAAGTGAACCCCATACTGTTTCTCAGATTGTTGCCAGGTCATCTGATTTTTTTCTTAAAAAGTAAAATATCTGACTTTTGAAAGCTCTTGAAGAAAAGAAAATAAAGTCAGTCATCTCAAATATATTGAAGCATTCTGTGAGCAAACAAAACATGTTTGGAGGTTGAATCAGCTCCTTGGGCTTCCCGATGATCTCTGCTCTAGTTAACGGAATATAAACAAAAGACAGGTGTGGGTGGGGGCCTGGGAATGAATCAGGGACCTGGACAGATGGGCAAATGGATCTTTGCAAGAAACAACCACTGACATGAACAATGATAAGCAGACACTTACAAGAGGCAAAAAAAAATTATTAATAAAATACGAAAGCAATTACTATTTTAACTTAGTGCCTGGAACATAGTGACGTTCAAGAAATCTTTGTTGAATGAACACTTTAACTTTACTTTTTAATATTGTTTTGCCATTACAAAGCATTTCGTGATTTCACTGGCCTCAAAACAACCCCCGAGAGGCAAGAATATTATTCTTCCCATTCTCATTATTTACACAACTCCCACCGCTCGGAGAAGCAAACCAGAGCTTTAGTGATGGTTCCTTCTTCGTTGCTTCTCCCTTTTGGACCTTGTTTTCCTAAAATCTAGAGCCTGAGCTGCAGGGAAGCATAAACCGGTGCTGGCACATGTCCTGTGATCGAGAGACCATCCTCCAGGCCTCCCACCAGGAGCCCCTTCTCCTCACCCAGCCTAACAACAAAACCAACAACAAGCAAACAACCCTCGAGGGCAGCTTGGGCAGCTCGGGTGGCTCAGCAGTTTAGTGCTGCCTTCAGCCCAGGGCATGATCCTGGGGTCCCAGGATCGAATCCCATGTCAGGCTCCCTGCATGGAGCCTGCTTCTCCCTCTGCCTGTGTCTCTGCCTCTCTCTGTGTGTCTCTCATGAATAAATAAATAAAGTCTTTAAAAAAAAAAAAAACAACCCTCGAACCCAGTAAGAGACGCAATGCAAGGTAAGGCGCCCCCCGCCCAGCAGCCCTCTCTGTGGAAGCGGTGGCTGCGACCACCTTCTGTAAACCTAACTATGTGTTTGTGTGCATGTTCTCCCCATCACTCTCCCCTTTTACACAAATGGTAGTATTTCATATTGCTGCTTATACCTTGCTTTTTAAAAAAAATGTAACTCTGTATTTTAATAACTTTAACATTCTTTTTAACTAGATTCCTATTGATGAATATGTAGGTTGTTTCCAGTGTTTTATGAATCCTGCTGCAGTGCCTAACTCTATGCCTCATTTCACACATGCAGAAGGAAACCTATTGAATACATACAAACAGAATTGCTAAATCCAAGGGCATATACACTTTTAATTTTTAAGGCTTGCCTCATTGCCTCCTCATAAAGCCCAGCGTATGCCCTCACAAACCATATAGAGAATGCTATCACCCGATTTTGTAAAAATCTACTTTCCAGTTTCCTCACCTATCTTCATGGTCATACTCTAGATAGTCGAAAACCGTTTCACTTCTGAAATCCAAAATTCAAATGTGCATCAACTCTCTGTTATTCCACAATGGCCATGTTTTAGGATACCAAAAAGTGCCCCAGAAATTCTATTACTAAGAATTTATCATTATTAAAAAATCAGAGATGCGCACAAAGATTTATTTATACATCTGTGCAGCACTGCCTTGTTCTTAACGGTGAAGCATAGAACATACACTACGAGAGTAGAGTGCAATGGTTAAGTAAATTCTAGTAATACACTGCAATGCTATCATAAAATTTGTGGTTTTGAAAGACATTTAACAATTCGGGAAACTATTTACACTATACCATTAAGTGAAGAAGCATGTGACAATAGTTACACGTAAGTGTGTTCCCTATTTTAAAAATACATTTGCACAAGACAAAAGGCTAAAAAGCACACACTAATATTTTAATTGTTGTTATTTGAATGGTTGGATTGTGTGTGTTTTTAATTTCTTTCTATGCTTTTCTAACTTCTCAACAATAAATATGTACTTAAACAAGCTGTGAAAGTTAATTTTTAGAAAAAGGAAGAGAGAGTGGAAGGGAAGAAGAAAAAAAGGAGTACAGGGTAGAGGGAACAGAGAATGTGAACAGGCTCCAGGTCAGGCCGCTGAGTCTGGGTTCCAGCATTGCCGCTTAAGAGGCTGGCCATCTTAGGCTAAGTCATTTCATCTTCGTGTCTCAGCTTCTCTCTCATCAAACGGGACTAAGAGTATTTACCCTGCCTCCCAGGGTGGTGGCTATAAAATGGTACATGAGGCTGCTTTGGGAGCGCAAGTGTATTTTGTAATAGAAGACAACATTACTGTCATTCATTCATATTATTTAATCACAGCTACCCTTTGTGTAACTTGAGTTTTTAGACAAACAGTTTTTTTTTTTTTTTTTCCATCTAAAATGATGAATGTGCTACTTCCTGCGGGGCTTTCCAGGCATCTGAGAGAGAGGCTAAAAGCTTTTTAGTCAGTCAATAAAGGTATCTGTTTTACTGAAACAAGAAATAAAGATTTCTCCCACTTACCAATCTATTTGAAATCCCCATCTTCCTCCTGTCTTTGGGATCAAGTCTTGAAAGCTGCCTGCCAAAATAAATAATTATTTAAAAAGGAGAACATTTCTTTCATGCCTTGCATTCTATGGAATAAAACCTGTGGCCAGCGGTTTGTGAAGAGAGCAGGGAAGATGCGTCCAGAGCTGAGTCACAGGTCACTGCTCTGGCCGAAGCTATTGCTCAGGGCAGGGAGAGGGTCTGAGTAGGCAGTTCCCTTACAGCCCTGGGCACCTGTGGATTAAGCTGTTTAGCATTTAATACTCTGCACGGGCTGGTTTCAAAGTGCCTTTGTGAGGTTGTTATGCAATACACAATCTGTCCTTCGGCCAAACTCAAATACGTTGGACTCTTACTATTTGAAATGTTGACATTTCTGTTGCATTTTTGCCAAGTAAGTATAAAATGGTAAGTAAACTGAGGTCCTTATTTCTAGTTCTCTATCTTGAGATTATTATGCAATCTTGTAAGACTGCAAAGTCTAAATCATTCCATTGAAATATGTACAAGTAACATGTTGTCAGTTGTATTCGTTTCAGGGGTACATTATAGTGATTCAGCAATTCTATATGTCACTCAGAGCCCATCAGGTCTGTAATGGCCGTGCCCTTCATTTTATAAGCATATTTTTGCTAGGTATAAAATTCCATGTTGGGAAAAAAATTTCCATGTTGGGGCTCTTTGAGGGGAAGACGGGAGGCTGGTCTATCAGATCTGAGAATTCAACATTGACAGCATTTTGTTTTCACTATGCTGAAGCATATTTTGCTTTTCAGTGTGCCAGAAGTGTATCTGCTGGCTCGTGTTAGTTTTGACAAGAAATTAGCTATTCCTTTGTTCCCAATTACTTACTTTTCTCCTGGTTAAAAGTCACATTTCCCTGCCTCTTCTGTTTTTAGTATTGTATTACCTGTATTATCCAAAAGATGATGTATTTTCAGTATTTTTTTATTAGATGCTGAACATTGTCATTTTATATTGTTGTGTGTCTGGATTTTGTCATTCTCCTGATTTCTGTCTCCTTGCCTTGGCGAGTCCTCTGTACCACCCTGCTTGCTGCACAGTCTAGAAAGTGCCTCCATGTAGAGAGCCAGAGTGATCATAGGACAACTTCGAGTCTCTCTCCTCGGGGATCACTTCCCTGCACTACTTGTTTTCCAATATCTGAAAGCTTGTTTTTTCCGTACATTTCATGCGATTTTCTTGTTTACAGAGAAACCACAAGTCCAGTACCAGTTACTCTCATTTTCTTTTTTTGCCAAAAGCAGAAATTTTGTTACATTATAAAAGTAACTATCTGACTAACAAGCAAATAGAGGTTTCTATGCATTAACCAAGTAAGAGTGTATCATGAACCATGAATTATGATTAGTTCAGTCCCACAACCTTGAGGCCTTTTCAAAATAAATGGAAGAAAACCAATTCCACGTCTGTACTGTTATTGCCTTCAATGCTGAAAGCCCACATCTTTTAGCAAAACCCATTGTTGCTGCAATGCAAGGTTGTGGTGCTGGCATGTGACTTTTATTCTTCTCTGCTGTAGCCTACATCTCCTAAGTATCATAAAGAGGTAAGAGATGCCATAGGAGTATTTGTTACTTGGGACCACACTCAAAGATCTCTGGATGAGTTCTTCCAGAATGAAAATGCCCTAGATTTCCAGAACTCCCTCCATGCTCACATTATTCCTTCTCGTGCATATCTCATTTCTGTACTTCCTCAGCTGGTATATCACCTCCTTTATTTATTCTTTCCTTGTCAATACATTTAAATAGAGACTTAGCTCTCTTTCCTCTGTCTTTCCACACCTCTTGATTTATACTTCACACAGGATAATGATCAATTCTAACTTGTATTATCTTCACACAGGTGTCATATTTGCCCCCCCTCCCCAGTAGGCTGCGAGTTTGTTAAAGGAAAGACCAATTGTAATAGCTTTTGTGATCTAGCACCTTGGACCATATCTAGCAGATAGTAGTGCCTAGTAAATCACTGTTGAGTGAATGATGAAGGAAAATGGAAGGGCCTCCAAGACAAGTTGCCCTGGATCCACTTTTTTTTTTTACTTAAAATGCTGTCTCTTAATGCAGGCATCACTGTTCTCAGCTGTGTGATTCAAAGGTCAGTGATCCCGATGTGGTGATAGCTCATGCCAATCTCTCCTCACCCTGAGTTGCCATGGAGACCGTGTGATCAATGGAGCTGCTGGTAAGACTCATGTTTCTTCTCCTTTTCATCTGCTGTCTTCCTCTGCCAATCCTCTGCCCCATTGCCAGCCTCTCTCAATCCCTGAAGTCTGGAAGTCTCTGTGAGCCAAGGATAACAGTAGTTTCCATATGCATACTTACCTACAGAGAGGAGGCACATGTGTTTATTTTTTTTAAGATTTTATTTATTTATTCATGAGACACACAGAGAGAGGCAGAGACACAGGCAGAGGGAGAAGCAGTCTCCATGCAGGGGGCCCGACGCGGGACTCGATCCCGGGACTCCAGGATCACACCCTGGGCCAAAGGCAGACTCTCAACTGCTGAGCCACCCAGGCGTCCCACATGTGTGTTTAAATAAGAGTTCTTCAGCCCCTCTCTGATGCAGTTTCCAACGTTGAGAATGCTCTGGGCTCAGTGGCTTTTTGCCTCTGTAAACTTTCGTCTCCTTAGGGTATCGGTGTATTTGTCTTTGACCACCCTGTGACCAGAATTGGTCTTCAAATTGCTATATTTTGGGGAGTCTAGGTGGGCTGCAGGTCACCATGCAACTCAAACAGAGGAAGCCTTAATTATGTGTTTCTCTGGATATGTGTTGTGAGCAGCCCCTCAGTTATTGCTTGATGCCATGTAAAGCCCGAGGTACAGGAGGAGGAATGTTGGGGAAGATTTGGTCTCATGAAATGTATCATTTAGATAGAGAGGTTGATGAAAAATAAACATGGAATGCAATAGCAGAGGATAGGGAACAGATATGATGCTCTGGAAATGTAAAGACGGAATAACGTGGCCTAAGGAAAGTAGTACAGTATCTCAGTATCCTCGGGGAGGGAACACCTCAGCTGGGTCTTCCAGAATGAATAAGAGTTCATCAAGCAGAGACAGCAGAAATATAGTTCAGCAGGAGGAAATAGCATGAGCAAGGGCGCAGAAGCATGAGAGATTACAGTTGGTTTAGTAGGTTTGGGAGGGAGGCAGTGAGAGGAAATTGTTGGAAAAGTAAACATGACCCTGCTTGTACTTTTTATGACCTGCTAAGACATGGGGATTTGTTTCCATCGGCCCCTGTTTCCTACGTATCGGTCATTTCCCCATCACTTTCATGTTATCACCGTGTATAATGGGTAATACCTGTACCGGTGCTCCCTCACTGCTTTCCTTTAAATCAAATGTAACCCTTCTTACTTAAAATAGTATATTATATAGTATTTGACCACTTAAAAAAGAATACATATCACATATTATAAATTCTGCATCAGAATAGTAGAATGGATGCTCATGAACTCATTATTCAATATAAAAACTAAACATTGCCATCTAACTTAAGAACTAAAACAATTCCAGTTCCATTGTTCTATTTATATGCTCCTTCCCTGGATCACCCCCTTGCCTCCCCTAAGAGATTACCATTATCGTATATTTTGTGTTCATTATTCACTTGCTTCTTGAGGAATTTTATCTCCTATGTGTAGATTCATAAACAGTATATAGTTTAGCTTTGTTTGGTTTTGAGCTTTAGCTTTTGATCTGTGACTGCCATGTGGAAGCAGGATTGGCACGGGAGCAAGCCTGGAGATGGGGAGCCCATTTAGAGGTAAGTCTGAGTCCCTGGAAAAGGGGCGATGAGAACCTGGATTAGGGCAACGGGGAGGGGAGAGGGTCAACACCAACCATGTCAAAGACAAGACTGCTGAAGCCAACGGATCCTGTAAAGAGATATATAGTGTTAGCTTCTTTACAAATCTGCCCTCTCTGATATTTCTGATACTAGAAATACAAAATTCTGTGTTTAATTTATTGATATAAATAGTTCACATTTGATCCTTGATGTGTTGGTCATTCCCTGTGGTTTCCAGGGAACAGCGAAAAGCACACCCAATATGCCGCCTTCCCAGAAGGTCTGCTCTGTGACCTTTAGAGATAATTAAATAAAGGCATGTGCCTTTGAGTGGTGTTTACCGTGTGGTACTTCATGATACTATGAGGCAGCTGAACCCATGCTCGGATCTTCATGTTTTAACTCCACAACAGGTTCTTCCCTCTAGGCCACAATGTCTTCAATTTGCTTTGTAATTCACCACACCCAGACTGCCCCATATTTGTTTTTAAACAAAAATCTCCCCATCTTTTTGTAATCTGTCCATACAGCATCGCTATTGTTTTCAGAGTAACTTTGGAAAGACCCAACCGTTTGGGCAAAAATTGCAAACTGTAGTTAATTTAAGGCTGTCTACACCACGGGAGACTTTTGACTTTAAAATAAGTTCAGTTGGCCAGTCTTACTGAGACTAGAGCAATTAACTTATAATTTGTGGTTGGCTCGAAACAACCACTCACTGGAAGGGGAGTCTAGGTACTCCCCCAAGTCCTCACCCTGACCTGCATTGGGCAATTTGAACAAAGCAGAATGGCTCAGAAGAAGCATTGTCCAGCCAGGAGGACACTCATGCTATCCCAATTAGACTTGGAAACTGGTTCAACTCCCTGGAAAAACCACACAGCAGGAGTGTAAAAAAGACAAAGTGATCACTTGTGAAAACAGTCATTGTCAGGTTGATTTAAGTCATCTTTTGAGAGAGTCAATACCCCCTTCCAAATCCCTAGTCATTTAATCAAACAAATTTTCTCAGTTTGAGCCAGACTGGTTGTTCAACAAATTGAAAGACTAGGAAAGTCAGTTATTGGGAGAAAAACATCTTGGATAAATTAGCCATGTTCAACAGTGGTGGAATTTGGATAGTCTGTAGTGGGTCCTCATGCCGCCACTTGGCTGTGCCCTTTTAGGCTATTCAATTCAATTACACTAACATTTATTTAGTGATTCTTATGTAGAAGTTCTGTTTCTGGCACTTTGCTAATGCAAAGTTCTAATTATTTTTCTAACAAACCGGGCAATTGGGAAAATCTCAAATTGGTTATATATCGTATAAGTAATATATATGTGATATGTATAATATGCGATCTCAAATAGGTTATATAATAGGATCCCCTATCTCATTCTGAAGAAGAGATATTATTTATCTCAAAAAGAAAATTGGACAGATTAGGGGAGGAGGGCGGAGTGTGGGTCTCTGCGAATGCAGAGGTTGAGGAGAGCAACTCTGTCATTCTATCCTCCCCAGTGGAAATTCTGACCAACTTGAAGCAGGAAGCCCTAGTGCAGAAAGGAATTTGGTGTTGGGGATTTGGGGAGGTAAGATCTTAGGATCTACTATTTGATGCTTGATAAAGACTGACTTAATTCTTTTTTTTTTTTTTTTTTTTAAGACTGACTTCATTCTAGCAGAATATGATCAGGATTTTGTGGCCACCTTGATGGGTTGACATACATCCCTCTCATATCCTCGTTCACCCAGTCATTAATTTTATTTGATTATATACTCCTATTCTGGAGTTTTCTTCTCTGAATCAGAGAGTTTAGTTTAGTTCAGTTTTGTTTTTTTAATTTTTTTTACATCCTGATGATTGATGGTGGGGAGGGGAAGGATGAGACAGGAAAAAGATAAGCTGACAAAAATGACAAAATAAGACTTTAATGTTTAAGTCAGAAGAACAAAAAGCTGTTTATGAGTTGTGATATTATTTGGTACTAAAAAGTAACACAGATGTAATTAAGTCTTTCAACTCAATGTTTTATCCAGAGAGATCTTTTCAGAAAGCCAGGTAATATTTATCTCATAAAAGCCCCTGGTTTATGGTGGTCATTTATGTGACAGCTGTTATAACCAGGATGTCTGGACCCAGGAGCCAGAAACATGTTCCCAAGCTGAACCTCTCAATATCCATGGAGTGAGGGAGTAAGTAGGCATACACAGGAAAAACTATATGTCACACTTGTCGTGTGCTTTTTGCCTCTTTCAAAGCACTTTTACATGGATTAGAACTTGAAATTGTGTTACTTACTAAAATTCTTTTTTTTTTTGTTTTTTGTTTTTTTCCTGATGGTCATTTGGCCACCATTGTATTGACTGTTGTTGAACTAGATTTGACTAAGAATCTTAAGGTCAAAAAGGACATTTGGTGACATTTAGGTCTGGGGCTTGGACAGTGAATAGATTTAAAGTTGTTCCTTGAAATGCAAAGACCACTTGGAAGGACTCTGTTCCTAGGCAACAGCTGAAGATGTGATTGTTCACATCCTTAGCTTGTAGTACTTGGCAGCCGCCTAAAAAGAGAGGGAGAGGGAATTTCAAGGTGATAAAGAAAGTCAGCTAGAGGAAGAGGACGCCTCCGGGAGGGAGGGAGTGCTCACCAGGGTTCCCAGAGGCAAAGTCCGTCTCTGGGGGGGCGGGGCAGGGGGCAAGTTGCATCAGGGGCCTCCTCCATCTGCTTCTGGACAGAGCACCTCTCCTTCTCGGGCTATTTGCTCCATCAGCTCACAGATACATTCTGTCCCTAGACTCTAAGTTCTGTGCAGGCAGGGCCTCTTGTCCCCCACTATTGCTTTTCTGGCCTCCTCAGCATACAGTGGAGATGCAGGAAGCATTTATAGCATGAGGGAAAACTTTAACGCATAATTGTGTGCCAGTTGTAATAGCCAAGCTTCTCTTATGCCATCCTTGCTTTCAAACAGAGTAAGTGGAGCATGCCAGATTTTGAAAGGTCTCTTTGTCTTAATCCTCTAGAAAAGCATTCCCTGTCCCCGTGGAATAATGCAAATAGCAGACAGCACCTCCTGAGCCTGATCAGGTGCTGGCTCCACTCCCCTGGATGCGGATGTGCTTCTCCCCGCAGCTCTCTGAGGGAAGTGCTACCGGGATCCCCATCTTAAGAAGAAAGAGACACACAAAGTTTAAGTCTAATTGTAAACAAATTTCGCCTTTCTTATTATCACGGGAGAAAAAGGTGCTGAATGACACTGACAAAGAACTTTCTTCCGTTTGTTTTTGTCAAACTTGAGTGTGGACTCAAAAAAATTAAATAACGATTAAAAGAAAAAGAAAGAGGAATTCATGCCTAAGAAGCTGAGGCTAGTGCCTGAGTGTGTCATTGTGTAACAATTATTAACAAGTTCCTAAAATCCACAGGAATGGGGAGCTATGTTAGTGACAACTGTCAACAAGTGGAGGATCTTTCAAAAAGAAAAAAAAAGAAAGAAAGAAAGAAAGAAAGAAAGAAAGAAAGAAAGAAAGAAAGAAAGAAGAAAGAAAGAAACCATAAAAAGTGGCCCATTGGAGGCAGCACAGCAACTGTGTCCAGCAGGTGGCACCAGCCCCTCGCCATGGGGCCTGCGGTGCCTCCTCTGTGGGTGCCCTGGGCCAGGAGTCGGGGAGAACTGCAGGACCTCAGGGCTGGGCCTGTTTAGCCCCGGGGAGGAGGGCGCTCCCGGGGACAGTCCCCAGGGGTCATGGGGAAGTGCACATCTGTTTCAGATCCAAACTCAAATGCCTGTTTCTTCAAACGCCAGCCCTGCAGGTTACTGCGGCATAACCCGGGCAAGTTCCTCCTGTTAACCTGTGAACAGGTTGACTCCTGTTGCCCTGTTCCGAGGCCTTACCTGTGAAATGAGGACAGTCATGGATCCACCTCCTTCTGCATCGCCCGTTCTAATCGCTCTGCTCACAGGAGGCCCAGATGCGTGTTCCAGGAGGTGGAATTAATGATGTGACCTTTCAGTAGCCGGGCACGTAAATGTAGGCCACATTTTGCTTGGCTCAGACTGCACCATCACGAAGACGAGTTCCAGGCTTAAATGCTACTGTAAAGCGAGGACTATGTACTAGATGTAAGATGGTCCTTAGAGGAAGAAATGTGGATTCGGCATCCGCAATGAGCCAGTCACTTCTCTAGGTGCTTCCGCTGCAAAGATGAGCAGGGCAGGAATTACCCAACCCCCACAATCGGGAAACTCCTGACCTAGCAGGGAAGATACATGTTAAACAAATAATCACACAAAAGTAAACATTACAAATGTGCAAAGTCTTACAAGAATGTAAAACAGACCAACCCAACCTAGTCTTCAGCTCCGGGAAAGCTTCAAAGAGGAAGTGATAGGACGAGGTAACCAGGTAACAAGCCAAAAGGAAGGACAAGCATTCCAGGCAAAAGAAATGGCATTTGCATAGGCTCCTAAGTGGGGAGTAGCCTGCTCAAGGCAAACAGCGCAGAGTATTCCAGTACATATAGTGGAAGGAGAGAAAAAGTGGGACCATTGGGACCAAGGGGCTGGAAGCTGGAGAGGTGGCTTGTTGGGCAACAAGAGTGCATTAGAGTTAGAGGATTTTATTTTATTTTTATTTTTTTAAAGATTTTATTTATTTATTTGAGAGAGAGAGAGAGGGAGAGAGAGGCAGAGACATAGGCAGAGGGAGAAGCAGGCTCCATGCAGGAAGCCCAGTGTGGGACTCTACCCTGGGTCTTCAGGATCAGGCCCTGGGCTGAAGGCGGCGCTAAACCGCTGAGCCACTTGGGCTGCCCAGAGTTAGAGGATTTTAGATAGAAAAAGGACATGATCGTGTGCATTGTTTAAAAGGTTTTATGACCGAAATGGGGAGGCTGGTTTGAGAAGATAGGGTGGGTGGGGAGAGACCAGTGCAAAAGCTTTGGTATTATTTTAGCCAAATGTTGATGGCAGCCCGAAGCAGCGAGGCAAGAAGTGGGATGGGGGAGTCAAGGTCTCTGGCTGTTCTGAACAAGAGGGTGGATGACATTGCCATTTCCCAAGGGAGAAACTGTCGGAAAGGTAGAGGTTTTAGAGGAAAGTTCTTGTGTTTGTTCGTTGCAGACTCGATATTTTGAGTCTGAGGCACTAACCAAAATTCAAGAAAAGCTATTAAAAAAAAAAAAAAAGCACGTGTGTGTGGAGCTGAAAAGAGATTGTGATTGTTCATCCAGATTTAGGGCTTACCTTACCAGCATGCAGATATAATAGAAACTCTAATGGAAAATGAGACCTTTTTAAATTTAATTTTAAATAATTAAATTATTTAAATAATAAAATTTTATTTAATTGATTGATTATTTATTTATTGAGCATGAGCAGGGGAAGAGGCAGAGGGAGAGAGAGAGAACCCCAAACAGACCCCACACTGAGTACAGAGCCCGACATGGGGCTCAATCCCATGACCTTGAGATCATGACCTGAGCCAAAATCAAGAGTTGGAGGCTTAACCGACTGAGCCACCCAGGTGCTCCCAATAAGACCCTCTAAGGAGAAGGTAAAGGGTGAGAAGGGCAGACATCCTGGGACAGCCCTTGAGGAAACTCCACCATTTTTCCAAGTTGATAGAGATTACGAATCAATAATCAGTAACAAAAACAGAGACTGAGTTCCGAGGTGTAGGAGGGAAACTGGAAGTCCCGGTTCCCTTCCCCCAAAAATGATTATGAAAGAGGCAGAGGTCGATGGCACTGAAAGCTATTGAGAAGTCAGGGACGCTAAGAACTAAACTGTGTTCTTTGGATCTGGGGACAAGGAGGCCACCGGTGACCTTGGGAGGATCAGTTTCTGTGGCACATTGAAGGCCGAAGTCAGAGTGCAGTGAGCTGAGAAGTTAAATGTGAGGCGAGGAAATGGCAATAATATATGCTAAAAGCATTTTCTAGAGATTTAGTGGGGAAGATGAAGTGGAGGGAGGGCTTTTTTTCAGAAAGAGATGTTACAAATATAGGCAAGAGGAACATTCCTCAGGATGCAGCCGGGGATTGGGTCCAGGACCCAGGAGGAAGGACAAGTGCCTCCTGAGAAGCCCGAGAATGAGGTAAACTCAAGAAGGTTGAAAGCGTTGGCAGCTGGAGTCGGTGTGGCGCCTGTGCAGGGCTTGGGTGTCCTCAGCTGCCAGTAGGAGGGTGAGGTGGGGGCAGAGGGAGAGCCGCTTTGGTCACGGTGCCAACTAAGCAACATGAGCACCCGGCGGAGGGTGGCCCTGACTTGGTGACACAAATAGAAGGCGTCTGATTTTCTGCAGCATCGTTGAAGGCCCAGAGGTTACCCGGAGATGGTGGACTGTCGGCTGCGGTCACTCACACCTGCGGGTCCTGCATCTGCTCTGCTGTCAAGGCCTCTGCCGTGCGGGTGTCGGCGGGGAAGCCGGGGACAGGATGGTTCTGGTGTCAGTGAAACAGTGACTCACCTCAGGCAGCACAGAAGCTCAGCTCTGGGGGGAGGACCACTTCCCTCTGGCCTCAGGTCCTGAAGAAGAGAAATCCACCCCAGAGAAGCTGAGAGTTCTGAGAGCTCATCCACCACTTGAACAGAGAACCCCACGCTGTGGAGATGTGACGAGGCCAAGAAGGACAGGCTTGGGGCCGGGGCAGTAGCTGTGGGACGGTGATGGGTAAATACACAGGGGAAACTCATGAAAGATAAGGTCTTGTGAATAGATCTGTTTATGCAGATTCATCTCTCCCCAGTGAGAAGAATGTTCTCCTTTTCCTAGGACAGAGGGCATCTCTCTCATGGGGAATTTCCTACTTTTAGATAAAAAGGGGAAGGACACATGCTGTTTCTCTTTGAGCAGAGTGCCTTCTGCTCAGAATAATCAATACACCAAAGTGGCCTATTTAGGGGTCGTAGGTTCTGATCCCCTCTGGCAAAATAGGGAGGAAAATGAAGGAAAGAGAGAACCAATAAATATGTAGACAGCAGAGTGGGAGAGCCACTGGAGGTCTCAGGGAAATGAAAGAGTGGAATCCCAGGGTATTGGTTACAACCACAGAAGGGCAGCAGCATGTGGCCAGGGACTGAGACCTCTGAGTCCCTGACAGGAATCGTTCACATGGCCCTAAGAGTTGGCGACTGAGGTGAGAGAGAGATATCACAGCAACCGGAGGAATGATCATTCTAACACACAAATTTGAACATGTCACACTTACATATAAAATTTGGGTTGTTCTTAGGAAAAAAATACAAAATTCTTAACACTTTCTATAAGGTTCTGCTTACTTCTTCTGGCTTTACCTCGTCATACCTCTCCCAGCCACTTTGGTCTCTAACCTCAGGGCCTTTGAAAAATACTGTTCTGGGGCACCTGGTGGCTCAGTCTGTTAAGCATCTGTCTTCGGCTCAGGTGGTGATTGTAGGGTCCTGGGATTGAGTCCTGCATCGGGCTCCCTGTTTCTCCATCTGCCTCTGCCCTTCCCTCTGCTTGTGCTCTCTCTTGCTTTCAAATAAATAAAGAACATCTTATTTTTTTAAAAAAAAATACTGTTTCTTTGACCTGAACTCTCATTCTCCTCTAGACCTCAAAAGTTCTATCAAGTTAAAAAAAAAAAGTTCTATCAAGTTAATACCTACTCAACCTTTTATTTTAAGATTTTTTTTTTTTTTAAGTAATCTCTACACCCAACGTGGGGCTTGAACTCATGACTCAGAGATCAAGAGGCACTCGATCCTCAGACCCAGACAGCCAGGTCCCTACCCATACCCAATCTTTAATATTTAGGTATCAGCTTAATGTCACTGCCTCAAAAAGAGCCTCCTTTGCCTTCAGAGTATCAGTACCTTCACAGGAATTATTGTAAGTTATCAGGAATTTGTGTCATGTTTAAAAAGTTATTTTTCTGTCTCTCCCACCAAATCATAAGTCCTATGAAGGTAGCAACTATGCACACTTTGCTTCTTACTGTATCCCAGCCATGAATCCTGTGCCTAGAATATAATAGATACTTACTAAATTTTTGCTTTTTTGTAAGCTTTCGCTGGATAAAGAGGTTGACTTACCCAAAGTTATCGATTGGACTTGCTTAGAATAACAATATTAATATGTATAAAAGGTGCTTACTAAATTTTACATCTTCTGACATTTACATGTGTGGCCTAATGTATGAATGACACCACCAGGCACAACTAATGGCAAAGAATGCAAAAACTAAAAAAAGAAGAATCTAAAAACTTAGAGATCATGATATGAGAGGTAACACAGTGGAAGTTTGATGCCCAGGAGTCTTCCCCAGGTTTTCTCCTGCAGAATGACAGTGGCAAAAGGGCAAAATGGTCCCTTTCCTACAATCACAGGAGGCTTTGCCCACCGTGGAAATTCTAGCTACCTACATGCCTACCCACCAGGAGCAAGTAGTATATGCTCGAGTATTGGCTACCAGACTGGGTGAAGAGAAGGTCAGGGGCTCAGGAGTCTTCCCCATTGGGCCTCAGGCCCGTCTGAGGTCTAGACCTGCCCCTCTCTTCCCCCATTACCCCAAGCATTCATTTAAACAACTGATAGCAAGATACTTTGACCTGTTACCTGAGAATTTGATTCATGTATTTTCTTGTAACCGGACAGCCCTTCTTCCACTTTGCAGCTAGAACACAGGCCATCCACCGACTCAGAGGAAAAAAATTAGCATTTTCCTGACTTGAATTCAAATGCATAGACTCTACAGAGAACAAGGCATTCTCAGGTGAAGTTAATGGATTTGAGAGACTACACAATGATGGAGGAATAAGATTTTCTGCCCCAAAGGGGATTGCTTGATTAGTCAACAGTGTTAAGTTTCCCTGAGTGTCAGAGGGGAAACAAAGTACATGAGCTGATAGTTTGTTTCTAGGAAAAAAAAAAAAAAAGACATCTCCCTTGCCCTCACTGTTGGATAAGAGACAACAGAAATCCCAAGTCAATAGGGGTAACTGCCCCGAGGTACAGATAGAGCTTGAGGAAGCTTCAAGGTGTCAGGACAGAAATGCGTATGCAGTTTGCCAATGAGGTTTGTCTCATTTTATGGGCCTCAGGCTGTGTCCCAGAGTGCCCCCAGTCCAACCTTGATGTGGCTTTAGGACATGATTCCATTTTGCTCATAAGGAGCAAACTTATGAACTGTGGGAGGCCCTCGGACAGCCTCCCAGGCCACACTCCCGACATGCCAGGGCCTCAGGAAGAGCTCCGACAGCAAGGACAGTCACCAACCACAAGGGGCCCTTTGGATAGGAACAAGGTCTGGCCAAGCGGCCATCTGGGTAGCCAATCCCCAGTGACCAGATAACAGACCTTAGCAGATGCCACTCTGGGCACCTGCCTATTCCCCCCAGTGACCAGATGAGGTAACAGACCTTAGCAGATGCCACTCTGGGCACCTGCCTATTCCCCCATTCTTCCTCTGCCATCTTGGCTCCCTCAGACTTAAAGCTGGTACCATGGACAAAGAGAAAGCATGTCTTTGAATTGTCTGGGTTACATTTCTGCTCTTGGAAAATCTGAATCTGGTATCAATCAAAGAAATGTACCTTTTCATTATTATTGAGAAACAACACATATTTCTTGCGCACTTGAGTTTGTGAACACAGATGCATTTTTCTACACACATACTGCCAGTTCTCTTTTCTCGTATTCGTCTCTGGTCTCCACAGCCCGACTGCGAGATACACAGCCCCTTCCTATCTTCTTTTCTTCCTCTTCAGCACCTTGTATATAACAGGCCCCATTTTTGTGAGGACATCTATGGAATAGGATGTGCATGGCTATTATGTCTACGTATCATTTGCCAGAGTATCAGTTCAAGAGTCTCTCAGCTCTGACTTCATTTGTAAGTTCTCCCAGCTATTCACTTGTCACATTAAGCGATGCTGATTTGAAGGGGCATGTGTGCCCCAATGTTTATAGCAGTGCTAGCAACAATAACCGAACTATGGAAAGAGCCCAAATGCCCATCAGTTGATGAATAGATAAAAAAACATGTGGTATAATATATATATGTATATATATATATATATACACCACATTATATATATAATGGAATATTACTCGGCCATCAAAAAGAATGGAATCACATCATTTGCAATGATATGGATGGAACTAGAGGGTATTATCCTAAGTAAAATAAAGAGTAAGAGAAAGACAAATACCATATGATTTCACTCATACGTGGAATTTAAGAAATAAAACAGATGAACAAAGGGGAAGAGAAGGAAAAATAAAATAAGGTAAAAACAGAGGGAGGCAAAGCATAAGAGACTCTCAACTGTAGAAAACCAACTGAGGGTTAATGAAGGAAAGAGAGGAGGGGGATAGGCTAAACGGGTGATGGGCGTTAAGGCGGGCACTTGTGATGAGCACTGGATGCTATTTTAGTGATGAGTCACTAAAATCAATTCCTGAAACTAATACTACACTATATATTAACTAATTGGAATTTATATAAAATCTTGGGGAAAAAAAAGAGATAACAAGTATTTGTCAAGCCCCTATCACACACACACACACACACACATACCCGTTCGTGGAGTGCTGTCCTTGTTATCAAGTAGCTCATCATTGGAGGTGCAGACGTGATGTAGTTGAGTGGATTGAACATGCATTAACTTTAGGACAACACCCGGAAGGTCTGTTGTCTTAAACACATGTATAATCTGATTGTGAACCTGACAAATGTTTATCTGAGAAAATTCACAAAATTTCAGAAGTAAACAAATTACACTCCATAACTCAGAATCTGTAAAATTACAAATAGAAAAAAAAAAAGAAAAGAAAAAGTCGTCAATGTTAACGTTTTGGTGTATATCATGAGTGCATTATAAAAATGTATCATTGTCTATTAGAGTGTGTCTAAGAAATCCCTGACACACTAGGGTATGTGCAAGTGTGTGATTTATGCTTTCTCCTAAAAAGGACATGATGGTATTTGAGAATATCAGGGACTAACTGTATTTACTGACCAAACACAGTAAGTACATCAATGAAAGAAATTTGCAAGTGTATTGTTGATTAGAAAAAGTTAAAAATTAGATTTCTGGTGGCTGCATGGTGGGAAATAAAATAAAACAATATTTGAATCTAATCTATAATGCATCCATGAAAATAGCTCTGATGGTTAACTTAATTGTCACTTCCTCCCTGAGGCTCTCCCATCCTCCCTCTAGCAGAGTGAGCCAACTAGTCCCTCTGTGCTCCCAATTATTTTTACTATCTATGTTGAACAACATAATTCATTATTTTCATACAATTAATAAATACTGCTATTTCTATATTATATTCTAGGGAGGAAGTTTAGTGTTATGATTAAGAACATAGATTTTAGGGATCCCTGGGTGGCGCAGTGGTTTGGCGCCTGCCTTTGGCCCAGGGCGCGATCCTAGAGACCCGGGATCGAATCCCATGTCGGGCTCCCGGTGCATGGAGCGTGCTTCTCCCTCTGCCTGTGTCTCTGCCTCTCTCTCTCTCTCTCTCTCTCTCTCTCTCTGTGACTATCATGAATAAATAAATAAAATCTTAAAAAAAATTAAAAAAAAAGAACATAGATTTTGGATGTAAACAGCCTAAGTTCAAAGTCTAGCCTCATCATTTGCTAGCTTATGTGACCTCAGACAAGCTATTTAGCCTCTCTGAACCTGTGTCCCCACCTATAAAATGGGAATAATAGCACTTACTGCATAGAACTGTTGTGAGAGACAAGTAGGACAGTGTTTGCAACATGCTGACCCACCCCAAAACACAGTCAATAAATAATAGGTATAATTAATTTTATTACAGGACTTGCCATTGTTACACTGCAATAACTGGTTTAGGGAGGCTTTTGTCGCCGGACTGTGAACGTTCAGACAGCAGGCCCTGGGTTCTGCCCTCTCTGCTTCCCAGCAGAGGAGCTCATAGACGGTAAGCAACCCATACGTGTTTGCTGGAAGAGAAAATAGCCATGGAAAGTGCCAGGCCAAATGCTTTATCCTCAAAAGTTCTATATCCTTACTGAGATTTTTAGAACCAATTCTAACTACAAATCGTGGACTCTTCATCATCAGTACTATCAGGGTCATTTCCATGTTTAACAGAAGCTGACGTTTAACGAGCACTTACTGTGTGGCAGGTTTTTGTCCTGGTGGCTCACACTGTATTTAAACCACTCAATGAGATAGATAGTATTTCTTCTTTAACAGATGAGGAAACTGTGAGGCCCAGAAGGGGTGCCGTGAGCTCTGTGATTTCTGAGATTTTGTTCGGGTCCTCAGGAAAGTTCTGGCTTGCTATCTTTCCATTTGTCTACCTAGGAAGGCAGTGAGGAAAAGAAGCAACCATATGTTTTTCTTTCTCTTTAGTCAAGTGCATTTTATTTATTTTGCAGTCCCTTGTCTCTTCTGGAAAAACAAACGAAAGAAATTCTTGCTTCATTCATGATTTTACCCCCGCGGAGGTCCAGGGCAGGATTTCTTCCCTGCAGAGCCCAGTAGGGACAACAAGAGCCCTTACGGAGCTCCACTGAGTACCCCAAGCAGCAATTATTTTTTTTAAGACGGGTTTGAAATAGACTTTCAATATATCAAAATAGTAATAACATATTCATATCCTATCCTATTCATATCCTATCTATGTGTGTAAAAACAATCAAATCACCTGTGAGATCATAAAACTATCAATAAGCTAAATAAAATGGAGAGTGGAGGGTATTAAGAATTTTTCAAAAAGCAACTTGCTCTCAAGAAGAGTATTTTATCCCATGTGATTATGCTTTTATGTTAAGGAGATTTATCAATTATTTGTTCATGTTGCCTACATGAGTGACAGATGTTTTAGAAATAAGAAAAATCTTGAAATTATTTTACTTCACGGGAGCTGGTTGGAAGCTGTCCAGATTCCACATTTGTTCCTATTGACCAGAGGTCTTATGACTTGGGAAAATATTTTTAATTCTCTCCCCCTTTCCTCAATGTCCTACAAAGACCTGCATTAGGATGGGAAACATTTTCGGAGTCCCAGAGGAGTCCTCATTTGCCTGAAAGATACAGTGGGTCTGTGTGCGGTGAGGGGCCGCTCAAGAAGAGGACGAAGATGCCTCAGAATAACTTTTCCAAACATTCTATGCATACTTGCTTCACTCATACTAACATCTGCTGTGTGATAGACAAAACGCCGTTCTGGAGAGCATTATACGATTCTCCTTTCACATACATATTAAAAGATGCAAAAAAAAAAAAATGATCGCTTTTAAGAGAACAACTGCATGGTGCCCGGCATATTTATTCTTTCAAGAGTTGGCTTCAGTTTACTTCCAGAATTAGAAAAATAGCAGAGGCCACTATAGTAGATAGAGATCAATTGTTATTCTTGTCTCAGGAAATAAATAAAATATAAAGAAGTGGGGGGGGGGACCAGGCAGTTCCCTGAAATAGGAATTTTGCCTTATTTTCGCTAACATTCCCATAATAATAATAATAATAATGATAATAATAAGCTCAAACACATGAAGTGGGAAAATGCATGCCATCTCCTGAAACTATCTTCTGATGTGCGGATAGGAATTCACATGCGAAATATGTAGTGAATTTTTATATCCATTTAATCATAGTGGTAGCCGGTGTCTGCTCGTTAGTGTTTTCTATACTGAAACCGGTGGCCCTTCCTTGGGAAAATGCTTTGAAAAATGCTGTCAATGTGGGGCTTTGTCCTGGAAATGAGATTGGGATTGCTTCTGACTTCAGCTCTTAGAGGGAGTTAATATTCTGGATGGATTTGAAATAAGCGTCATGTGCTAAGGATGGCAGATGATGCTCAAGGTGCTCAGTAAAGGTTTGATGGATGAAGGAGGGGGAATGCTACTGGTTGGCTGGGGTAGTAGGGTTGCCCTTAGGGACATCCCGAAGCACTGCGTCTCATTTACTTCCATTAGGTGTGACTTCATTCTTCCTTTTGTCCTTCGTTCACCTGTTGATGCCTGTCCTGTGTCAGGATCTGTCCTCGGAACTGGACGTACAGCTGTGAACATCACAGATCTTGCTTTTATCTAAAGACTTGACATCCTAAGAGATAGAGAGTGAAACAAAGAAAGAAAACCTTCATCCGTAACCTCAGGCGTGCGAGTGTTCGTGGCTCTGACCCTGTCTGTGTGGTAGTGAGGACGTGCCCGGTGTGAGGAGCAGCAAAGACGGCCTCTCGTGGGAACTCCGGGCTCTGGACCTTTGCTAGGAAGTCGATTGGCTCAATTTTCAACATCTGATGAAACTACAAAACTGAAATCAGAAGAGGGCATTGCCCTGGAGGAAACCAAAATTGTCAGCATAATAAATGAAGCTCTTAGGCCTTCTTCTTAAAAAAATGTTCATTTAGGCGTGTTAGGCCTTAGTTTACTCGGCTGCATCTACCATCAGGAAAGCCAGACATGTTAGAGTGAAGAGATGTCCTTGAAGACAGTGGAAGGACCATTGGTTCCACGGGACAGGCGTTATTTGCCAACGGTCCTGTCTCCCCGCCGCCCCCACCCCGATCACCACCATCCTCCTTCGTTTGGCTTTATATGCTGTAATCAAGTAAAAAGCAGCGTCCAGAGTCCCCCCTGTCAGCAAGGCTAGCCCACGTCATCCTCTGATGCCAGACAATTTTCACTTCATCTGTGGCTGGTGGGAAGGGCGCCACGCTCCTCTGACTCCCCACGTTCCGGGGGTCACAACCTGCCTCCTCTGTGTGAGCCCAGGTCTGCCTCCTGTGTTGCCCCGGTTCCCGTTGAGGCCCTGCAAGGCCCACGCGCAGGGCAAGGCCCTAACCCAGAGCTTGTTTGACTTCCAGCCTCAGCCTTTAGGCCTCTGGGCCCCGGATCCCAGGGCACGTGGACGACACGATGCTTCGGTGTTGCCGCTGACGGCCTTGGCTTGACCTTCAGGCGGTCCCCGGTTCCCTGTGCGGGCCCTGCTGCCTTCCTGACGACCCTGGGGGACTGGGTCCCGTTGGGGCTGCTTGCCCTCTTCTCCCCGCCGGGGGCTGGGGTGTGCAGAGTCGGGGGGCGCCCGGCGGCCCAGGCCCAGGCCCGGCAGGTGCAAGAAGCTTCGGGCACCCCGACAGCCCCAGGCCACGGGCACAGGTGTGGCAGGACTGCGAGCCCAAGGTCAAGAGGAAAGTGGGCCTTGAGGAAAAAAAGTGTTTGGATTAAAAGTGTGGATTAAAAGTCAGGACAGGAGGTGGAGAGCTGTGCCCCCGTTAGAGGGAGGCCTTCACACCATGGTGGCCTGCAGAGGGGCCCCTAGACACTCCCAGGAGGACACGGCTCTTGTGGCCCTGGAATAAAACCGAGAGACACAAGGACATTCCTGTTAATGTTGCACCAGACACCGATGCACGTATTCACCTTTTATTTTATTTTTTTAAAGATTTTACTTATTTATTCATCAGAGACACACACACAGAGAGGCAGAGACACAGGCAGAGGGAGAAGCAGGCTCCATGCGGGGAGCCCGATGTGAGACTCGATCCCGGGACTCGATCCCAGCCCCCGGGTCACGCCCTGAGGCCGCGGGGAGCTCCGTGCCCACGGGTGTAGGCCTCCGAACGCCACGGGCAGGAAGCCGCGTGGGCCTCGGCATGAGGGCCTCGCTCCCATGTCCTGGCGCGGCGGCCTTCCTTGCCCAGAGCAAGTGACCCGAGAACGAGCAGAAGCCCCAATCCCCGTGACTGTTCATACGAGGACACACAGGATCACTCCCGGCACCTTCCACTCACTAGAAGCGAGAGACTAAGTCTAGGCACAGCCCAGCGGGAGGTGGGACTTTGGTCTACCTCTTAGGAGAGACCTGCGGGAGACTGACACCACTCGCCGTGGCATTGGCCTAGTGGTCAGAAGACGCAGGATGCTCAGGCCCGTTGCAGGATTTGGGGGACCCGGTGCGAAGTAAACATGGGGAGGGCCACTCAAGAGTCATTAAGAACCTCAAGACGGACCTCCGAGCATTGAACTGAGCCTGGTGCCCTTCTGGGTACCTTCCGCGGGCCCGAGCAGGACAGGTCAGCCTGAGGACGGCTGCGCTTTGAAATCAAGAGTTTGAATCCCAGCCCCACTGCCTAATAATTGTGTAACTCTTGGGAAAATTACTTCATATCTGTGGATTTGAACATCTATTTTTCTAAAATGGGCACGATTAATCTCCCTTCCACTTAGGGTTTCTGTGGGAACTAAAGGATGTAAATACTTTAGGCTCATGGGAGGCACCCGAGAACTTGTAGATACGATGATTACCTTTTTAAGGAGCTTTAGGGGCAGAAAAGGGAAAAGAACCAGAAGCTCGTGACTCAGGTTGATGATTTAGCTATTGTCACAGACTCCGTAAGGTGGGAAGAGCATCTCCTGCTCTCTGCACTACCAGCATCTCTTTCCCCTTAGCGCGTCTTACACCCAATGTCCGTGAGTCCAAAAAAATGTGTCCTGTAAACTACAACAAGAAGGGCCAAGGCGATGAGTTTCAGAAATGGCATGTTTTCAACATTCTAAGAGGTAGAACCAAAGTTGCCGAAAATAAGATCAGCGTTTCACCTAGAAGTGGTTGCCATGAGCTACTTCCTATTAATGAGCTCACCAGGTGAGGCTGAGTATTGACTGGGAACTTCCCATAGCAATAGTCTCGTTGAGTGGCTCAAAAAGCCAAACGCGAAAGCTAAAACGATTCCTGGCTGAGGTCTTCATCCCGGCAAAATAACTTTGTAAGACACTATAGAGCTTCAGGCTGGCTTTCTGCTTCCTTGTGCAGCTGAGTACGGACCAGGGAAGCAAGCGAGCAGCGGGGTGGGATTTGCACAGACTCCATGTGCACTGCTAAGGGGTGCCCTGCCCCGTGCTCCAGCTACCCTGCTCTAGAGCTGCTGTGTCGCACCAAAAAACCGGCGTTCTTCAAAAACCATGTCAAATGCTCCACGTCGGCCTCCTACTAGGCCCTTAACCAAAATATATCGTTGGAGCCCAGACGTCTTTGCTCCTCTGACAATCATCACACGCACCAGCCCATGAAGGAGTCCACAGGACCAGGGATTCAGGAATTGGCTTTCAAGCGCTACTGAATGGGGCCCAAAAGAATTGATACAGATTCCAGGGGTCCCTCTCTTGCTTCTTCTAAAAAGGTGATCTCAACAAGGACCACGTAAGGAAAGACAGAGGGGCCAGTGATTTATCTGCATGAGCAGATAAACAGGAAACATTAAGAAAAACAGTACGAAGGGGCACCTGGGTGGCTCCGTGGCTTGAGTGTCCAAACGTCGGTGTCAGCTCAGGTCATGATCTCACTGATGGTGAGACAGAGCCCCATGTCGGGCTCAGCGACTCAGCGGGGAGTCTGCTTGAGAGTCTCTCCCTCTGCCCCTGCCCTCCACGTGCTTGTTCTCTCTCTCTCCCTCTCTCAAATAAATAAAACATTTATTTTTTTATTTTTATTTTTTTTAGTAATAAATTTATTTTTTATTGGTGCTCAATTTGCCAACATACAGAATAACACCCAGTGCTCATCTCGTCAAGTGCCCCCCAGCGCCCGTCACCCCTTCCCCCCACCCCCCGCCCTCCTCCCCTTCCACCACCCCTAGTTCGTTTCCCAGAGTTAGGAGTCTTTATGTTCTGTCTTCCTTTCTGATATTCCCCACACATTTCTTCTCCCTTCCCTTATATTCCCTTTCACTATTATTTATATTCCCCACATGAATGAGAACATATAATGTTTGTATGCTGAGTGAAGTGAGTCAATCGGAGAAGGACAAACATAAATAAAACATTTAAAAGAAAAATAATGCAAGTTGGATTCTTTTCACAGGCACATTAACATCACAAAATAAACAAGCCAGGTGTAAGTGTGAAAAGACGCCCCCCACCTTCACTGCAGGCAGTGCTGTGTTCTTAGCCAGAGTCTTCTATTTCTCAAGGAACTTCTTTATTTATTCTCCAATCCAAAATTAGTTCCCTAATTTGAAACAGCAATAAACAAACATTACTAAAGAATCCCTTGGGCTCCCTTCTCCCACACCCTCTCCCCCTACACACATTTTTTTTTTTCTGCTGCTTTGTTTGTTCTTAGTTTTTTTTGCCTTTGTGCTCAACATGAGGACCTGCGGTGGTTTGACTTTCTGAAATCTCTTTGTAAGTCTCTCGAAAGATAACTTCAATTCCATCCTGATAGGAAAGAATTAAATTCCTATTAATTTCAATCCATTACGTATTAAGTCCAAACACTTCGGTTATATCAAAGTATGGATTTTATTTTAATTTTTTTAAAAAGATTTTATTTATTCATGAGAGACACAGAGAGAGAGAGAGAGGCAGAGACACAGGCAGAGGGAGAAGCAGGCTCCATGCAGGGAGCCCGACGTGGGACTCGATCCCGGGTCTCCAGGAACACGCCCTGGGCTGAAGGCAGGCGCTAAACCGCTGAGCCACCCGGGGATCCCAAAGTATGGATTTTAGTTCTCTCCTGGTTTGTTGGACTCCGTAATTCTTCTGCTGGCCTGTTGTAGACACCACTGTACAGTGGGTGTACATGGGGCCTCTGATCTGAGCCTTTGCTCTAGCACATCCGGGGGTCCTCCCCTTCCCTTCTGTCACTTCTTGACTTCCAACCTTTGCCACCTCTGCCTCCTCTCCTACCTTTCTTCCTCTGACCTCCTGCCTTCCCTTCTGTTGATCACTCCATAGCCATGTGGCTCTTCTCTTCAGACTCATCTCAGCGCTGTCTTCATAAAAAAAGAATGTGCTGGTCACTTGACTGGTTGCTCTGGCATTTGCCCCCACTCTGTTCTCTATCACAGGGGACTGACTACCTTTTCCAGCTTGTTTTGCTTTCTGGCTGCCACATGATCGGTTGAAGATTGAGGGGTGAAGGAGGAGGGACAGCTGGGCCTTTTTCCTTCTGTCTTTCCGTTTTGAGTGGTTTCTCTGGCAGGGGCTGCTTCTTCATGATTCCAGCTGCTGCCAGATAGCTTCTCCCTTCGTGGTCTCAGCATCTGCCAGGAATCCGCCTTCTGTGCTTCTGACTTCTCTTCTGTGATGATTCCGTCTTCCAGGCCCTGCTAATAGCGACGCCCTCTCCCTGGGTTCCTCCAGCCTCAGCCTTCCTGGCTTCTGACTTTCGTTAGTTTTTAGGTTATCCTCACCATCACCAACTCTTTGGTTCTGGTTCTTCCATCACATGTATCACAGGTTCCTACATTAAAATCCCTTTGTTTGAAATCCCTATAGTAGTTTCTGTTTTCTCATCTGGGTGCCGACCGAATAGGGGGCTCCAGGTCCTAACAGCAGTAAACAGCAGGAGCCTCCAGCTTGGTGCACGTGTGGAAGTTGCCGGGAGAGTGGGGCGCTGGGAGAGAGCATGGAAGTTCTGTGCCCCTTCCCACGTATGTGATCCTACATGTCTCTTCCATCTGGCTGTTCCTGAGTTAGATCCTTTTATGATAAACCAGGAATCTAAAGTCAGTTTAAGAGATTATAACCTTCTCTGAAGTTCTCAGATCTCAAGTCTTACAAAGTCCTCGTGAGCTGAATCCAGACGCCAAGAAGAGAATGGGAAGATCTTAAGATGGCATGAACCCCAAATGCCCCCCTGGCGGGGGGCAGCCCACAGAACAGGAGCACCACCTCAAACTGTCACATGCACGAGAAAGGGACTACTACTGCCTTCTTGCCTTTATGTACGTGGATTCTTATATATTTGGGTATTGGTCACAACTGCTTATTTAACTCTACCAGAAGAGAACGTCAGTGGTCCTTGGAGAAGAGAGAATCCTGAAGCAAAAGCTTAAATCTTGAAAGTGTAATTTATATAAATAATAACCATATAACACATACACGGGTTTTAATTGGCTTTTGGACTCATGAGATCATCACATTTACGGTGGCAACGGAATCTTCCTTGTGTATAACTCAACCAGCCGGCTAAATGTGTATAGACTAATGGGTTAGTGGGTCTCTCAATGTTGAAAAAGAAACACAAAATTCCCAGACACAAGTTGTCAATCATAATTTTGATTTAGTGAAACAATAAATGTGAAAAGAACAGATTAAAAAAATAACAAAAATAAAAAATAAAAATAAATAAATAAAAAACCAACAACCCAAGAACAACAATGGACCACCACGGCAACATTTCAGATCAGTAGTTCTCCGGAGTGGATTGCTGCTGTGCATGACCTTATTCCCCACCCCGATGGGGTTTTTATACGTGCAGCACACCTTTCAAACTAACAGCTGGCAAGACCCCACATCAAAGATAGGTTGGGGTGCCTGTGAGGGGTACACTAGGGAAACCGATGAAGCACCCTGTAGCTTGCATTCTCCTGAACATGGAGATGAGGATTTGCTGGCCTTACCCCACTAATATTTGAGTTTCCAGCAAAGTGCTATGTGGACTTCATGTGATTTTCCTTCTCATTCCCGTCTGAGCGGACACGTCCTGCCTCCCTTGCCTGCAGGGAGGTGGTTTGGTTCACTGCTGTGGTCACTAACCTTGAACCTCACCTGATAGTAACACGTGTTTGTTTATGAATCTGGGAAATACTTACTATAGAAGAGTGGCTGGTAACTCTATGGGAAGTCAAAAGACTTTTGGGAGAATCTGAGGACTAGAAGAGTCCTCCCACCAGAGAAATACCCATATGCACCACAATTGTAAGCAAGCATGTGCGTGCACACACACACACACACACGCACACACATGCTCATACACACGCTCACACACACACACACACACACACACACACACTTTGACATAAATCCCAGTAGGATTATTAATCCCAGATTAAGAATCCCTCATTCCCCCATCCTGCCACACAGTCCTTGGTCACATATTCCTCTTCTTTCTATCCCTAACCAAGATGCTCTTGGGTATGGCCTATGTATGTAGCTGTATTTTTATGAACAATTTATTTTCTTCCCCTTCATCCATTTTAAAAAAAAAATACAAAATCTATTAGATACTCTTTGGAGAGACTCTTCCTTATTCTGGATTTATCCCGAGGCAGACAGTTCTATGTCTTACTTATGTTAAAAGATTTCTCTACAGTGATATTAAATGTTTCTGCACATGAAACAGTAATTTCTTCCTGCTGTTTTGAGAGATCTGTCTTTCTTATTGGCACCACGTGAGATAAAGTTCTATAATTGGGACAGAGATTTATGGAGTGTTATTGTTGAATGTATGTTTATGTTGCTTTCCTGTGGTGAAAGACCCATATCACAAGACTTCCGTTTGGGGATTGATTTGGGGCCTAGTGTAACATGTAGGCTGTAATAAGTCACAGCAGATCCTGCCTATTTGGTCCCTGCTATCCCATGTGGTTTCCAGGGTGGATAATTTTGCTCATTCTTTTGGCCTTTGCTACAGCTTGTCAGGGACTGGACTCATGTTCATAACTCTGAGGAGTGCTCAGCTGTGAAATAAGTAGTGAAAAGATGAAATGCAATTGATCCTGAGCTGTGGTGATCTTTCAGTCCCAAGTAAGCAAGAAAGAAGTATTTAAAGTGGCCCAATAAATCTTTCTGAGCTTAAAACATTAGATTAAAAACATTTATGAATTGACTCGGGCAGGAAGGCTGGGAAAAACATATGTATTGGTTCTGCAGTAGACATGGAAAGCAGTAGGGAACATTAGTGATAAACTGAATGAGGTCGGCCTAGGGTATCTTTATCTACAGAAATAAGAATCCTTCAGCATCAAGGTACAAGAATGTATATCACAAGTATAGAAGACGTCAGTTCCAAGATTGTTTAAAAATGAAAAATGGCTTTAAAAAAACATTTATAGCTATTTGTGGTATTTGAGCTTATTAGAGGAGGATATGACGCTCGACTGCTTGAGGTCTGCCATAAGAGGAAAGAGGTAATCTTTCAAATTGAGCAGTTAGAGCTATGGCATGACCTGCGTGCGAAAGAAGATACTGGAAAAAAATTGTATTCATTCATTCACTCACGCAACAAGAATTTGTTGGGTACAGACTATATTCCAGGAACTATGTTAAACTTGGGAATAAGGAAATAATGAGATGCGATTCTGTCCTCAAGGTTGTCCCAGTGTAGTGAAAGAGACTGATGAGCAGATGGAGAGGCCGAGCAGTGTCACGGCGCTCATGGCCTGTAAGACGTGGAGGGTATTATAAAGGAAAAGGGAGTTATATCCATGCAACGAAGGTGCCAAAGACCTGAAGCTAGACATTCCTGGGGGGGGGGGGCGTGTTCCAGACCTTGATCATTATATTCACCATCCCATCCCAGTAATGGAGCCAGCATAGGACTGAGTAGGCCCTCAGATACTTCTTGATGTAGGTCAAGTGTCATCTACTTCACTCTTCAGCTCTGGGGTAATGAGGCCTGACTACAGGCAAGAATGGGAGTCCCCAGGGTCGAGCCTCTCCTGTGGCTGATCATCTAGAGTGATCATACACCAGTCGAGAATCACTCCATGAGAGCAAACCATTTAGGCATGGAAGAGCCCATGTGCCAAGAGGTAACGAGATTCTTCTTCCTAAGCCCAAGCTAAGTCTGAGGAGTGCTAACAGCTTTAGGATGATAAAGATCCACAAAGGAAGTTGAAAAGGTGTTCACATGCTCTTCAGTGTCATGGAACTGTGGACCTGTAGAGGCATGTTGGACCTGCAGGACCCCTCTGAGGGCAGATGCTATGTTGATATGAGGTCTAAGAAGACTCCAGGAGCGTAGGAACTTCTGAAGCAATTTATAGACCCGGTGCCCCCGAGGAAGGCATTTGAGCAAGGCATTTGACCCTGAGCTATGTCAGGGTCATCTAAGGTGCAGACTCTGAGATTTGGGGAGAATTGTCAAGCACCCACCAGCTGAGATAGGGGTTGTCAAGCACCCACCAGCCGAGATGGGGGTTGGAGCAGGGTGAAGGCAGGCTTGGCAAGAGGGCTGCAGGGGGTGGGGCAAAGACATAAATGTCTGCTCCCTTCTCTTAGTTGTATCAGTATGCATGGATCTGGGGAGAAACACCCACATTTTGTTGTGTCTGATGGGAAAGGAGATTATGCATTTTTTTCAGTAAAGTTTGCTTTGGAAGTTCGGTTACTTTCCAGTGCCTTGGCTTATGGGGCCCACTTCTTCCTCTGTGTAAGGTGGACTAGGCCTTGATGCTACCCTCGTTTAAAGTTTCCTCCGCGTTACTCGGAAGTGAGGTAGATCACCACTGTGAAGCCGTCAGAGGACCTGTTTTGTTCTACCTGGCTGAGAAAGTCTTTAAATTTGCTTTAAGATCCATCTGGAGGGATCCCTGGGTGGCGCAGCGGTTTGGTGCCTGCCTTTGGCCCAGGGTGCGATCCTGGAGACCCTGGATCGAATCCCACATCGGGCTCCCGGTGCATGGAGCCTGCTTCTCCCTCTGCCTTTTCTCTCTTTCTCTCTCTGTGACTATCATAAATAAATAAAAATTAAAAAAAAGATCCATCTGGAAATAATAAGTGAGATAAATAAGCCAGTTCAATTTACTTAAGGTAATCATATATGAAAGTCACTCACCGGTTCAACAATATTTATTGAATATCTTTTATGTTCCTAGGCTCTGGGGATGGATACACTGTTGAACTAAAGAGACAAAAATTCTTCCCTCATGGAGCTTCTCATCTTGTACAGAAGATGTTAGGATCGAGAACACTGTGGAAGTAATGAGCAAACCTGCTACTAAGCCTTGGTGGATATTCCCAAGTTAAATTTTGATTTATTTAGTCAATAGTACCTCAGCCTGGATTATATGTTATCTTGGTTGTTAATGAATTCAGTTTTTCTTGTTAAGCAATTATCTTTCACTATCTGCGTTTTCATCTGCTAAGACTTGTGAAGATGTATATACTAGACCCAAATAAATGGACATTTAGTTTTAGGGACTATGGTAGAAACAGAGTATTATTTTGCATGTCATTTTTTTTTTAAGATTTTACTTATTTATTCATGAGAGAGAGAGAGAGAGAGAGAGGCAGAGACACAGGCAGAGGGAGAAGCAGGCTCCATGCAGGGAGCCTGACATGGGACTCGATCCTGGGTCTCCCGGATCACACCCCAGGCTGAAGGCAGGCGCTAAACCCTAAATCACTGAGCCACCCAGGATCCCCTTATTTTGCATGTTTGCTAAAAGTGAAATTGCTCTTCATTTTGGATAGACAGCCAGTAATTTTTTTTCCTGTGCCATAATATTTGCTTTTCCTTACAGTCCTCCTCAAGTCTCCCCAGCAACGAGATGACAAGCTCCCCAGTTATCATTAGAAAAATGAAAATGCTTTTTAAAAAAGATTGGGAAAAAGTCTAGCTATTTTTCAGACTGATTTATTGTCTTACAGCAAGGTTTTGCCATAATGGTACTAACATGCTACAGCTTGAGAGGAACCTAAAAAAAAACAAAAAACAAAAAAACCCAACTATTTTGCTAGTTAAAATGACAGAATGCAAAATCATAAAATGTCAGGGGAAAAATTCAGGCAATTTAAATTTCCTGGCAATGGGTCTATAATTTAGTTGAAGGATCAGAGTATTCTGAGCTATGAGCAAATGCATTTTGTGGAGGAAACAATGACACTTGAAGTTTCCCTGCTCGATTTCAGTGCTCAAATTACATTGTTATGTTTTTTATAAAGAATGGTTGCTTTTGATCTTCACATAGGCTAGTACCTAGAAGGAGCCCTATCTGTGAGGTCTTTGAATTTTTATTTTCTTTCTTTCTTTTTTTTTTTAATCCTCAAAAAGCTTTAGTGAATTTTCCTTCCTCGGGAGAAATTGTATCAGCCATTTTACCCTCTAAGATTCTTGTTGGCATTTACCTACAGTGTTTAATTCTTTAGAATTAATTTGATTTTTTTTATTGAGCTATAATTGACATAACATTATGTTAGACTGAGGTGCACGATGCAATAGTTTAGTATTTGTGTATATTGCAAAGTGATCGCTAGTTGACAGTTCAGTTAACATCTATCCTCGTTCATAGTTACAAACCATTTTATTTTTTTCTTCTGATGAGAATGTTCAAGATCCACTCTCCTAACCACTTTCTATCTACAGCTTCTTAAATATTTAGCGTAGAAGTAGTGTTTATTGTCCTGGAGGCTGAAAATGCCATAGTAATATCTTTTATAATACTGAATATGAATTTCAAATAATCCTTTATTAAGCATTTATTTTCAAACCACTCTTTAAATACATTTAAAAAAGGTTTCTTTTGCATGAAACTATGTAAGATATACTAATTCAGTGTTGACTGCATATAAAAATTTTACTTATGTATTTATTTTAAAGAGAGAGACGGAGAGAGTGCAAACAGGAGGAGGAGGGGTCGGGGGAGAGGGAGAGAGAAGATCTCCAGCAGACTCCCAGCTGAGCAAGGAGCCCGACCTGGGGCTTGATCGCACGACCCTGAGCCTGGAGCTGAAATCGAGAATTAGTCGCTCAACAGACTGAGCCACCCAGGCTCAGTGTTTACTGGACCCAGTGTTTACTGCATATAAAGCACTATTCTAAACTAAGAGGTAAATGCTCAAGAAATAAGACAATACTTGTTTTTGGAGACAAGAGAAAGAGCTCACAGATCAAATGCTCACACGTGTGAAAGAAGGTACATGAGGCAAGAGACTGGGCCCTGAAGCTAGCCTGACTGGTTGACACCCTGGCTTTAATGTTCCTACTGTGTAATCTCACGCAAGTTAACTTTTCTCTGCCTCAGTTTCATCATCTGTGAAATGGGATCAATAATAATTAAAATAATTATAATTAATATACTATATTATATGTATTACTATTATGATTATTATATGTAATTAATAATTAATTAATGACCTACCTTCTTGGGCTGCTGTGAGGGTAAATGAATTGACATACATGCAGAGCATTGAGAACACTTTTTTAAAAATGACTTTTTTTTTTTTAAAGATTTTATTTATTTGACAGAGAGAGAACAAGCAGCGGGGTGGGAGAGGGAGAGAGAGACAGAAACAGACTCTCCGCTGAGCAGGAAGCCCGATGGGCTCGATCCTGAGACCCTGAGACCCTGAGACCCTGAGATCAGGACCTGAGCAGAAAGCAACAGCTGGACGCCCAGCGGCCGAGCCAGCCGGGTGCCCCGAGAACACTTCTGAAGGCAGAGTGAGGTCTCTAAGAGCGCTCTTACTGTCGTGGGCCCGGTGATTTCCAGGTGCATCACTCCTGTGACCCAGGGATCCGCCGTGGAGCCGGAGAGGCCAAGCGTCCATCAGAGAACAACTAGAAGGGTCGTCGCCCTGGAATAAGTGAGTAGGTACGGAGAGGAAGCGGCCGCAGGATGTTGCTGTGGAGGAGAAGACGGGATCCACCTGGAGAAGATGGTCGGGAACAGGTGAGAACGCAGCGCGGCCTCAGAGGGAAGTCGAGTGGGTCCACACTAAGTGTTTGGGTAGGTAGACGGGGAGAGAAAAGCTGGCAAAAGCAAAGACTCTTCGGTTTTTTAGAACTGGGGTCCTTGACACATTCAAGCTGATGTAAAATAGCTCAGGACAGACAGCATGAGCCTTCTGGTTAAGATTCTAAAGTTGGCTGCGGATCGGGCCAGCGAGAACGTGTGCAAAGATGACTTCGGGCTCGTGATTTCTTCAGCTGCACCAAAATGAAGTAGAAGCAGGTCGGGTGGTCCTTTTGTTGTTTATTTCCCCTAAAGTTGAATAAAAAAAAAAACAACCCAGCTCTTTTCTTTTTAAAGGGATCAAGTTATAAACAACTAAGATAAAACCACAAACCCTACATATTTAGTGGTTATTCTCTTCCTGGGACACACACAACTGCTTGTATAGCTACATTTTCCCACATGGATGACACGATTTTTAAAAATTTTTAATTTAAATCATTGCATGTTTTCAGGCAGGTAAGGTACACTTCTTATATCCTTTTTACTTCTATAATTTGGTAGTTTATGTTTTTCATCCTAAAATAATAATAGCGGTCTTTCTGCATCTTCACATATTGTACTTGCTTTCAATAGACTGACGGAAAAGTAAAAAAAAAAAAAATGCTTTCGTAGTTGGTGAATTTATTATCCATTCTCAACAGTTACTAGAACTGTAATCTGCTTCTCTTAAATTCAAAAGTTGTTGAATGATTGACTTTGAGAAGAATGGCCAGGAAGGTAAAGGTATTTAAAAACCTCATGGTATGTCTTCAGGAGTTTGGATTTTGAGATTTATAAAAACTAGGTTAACGGTGTTTTTGAAAAAGAAGCAGAACTCTGCTCTAGAAACACTTGGTTTTCTAATAGCTTCTTGGTTCATTTTCTCAGTGCTTATTAGGATGAGTTCAACAGTTTCTAATATTTTCTTTTCTGAATTTGCTGAAAAACAGCAAGAGCGCCTTAGGTGTCCTCACTATACTAAGGTCCTTCTAGAGGAAGAAGTGTTCCCATATAACTAAGTTCTCTATATTTTCTTTGGGGCAGGAGCTCCAAAATCTTCCTAAGAGCAGCTCCCTCAGTTGTCCTGTCAGCACATACTTGTCTCCCAAACCCACTTTTTAAGAAAACTTGGCCTTATTCAAAGATGCAGAGGTGATAGGGTTCCCCCGTTCGTCCAAACCATTTGCTTGCGTTTTGTAGTTGTGAACCTGCCATTTGAATTTGTTATTTTTTTGGAAAGCTGGACCAGAAAGGTCAAAGGCTACCTTATTGCCAAACTGCTTCAAGTAACCTGTCTGGAATCTGAAATCAAGCGGGTAAAGTGGAAAAGTGAGTCTAAATGTGTCATCATCGGGTGGCAGGTCCGTACACTGCCCAGAAGGCGGGGTTCATCCTGCCCAGGTCGGCGAGCTCTGAGTGCCGGTGAGGGAGACCGCGGAGTCACGCTGCCTGGGTTCGAGTCCCATCTCTGCCACCGTCCCAGCGCCAAGTGCTCGGCAACGACTGCTCCAGAGACAATCTCAATATTCTGTGTCTCCTGATTCTGGGCACTGACAAGGTTCAGTTGGGTTTTCTCTCCAGGTCTCTAGTGCACTGTGGTCCGCCAGCGACTGGGCCTGGAGTCATCTTCAAGGCTCACTAAGTCACGTACCTGGCTGTAGGCCGTGGGGGGGGGGGGGCAGCTGGCACCACCCGCCGGAGCACCTACCCTGAGCTTCCTCCGCGCGTGGGCTGGGGTCCCAGGGTGAGTGGGTTCCAAGAGAGAGCCAGGTGGAAGCTGTAGCTCCTTTTAGGGCCTAGAGTCACACGTCGTACAGCATCACTTCTGCGGCTTCGCCTCACTGGGAGCAAGTCACTGGGTGCAGCCACGCTCAGGAGGAAGGCAGCTGGACTCCGCTCTTTACCGGGAGGAGTGGCCGAGAGTTTGTGGACGTGTCTTCAAACCACCGTTGCCACTGATTAGCTGGGACCTCTGGTTTCCCCTTTCCTTGTCTGCAGAATAAGAACGAAGAAAGATCCCCCCTCGGGTGTCTGTGAAGACTAGACAAGAACGGCGCAGCACCTGGTACCCAACGTGCCTTAGCTCACACCTATCATGACTTTTGTCCATCTGAACGGGTGTGGGTGGGTCGCCAATGATGATACAGTTCCAAGCACGGGGGGTCTGGGCAATTGCCACCTTTCCGAGCCCCACTGGTGACATTTGACAAATCCCAGTGCCTGTGGTTCTCAGGCCTCTGGGAACAGAGTTCCTATATATGGTATGAATTCTTTGGTTCACCTCATTTTAGTGACAGTTTCCAGATATAGGTCAGTCCATTTAAACCTGGCCCCATTTATGGCAATTTATTCCATTATAGGATAAAGTAGTTAGGAACATGAGTAATAATTACTGTGCCTGCACTGCTTTTAACACCTTAGCCGAGTAATCCTCACGTCACCCGGTGAGTAAGGCTGGAGGAGCACCCGTCCCTCCTCCCGGATGAGGAAACCGGGGCTCGGGGTCAAGCGGCCTGTTCTAAATCCCACCGAGAGGCAAGAGGTGAGCTGGGGTGAGGAGCCAGGGGTCCCGACCCTCCCGCCTCTGCCACGAGCCCGGACAAGGACAACCTCCGGACGCACAGCCCATCACGGGGTCCTTCCCCACCGGCCACTGATGCGCTGTTCTCAGATGCACGGGGGGGATTTGAAATCTCTTTCAAATCTTTTCTGTTTTCTGCAGCAGAGAATTGGCCGGTGTCTACTCGGCAGGATGTGAGATGTTGAAAGTCTCGTAGGGAAAAGTATACTTGGCTGCTCCGCTCCGTCTTTTCTCTTTCCGATGAAACCACGTTGTTGGGTAGCCCGAGATTTTGACCTAGGCCCGCGGGCTCGGCAGCTGTTGCCGCCCCCTGCTCTCCCCCCACCCCTAGCCCCTGCTCCCCCCCTCCCGTGTCACCCCCCTGCCCCCCCTCATGCCCCCGCCCCCTTGCTCCCCCCAGCCTCCCCTGCTCCCCCACCCCATCACCCCTGCTCCCCCCATGCTCCCCGCACCCCTACCCCCTGCTCTCCCCATCACCCCCTTCCCCCCTCATGCCCCCGCCCCCTTTGCTCCTCCCCAGCCTCCCCTGCTCCCCTGCTCCCCTGCCCCATCACCTCTGCTCAACACCCCCGCCCCCCTGCTCCCTCCCCACCCGTCACCCCCTGCCCCTCGCCCCCCCCCGTCACGCCCCGCCCCCATTCCGCCGCCCCCCCTGCTCCCTCTACCTTGTTACCCCCTGCTTCCCCCTACACCCCCGCCCCCTGCTCCCCCCCATCACCTCCTGCTCCCTCCTGCTCCCCTGCCCACCCCCCTGCCCCCTCTGCTCCTTCCCCGCCCCCTGCTCCTCCCTACCCCCCTGTTCCCCTCGCCCCCTACCTCCCTGCTCCCCCCTTAGACCCCCTCCCTCCGCTGCTGCCTCCTGCCGCCCCTGCTCCCTCCTCGCCCGTCACCCCCTGCCCACCCCCCGCTCGCCCCTGCCCCTCTGCTCCCCCTGCTCCCCTGCTCCCCCTACCCCCTGCTCTCCTGCTCCTCCCACACACCCCCACTCCCCTTGCCTTCCGTCCCCCCTGCTCCCCCGCTCCTTGCCCTCCCTGCTCCCCCCCGCCACCCCTGCTCCCCCCTGCCCCTCTGCTCCCCCACCCCCTGCTCCCCCTACCCTCCCTGCTCCCCCCGCCCCGCCCCCCCAGCACCCCCCAGCACCCCCAGCACCTGGAGCCGCAGCCGGGGGCCGGGCGGCAGGTGGGAGGCAGGCCGCGCCCCCCCACCCCGACGTGCGCGCCCCTGGGTCCCGGGCGGGGCTCCCGGCGCTCGGTCGCGGGGGGGCGCTGTGCGGCCGGCGGGGCGCGGGCGGGGGCGGGGGCGGCGGCGCGGGGCTGCGGGCGCGGCGGGGCGAATCCCAGGCGGCGAGGTCGGCGCCCCCGCCCCTCGGCCCACCCCTCGCCCCGGACAGGGGAGGGGCCGCCGCCGCCGCCGCCCCGCTCGCCGCGCCCCGGGCTCCGCGCACTCGGGCACTCGGGACCCGCAGGACGGCGGGCGGCCGGGTCGGAGCGGCGGCCGCGGAGCCGGGGAGCGGGGAGCCCGCAGGCCGGGCCCGGAGCGCGACCACCGCCCCAGGTAGCGCGAGCGCCTTCCCCGCGGCGGCCCGGGCGGGGGGGGGGGGGTTGTGCGCGGGGCGGGGGCGCGGGCGCGGGGTCCCAGGCGCTCTCCTCCTCCGGCCCCGGTGTCGCGGTCCCCAGCTCGCGCGGACCTCGGCCCCCTGCCCCGGGGCGGGCGCGGGGAGAACAATGGGGCGTCCGGGCAGCGGGCTTCAGGCGCGGCGTGCCCCGGCGGCGACCGCGCGGGGCCCCTTTGTTCCGCCGCGGCGGGGGGGCTGCCCCGGGGCTCGCTGCCGCCCGGGACGGGCCGCCCCTGGGTGCGCGGGGCGGGGGGGGGGGAGGGCCCGGGGCGGGCGGCGGGGGAGCAGCGAGGGGAGCACGGGGGAGCTCCAGGGGGGCACCGGGGAGCAGCGGGGAGCACGGGGGAGCTCCAGGGGGGCACCGGGGAGCAGCGGGGAGCACGGGGGAGCATGGGGGAGCTCCAGGGAGGCAGCGGGGAGCACGGGGGAGCTCCAGGGGGGCACTGGGAGCTCTAGGGGGACACTGGGGAGCACTGGGGAGCTTCAGGGGGCGCACCGGGGAGCACTGGGGGGCGCACGGGGGGGGGGAGGCGGGGGAGCAGCGAGGAGCACCGGGGAGCTCCAGGGGGCCACCGGGGAACACTGGGGGGCGCACCGGGGGTCGGCGGAGGTGCACCGGGAGCAGCGAGGAGCACCGGGGAGCTCTGGGGGGCACCGGGGAGTACTGGGGAGCTCCAGGGGGCGCACCGGGGAGCACTGGGGGGCGCACCGGGGGGCGGCGGGGGAGCAGCGAGGAGCAGCGGGGAGCTCCAGGGGGCGCACTGGGAGCCCCGAGTAGCACCGAAGGGCGGCCGGGGGCGCCGGGGGCGGGGGAGGGCGTCCCGCACGCGGCGCCTGGGCCGGGTCCGGGGCTCCGCGGCTGGTCGGCGGCGCTTTGTTCCGCGGCGGCCGAGCGCGTCCCCGCCCCCCCCGCGGCTCCCGGCGCCCCTTCGCCCCAGCCCGCCCGAGCTGCGCGGAGCCGAGGGCGTCGCGGGTCGGGGCGAGGGTGGCCGCGTCCGGGTCCGGGGCAGCCGCGCACGGATCGGTTCGGCGCAGAGGGGGCGGCGCCGTGACGCAGCGCAGCAGAGCCCGGGAAGGTTTGGGGGCGCCGCCACGGTGCACCCGGTGCACCCCCTCCCTACCCGGGGCCCGCGATGCGCGCCCCCGACCCCCGGGCTGTGAGCGGAGCACCACCCCCACCCCAGGGTGGGCCGCCGGGGGCACGGAGGGAGCCGCCTCCGGATGCTCAGAGGGGTCCCGGCCTCCCTGTACACGCAGCGCCGTGCACACCTGTTGGGGGGCCCTGCTCCAGGTGGGCATGAGGGGCACACCTGTTGGGGAGCATCAAGGAGGCCGGGGAGGGGGTGCAGGTGGACCTGGAGAGGGAGCCGGGGCATTGGATGATGGGTGTCCTCCAGTGGGGTGCTCCCGGCTGACTGTTGGCAGGCCCCAGACACTTCCAGGCACTCCGGGTCCCTGCCTGTGGGACCCTGGTGGCCGAAGGATCCCCCAGCGGCGGAGGTTAGGACCCCGCGGTGGTAGCCCGGGAGACCGGGCTGCAGGTGGGCCGGCAGGTGCCCCAAGGACCCACGGGGTGTGACCCCCCCACACCCCGCCTTCACGGGGACAACCAAGTTCGAAAGCCTCTTAAGCTGAGAAGGGGAGTGGGAAGCTCACCCCCGGGAGGGAAGGAACACTTGCTGCCCACGGAGCATCCCACGGCATGGGAAAGGGTTGTAGGGGCGGGATGCGGGCCTCCTCAGGCCAGGCTGGGGGGCTGGGGGCTTGTCCTCCGGAGCCGGTGGCCGGGAAGCCGAGGTGGCCGCAGCCAAGCAGCAGGCGGTGTGCCGTCACAACCCACACCGCCCGGCGGCGCACCCGGGGGACAGGGAGACTCTGTCCCCCTTGTTGCGTTGCCACTTTGGAGCTGTGGGCTGCTTTGTGGGGTACGGCACAGCGGGGCCCCCCAAGTACTCGTGGAACCTACAAGAACAGCAGCAGGCCTGAGACGGTGGTCACTGCCGCGGGAGCCACGGGGCACGGGCTCCCCCGTGGGTTGTCTGGCCAGAGGCTCTCCCCAGGGGTGTCCCGCCGTGTGGGGGGCTACTGGCTGCACCCCCTTCCTGGGTTGCAGTGAATCACCACTCTGTCAGGCCTGGTGTTCAGACTCCCCCTCCCAGGTCGCTGCACAGTTAGGTAAAGCGAGGAGGAGCCTCGGACCTCAGCGGGGAAGGAGTGGGGTGCAGGGCAGGAGCAGCGTGTCCTCTGTGTCCTCCCTATCCTGAGTGTGAGGTCCTGTGAGGTCCGGGTTTTTAGCATTCGGCCCCCTTTTGGGTGACATTCGCCCCTCTTCCCCCCGCCTTGTATTTTTAACAGCTTGGTGTTTGGGTTTTCGTTACGTACGTAGCCCACCGGTAGTCGTGTTCACGGTGTGGAACGGGTGTTGCGTGCATCACACCCTGCTGAGGACCCCACAGCCCGCTGCAGCCCCGGAGCTCACCGGCCTGCCCCTTAGGGCCCTACTCCTATAGGGAACCGGTAAGTGCCGGAGGTCAAATTTGAACTCCCATGTCTGGTTCGAAGTCCATATGCCTGTAAATAAACACCATTTGGGATGGTATCTTTTAGAAACAGGAATAACAAAGCTTATCTCTTTGACTCTCCTTTTGCGGACTTCTTATCACTTTCCCGTACGATATAATTGATCTTTTCAGAAACCTCTGTGGGGCACCTGGGCGGCTCCCTCCCTTTGGCTCAGGTCGGATCCCAGGGTCCTGGGAAGGGACCCTGAGTCCGCGGGCTCCTCGCTCAGCGGGGAGCCTGCTGCTCCCTCGGGCAGAAGCCCGCCTTTCCCCTGCTTGTGGTCTCTGTCTGTCAGATAAATATAAAGTCCTTAAAAAAAAAGAAAAAAACCCAAAAAACCAAACCTCTGTGAGATGGGTTTGGAAGGCCCAATCAGGGACATCACAACTCCTAAAACTCTATTTGTTAAAAAGTTTTATACTGTCTCGTGGTCTGTGCGAATAAGCTTTAAGTGAAGGAAACTTTATTTTTAAAAAGTTGGGCTGCCAACATTTAAAAATAAGTTCTTTTCTGGAAACATTGAAGAGCGGTGGCATGCACTAGATCTTACCTAGCGTTTAAGCATTTTATATTTACTGACATCCGCTTTAGCTCCTTTTATCTTCCAGCCTTTGATAGAACAGTGCACTTCGGAGCCCCAAAGCCGGAGTGTCTTTTTGGAAGAGGAATAAGGAGGGAAGGAATGTGATTATAAAGAGGAAGTGGGCCATCAGAATTGGAAACATACCCAGCAGCAGGCCGTGGATTTTCCCAGCACATGCTTTTGGTCCTGGCAGTCGCCTTTTACAGAAGACATTCTTCTTTAGGGAAGTGTCAAGGGTCTTTCTTTACAGTACCTCTGAGATCATCACATCTCTGTGCCCGTGGGAGCACGTATTCTGTGGGATTTCTGTGTTCATCCTCTCCCCACGGGGGAAAGGGTGAAAGTGGAATGAAGTGGCATCTCCAGTCCTTGGGGTGGCCTGGAGAGGGGTCGTGGGCGGGAGACACCCGGCCTTGACCCAAGAGTGACCCCCAAGTGCAGGAGCAGAATGGATTTTAACACTTGGCGTCATCGATTGTGGATTTCTCAGAACGCTCCTGGGCAAAGGGAAAAGTCAGTATTGGGTTTTTTAAAGTGCCTAGGATAAGACTAGGGAGGCTCAAAGTTCTACCTTTACTGGTTTAATTATTTCAAATAACGACAGGGCGTCACTTGGGGCTTTCGGGGACGGTGGTGTAGGAGCAGTGACTCAAAGAAAAAAAAGAGGAGCAGTGACTCTTGTCTCTTGTCATTTTTTTTTATTTTTTTGTTTTGTTTTTGTGTTTTTTGTTTTTGGTTTTTTTTGTTGTTTTTTTTTTTTTTGGTCTCTTGTCATTAAATTGCTCTTCACTGGATATTTGGAGGGACGTGTGGCCTGCTGAGCACTGTCAGGGAGCGCCTTCCCGCCCCCCCACTGAGCAGGATGAGGGCCGCTCCAGAGCATCTGGCCCTTAGAACCTCTCCTGGGTGTCTTTCCCGTGTCCTCGCTGTCCTCGTCCGTTACTGTCTTACTAAGCACATGTCGAGGGGAGGCCGTGCATTAAAAAGCAATAAAGGAAATCCATTGTGCCTCGGAGGACACAGCAGGGCAGGCCGCCGTGCCCGGAGTGGATGTTGGGGACATGGATGAAATGACTATGACAGCTGTGGTGACCAAGGCCTCGCCAACACCCGCTGCCCGGACAAAGGCTGAAAACAAACAAAAGCAAGAGAGTGGGAGGAGAGGGAGCTCAGAGTCGGCTCCTTCTGCGTGGCTCCTTCTGCGTCCTCGTCCTCGTCCTCGGTGCTTTCATTTCTCCCAGGCTCTGGGGGCGTGGAAGGAAGGGGTCAGGTCCCCAACACCTGCCTCTGATGGTGGGGCCTGTGGAGCCGGTGGGGCCGCTTGGGATGTGGTTCCGAGGGACAAGTTGCCGGAGTCGAGTCAGGTGCTCCGTCCTGGGCGCTTCCTACCTGCCTCCCTCCGTACCTGCCCTGTGCAGGCCCTGCAGGCCCAGGCTGGGTGCTGCGTTCAGCCCGAGTGCCTTGTGGCTAAGGAGTGCCGAGTCCCCAAAGGATGGATCTTTCATATTTTAGATGATCCTGTGATTGTATTGGCGGTGAAGTGTCGGGTGCTCTCTTTGTGTCAGGCCTCAGCCTGGGTCCCCTCTCCTCCCCTCCCCCCTCCACTCCCCCCCTCCTCTCCCACTCCTCTCCTCCCCTCTCCAGTGCCCCCTCCCCCTCCCCTCCCCTCCCCCTCCCCTCTTCCTTCTTCTCCCCTCCCCATCCTCCCCTCCCCCCTCATCTCCTCCCCTCCCTTCCCCTCCCCCTCCCCCCTCCCCCTTCCCCTCCCTCCCCTCCCCTCCTCTCGTAGCCTCCACACCCAGTGTAGAGCCCTGTGTGGGGCTCGAGCCCGTGACCCTGAGATCAGGCCGTGCGTGAGCTGGCCACCAGGATCTGATGCTGTATCGACTGAGTCACCCAGGCGGCCCCTGGGCACTCGCTCCAGCTTTTGTTTCACCCCCTTGCTTGTTTGTCGGTGTGGGACTGAGTCATTGCCCGAGCCTGGGAGACATTAAGCCCAAGGCTGTGTGCTTTCCAGAACAACATGCTGCTCCGAGGTGCCGTGTTTTTTGAAGCTCGGGCTGCTTTTAAGGAGGTTGTTTTAGGGAGCTGGGGGGGAGAGCCCCCATGACAGTCTCTGCCCCGCGGCTTGGTTCCCTTGTCACCCGCGTCAGGCTCCCGTGGGTGTCCTCGGCCAGTCCCGAGCTGGGCGCCTCCTCTCCTGGGCCCGGTGCGTGGCTCCCCTGCATCCTGCCCCATGTGAGGGTGGCTCGGGCGCCAGATCGGGCCTGCTGGTGCCGGGCTGGCCTGGCCTCCCTGTGCTTCCTCCTCTGTGGGGTCCAGGAGCAGGGTGCAGCGCCGCTGTTCACCCAGCTGGGGTTCGGGGTTCAGCGGGGGGTGGGTGGGTGAGTGGCACGGACCAGGTGCCGCGGGGTCCGCGCTCTTCCAAGATGCTCACTTTTATTTTTTTATTTATTTTTTTAAATTTTTATTTATTTATGATAGTCGCACAGAGAGAGAGAGAGAAGCAGAGACATAGGCAGAGGGAGAAGCAGGCTCCATGCACCGGGAGCCCGACGTGGGATTCGATCCCGGGTCTCCAGGATCGCGCCCTGGGCCAAAGGCAGGCGCCAAACCGCTGCGCCACCCAGGGATCCCAAGATGCGCACTTTTAGAAGTTGAAGCCTAAGTCTGAGGAGCGGTGAAAACTTGATCCCTTCCTTCCAGATAAACAGTGCAGAGCTTCTAAGAGCACCAGGCGCCTGGCTCCCCCGACAGGTGGGGGGACAGGTGGGGGCCGACAGGTGGGGGCCCGGAGGAAAGCAGGTGGGCGCCTCGCGGGGACTTCGCCAGATCCTGCGTGGACGCGGGAGGCTCTGAAATTGCACACATGGCTTCATTTTGCCAGGTTAAAATAAAGAGACAATTCACAACTGTACCTTACACGTTTTTAAACTCGTTGAAAAAAAAAAAAAGAAAATAATTCAATGTCCCTAAAGAGATTTTCGAAAATTGAATTGAAAGGACAATGGGACCGACGGTTAACCCTTGGCTGTTGTCAGGGGTGTGTGCGCCGTCATCTTCCTACGGATTCTCACCGGTTCCATGAAAGCATTCTTCATACACTTCCACCAAAACAAACAACAACAAGAACAAAAACTCTTTTTCAAAAAACTTTTCAACCTTGCTTAGAAGCATCCCTGCCAGCCCTGCTTGCACTTTCCTCTTCTCTCTCCTCCCTGAGTGCGGCTTCCCTTTAAATTCTTTGTTATGAGGCCCTGTAGTGCTGTTTGCAGTTCTTAGCTGATCACTTTTCCCCTTGAAAGTACTTCAAAAGGATCATCACGGTTTTATTCATTTTAGAATTCCAGCCTAAGCACTTTTAGGAAAAGCTTAATTTTTATAAACCCTGGGTGTAGGCCGGTGCGCGTGGCCAGGGGTTTGTGGGCGCTCTGCCTACAGTTGTAATAAGTGGACCAGTTTTGATCTACCCCTGATGTCCTGAGCCTTCTGGGAAAAAGTCCTCATTTGCCTTGAAGTCTTCAGGGTGTTGAGAGGTATTCCCGGAAATACGGGAACTGCCGCGCTGGGTCGCTTTCAGGCATTTGCTTTGTGCCGCAGCAGAATCTAAGTATTCCGTGACGTTGGGGGTGGGGGCCAGAGTTAGACCCCATAGTTTTGTAGGTTTCATCAATCTCTCTTTTTTTTTTTTTTTTTGGTTTCATGGATCTCTTAAACATCCACAGTAGCATAATCCCATAAAAGCCTCCCAATCGTATATTTAAGTTCATATATTCAAATTCCTGAGTTGTTCGCTTTTATTCTATATTCTCTACCTTTCACACCTTTAAAGGTAGAACTCGATAGTATTGGTATTGGTATATTGACTTCCAGGTCCCCAAATTTTGGGATGGTGGAGTGGTAAAGTTGAGGGAGCCTAATGGTCACTGCTATAACCCCTTCCTTGTATTTGAGACCTGCGCGGGCTCATAACGTTGACCGGGGGCCGATCTGGGAACTTGACCCCACTCTTTTAACTTCTTGCTCAATTTTCCTTCTAGGGGAATATCTTACGGTGTCCCCAAACCCATCGAAATTCAAGCTTAGTGTCCATTACCGAATAGTCGATCCTCCTTTGACTTCACTCTTTGTGCTGATAACATTCCTATCATCATCTGGACTCGGGATTCCAGAAGCATTACCCACTTCTCTATTTTCTGTGACCTATCCGTTCATCCGGTCAGTTGTTCTGTTTGGTTGACTGTTGCCTTTTATTTCTAAATCCTTAAGCCTCTATTCTGGCTCAGGCCTCTAAAAGGCTGGGTTAGTAGGATGTAGCAGTTTCCAAAGTGGATTGTTCCATAAAAAGTTAGCAGGTTGAAAAACACTCCCCTAAAGCGCCGAGACGTGTACTGTCAAAAAAGGGATCCTAGGAGAGGTAGGTGTTGGCTAGACAACATTTATTTTTTATTTTTTATTTTTTATTTTTTATTTTTTTTAGACAACATTTTAAATAAGTTTCTTTGCAGAAGGACTTGTCCTGGCCTTTTATTGGTGACTGCAGACTGTGACTATCCAAGCGAGAGATGCAGTGTGCCCATGTCCCCCTTGTGTGACCATGGGACCATCTTTGGTGGGGCCCATTACACGATCACACCGCTGTCTACATCACCAGCCGGCTTTCTTTTTTTTTTTTTTTTTTTAAAGATTTATTTATTTATGATCGACAGAGAGAGAGAGAGAGAGAGAGAGGCAGAGACACAGGAGGAGGGAGCAGCAGGCTCCATGCAGGGAGCCCGATGCGGGATTCGATCCCAGGACTCCAGGACCGCGCCCTCGGCCAAAGGCAGGCGCCAAACCGCTGAGCCACCCGGGGATCCCCACCAGCCGACTTTCTGTGAGCACATTCGTTGGATGTGAGCCACACCTGGTTCACTCTCAGATGTGTCTTACACTTTTTTACCTCGTTATTCTCTTGGATCTTTCCTCCTCCACCCCTGGGAACCCATCTCCGCTTGTTCCACGGCTTTCACGACTCGGTTTTGTTATCATCTGTTGTCAGTTTCCCCCCAGACTCTTGCTCTTCTGGGCTCCATGGCATTCATTGTTTCACAGCTTGAAAAAAGGGAAAATATTCGAAGCTGTCCAAATATTGAAAGTGACATTGTCTACCCATAATCGTCAAATTACTGGAATTCGCGAAAATGACATTTTCCATGTTTGCGTCCGCGGACGTATCAGAGGCACGTCGCATTCTTCTCTTTTCTCCACGCTGGTTAACAAGCGGGAGGCTTGTTTCTGTTTTCGTGGTTAAATTTCGTGTTTTTTAAAAAAAATGGTGTTGCGTGGCCTTCGGATAGTATTCAGGGAGAATTGCCGTCTTTAGGGCTTTGTGGCTTGCCGTTTGCATTTATCTAAGTCTTTTTTGTCCCTCAAGGACCTTTTATAATTTTACTTTTTTTAATTTGTAAAGCTCTTTTCCATCTTCTGTGAGATTTTGTGTCAAGGTGCTTTAGGGATTTTGCGGTCGTCGTGAAGGCTCCTGTGAATTGTGTGTCGTGTTTCTGCCTGGCGTTACTGGCCTACGAGAGTGCTGTTGATTTTGTAATTTGTTTACCGACGGTTCTTGACTGATCAAGGTTACATTCCAACCTACGCTTGTTCCCAGAGCCTGAAGTTGGGTGGCTTATGCAACAGAACGAAAGGACCAATCTGTAATGGAAACGTCACGATGGACTCTGTTCTTAGAATTGCTGTAGGGGCACCTGTCTCAGTCAGAAAGGCCGGGGACTCTTGACCTCGGGGTTGTGGGTTCGAGCCCCACGTTGGGTGTAGAGATTGCTAAAAAATAATAAGTTAAAAAATAAAATAAAACCGTTCCTTTAGAAAAATAAATAAAATTACCGTAATACTTTAAGAAGTGAGGGGAGGTGACTTTTGGTTTTTTGACGTAGGCATTTGTTCCTTCATCAGATGTCTGGGTACCTAGCGTATGCCAGATAGTGTACCAGGTGCTGGGTCTCTAATGGGGATAGAGCAGGTGTGGTTTCCGCTCCTGGCCCCTGAGGGGAGGGGGACACGCACAGGTGAAGGCAGGTATTTGTGACATCTGGGAGTTGTGATGGGCCCTGGGGAGGAAAGGGCCAGGCTGTGGGCCGAGGAGTAGGGAGAGGCGGCAGTAGCTGCGGGTGCCGAGGGTGCCGGCGCCCCTGCAGGCCCCGGGGTGAGTTGGTGCCTGAGGAGCCTTCCAGGCCGTGGGTGACGGGCTCCACAGTTAACCGTAGGGTGATGGGGGGGTTAGCGATCCGCCACTTAAATCAAGTTACGACCTCTTTGAGTCGCCGTAGTGGTGTTCAGTAGGGTGTAGATGACGATGACACGCAGCTCCTTGCTCTTGCTCGCTCTGTTCCCCTCCCTCCTTGCGCGCATTCGGAGGCCACCTCGGTGACCCGGCCGGGGCACTGTCCCTACCCCTGGCTGACCCCGTCTGGGCCAGCTGTCACCGCTGCCCTGGCCCCTGCCCGGCCGGGCCTGGCCCTGTGCTGCGAAGCCCCCCTGGGCCCGGCCCACGTCTTGGGTGCCCCCCTCCAGGCGCACCCTAGGGCCTCGGGGCAGCGGGGGGTGGGGCGTGCAGCCGACCCCCCTCAGCCCCGCAGAGTGGCTGGCCTTGGGTGGGTGCCGAGCCTGCGGCCTCCCTGGCGGCGGCGGCCTCTGCCTCCGTGCCCCGGGCGGGATGCGGGTCGTAGTAGGGGCTTGTCTTGGGGTCGCGGTCAGGACTGCAGTGTGTTAGAGACGCGAGTGTGTCTGGAAGGGTGTCGGGCACGAGCGCACGCTCGGTGGCCGTGTTAGTTGCCTGCCCCCTGGTCGGCCCCCAAGTGGATGCCCGGGCTTGCCCGCCCTTCCGCCCTGCACCAGGCAGCGGGCGCCAAGTGCGAGCTGCTGCGGGGCTCCGGTTGCTCCTGGGGAGTGTGTAGGAAGCAAGACGTTAACAGCGACTGATTTAGGCCAGGGGAAGAGGGACCCCGCGTGACCCCTCCTACTTGACCCACTTTCTATAGCCTGGTTGCACTTACTCCTGCACAAATAACAGCCTAATGCAATCGCGTGAAAGAAAGGCCGGGCAGGCAGTCGCCCCTGGGTTCCTCGCGTGCGCAGAGCAGGTGGGGCCCTGGGTCGGCCTGCGGGTGCTTCGGAGAGCTGCCCCAAGAGGTTCGACGGGGCGGCGGGGGGGGTGCTTGTGAACCCTGATGCTTTGTTTCTTGTTCTGTCATTGTCTTCCCTTTCCGTTCCTTCTCGCGCTCCCCGAGCCGGCCCCCAGCCATCTGTTCCTCCCTGTCCCGTGGGCTCCTCTCCCCCCCACATCATCCGTCCTCCTAATCCCCCGTCCTTCTCTCTTCCTTGTCGTCAGGCGGAAATCCCGCCCACATTTGTATAATTCGAGGAGTAAGTTTTATTTCTGATTTTTGATTGTAAAGCTAGATGTTTAACTTTTTGCCCCCCAAGGCCACAGTGGAGTGGCCTTTGATTTACTCACACCTGTAATTAATTACTAGGTTGAAGGCCGCGCCCGCCAGCTCCCTAACCCCGGGTCTGGGCCTCCCAGAAGCACCAGGAGGCCGAGAGCAAGGACCGGGAATGCTGAAGCCAAAGCTTCCCTCCTTCCCTCTTCTGCTTGGGGTGATCTGTACTGTTACCATTTTGCTACATGTTGGAATTTTTAAACGTTTCCAAACCGGGAGAACAGAATTCTGGAAATTTACCAAAATGCATTTTTGCAGAGAAAGCTTGGCCAAATCTGACACGTTTCCTCAAAAGCTCGTTGATTTTAATGACTTTTTAAAAAGTTCAGTGAGCCCTCCAGCTTTCCTTTCATGTTGTTCTCTGTATAATTGCGAGCAGAGAAATGGGCCCTCCTGCTTATTAAGTTTGTTTTATCTGCAGGAATTTATCCTCAAGCAGCGGCATCCGATAAGTATCCCAAAATAATACCGACACAGATTTCAAAGGGGATATGACCGCAGCGTTGCCTGGCATGAGTGGAAGAGCTATTTCCTTGAGAAATATTGCTGATTTCAGTGACATTTCACAATCGAACGTGAAATCTCTTTGAGGGGATTTAAATGAGGTGATGCCTTCCTATACCTTGTTTCACAGTTTATAATGTTTTTCATCTCTACCCACAAATGCTCAATTTGGATGTGACATAAATATTTATGAGCGTCTGTGCTGTAAGGAAGTCTAGGACAACTGCCGCGAAATCCAGCTTTACAGAATGGCATTACCTGGGAGTTAGTATTTATTTTGCAAAAGAATTCACCGTGGGAATCCTTTAAATCGGAAGCACAGTTCATGCACCACTTTTGAGCACGGCAGCAGTCGGAGAAGGTGTGTACGTACGCGTACCCGTGCTGTGTGCGCCAGCTTCCGGCGCAGATGCTCTTAGATGTGGGCTTGGGTTTTGTATACATGCGTGGCTGTGGCCTGTTGCATTTCATTTACCCCAAAACATGGAGGAGAAAGAGACACTTGTTGGGTTTTTCGGTATGAGGCCCACCGAGGATAGGGTGTGAAGGCTGAAGAAATAAAGGTCAAGCTCTCATTTGTTGTCAATGTGGGAAACAAACGAGAAGGCGAAGGCGTAGGTAAGACGTTAGAGGAAATGTCCCAATCTGTGTCCTTAGGGGCGACCCGTTGTGTATCTCATGGACTATAGGGTGGAATAGTTGTCAACCTCTCTCCTCTTGGGATGGAGAAATGCCCCTCTTTACCTGGGAGACGTTTGATAGGGAGGTGGCTCCACCTTCCGTGGTTTAGCTTCCAGCTTCACACTCGCGCTCCTGGCAGCAGCTTGTGGGTGGTGATCTTTTCTTATGAGGACACTTAATAACCGTGGCAGATGTTGGGAGCCCCGTTCCACAGCCCTGCAGCTGTTTATATGTCCAGTTGGATTTCTTGAAAGAATTAATCAAAAAAAAATTTTGTTTTTTTCTTTTTAGGATCTCATGCTGAGAGATCCAAGTAGAGTAGGGTTTAAGGGGAAACTTTATTTAATGGGATTTTGCATCGGATGTTGCAACAGATGTAGCGTGGAGGTGGAGTGACAGCTGAGGGCATTTCTGTAGTAAACTTCCCATTCATCCTTCCCAAGCCATTCGGAAAGTCCGAGATGGCTACAACTCTCACTTGAACATTCTGTACTAGAGAGTCATCTTAAGAACATTCTGGAAGGTTTGGAAAATGGAAGGAAATACCAACTGTGGTCATTTCTGAATATTCCTTTCCAAGCTTTTCACGTGTATGTTTTAGGATCCGTATCGCCGCCATGTCTCTGAGATACGTTTTATGGTCGTATGTTATCGCGCTCAGGACCGGTAGCAGAGGCCCTGGACATTGCTGAGTGTTGGGCATCTGGGTTGCTTCCACCATTTTGCTGTTGTAACTGATACTATGATGAAGGTTTTTGTACATATAACCTTTTCCATATTTTTGGGTTATTTTCTGACGGTGGACATTGAGAAGAAGCTGATTGGACCAAACATTGTCGTGAACGTTTTGGTAGCCGGACCGTGGGACGGCTCCCCAGTGTCTGGCCAGTGAGAGGTCAGGAATGGCAAGCACACATAGGCCTGAGGATGGGTTCTTCTGGGGATATGGGGTCTTGGGGCAGTGAGTGGGGCTCAGCAGCAGACGGCTGACGTACAGGGCGTGGGGCTCAGGGACAGGCCGGGGCCTGAGGTCCAGTGAAGGGATCCCCAGCATCTGGTTGAAGATGTTGAGACTGCTTGGAGCGTGGAATGACCATGTCCCGTCTTCTCTTCTTAGTGGGACACCAGTCACATTGGGTAAGGGCCCACACTAAAGGCCTAATTTTAACTTAATCACCTCTTTAAAGGCCTTATCTGCAAGTGCAAGTACATTCTGAGGTCCTGGGGTTAGGTTAGGGCTTCGACATGGGGATTTAGGAGGGGGACACGATTCGGCCCCTAACGCATGGATTCTAGGCCCGACAACCCATAGTCTCCCTCCTTGCTCCGTGCCCACCATCCTCCACGTGGTTGATCGTTGGCTCCTCCTTGTCTATTTGCCTCTTGGCCTTGGAGACCCGTGTTCCTCTGGCCTCAGGCCTCAGCTCCTCCTGGCCCCTCGCTGTCCGGGTCCTACAGGGCCCTCCCCTCTCCCTGAGAAGCGAGTCAGCTACAACTTCTCATTCCGTAACACAGTATTCATCCTTTCAGCTGTCAGCTTAACTCTTGCTTTATTTTGGTGGTGATGATTGATATTGGTTGATTGATGTTTTATTTGATGAGAAGACTAAACCGTTTTGTGGTCCTGTCCTTCTGGTGGATGATCTCACAGTTTAAAAATAAATAAATAAGTAAGCGGGAACATTGCTTTAGGTCAGGGCTCAGGAAAACTTTATATTTTGAATTCACCTCATATTTCCCAAATTAATGTTCTTTCCCTAGAGTTTGGTTTTGGGTTCCTTTCTTTTCCAGAGCCTACCTTGGTTAAAATAAGACTGAGGGGGTTGCTGTCTCAGTAGAGTCTAGGGTGGAGTTATTTTGGCAGATATGGAATTGCTGCCTTTTTTTTTTCCCCCTCCAGATGTAGGTTTTTTGTTTTGTTATTAAAGCTATAAAAGGTTAAGATTATCCTATATGCCTTCACATGCATATGGTTCACTTGCCAAGGCTGATTTGGGGAGGATGTTACTTGTTTTGGGGTTTGTGGTGTGTGTATGTTTATGTAGTGTTTTTCTCAATAGTCTATTGAAATATATCAACATGATTTCTACATAAATTGAAGAGGCCGAGTATCAGATTTCTAAAAAGTGTGTAAATTATGGATAGATTTACTATTTGGCCACCTAAAATGGAAGCGCCCAGATTTTGCTGCGCAGCCTTCAGAGAAACATTTATCTCTGTTGACAATTTTCAAGAAGTATGTAATTTTAAAGTATGAAACTCAAATTTAGTTTTTAATAGTAACTTACGTGTTTATTCTATCTTTAAGAGCCGGGTTATGGGATGACATGTGACCTTGTACTCTTGACTCTATGTCTGGTTGTGGGTTTGAAGTGTTATTTTTGTGCTTTCTTGAATGACTTGAGCACTTCTGACTGTACGTTTGAGACAGAAAAAATATGGCAGTTGGACATAGTCTTGAAAAAACGGCCGGATTTTTAACCTGGTAATATGATAGTGCTATTCATCCTTGTGATTTTCTAGGCCCACAGCTTTAGAAAACAGGGTAAGGTCTTTGCGACCTCCAGACTTCCTGGATTAGTTGGTGTTCTTCTTTTTTTTAAAATATTTTATTTATTTATTCATGAAAGACACAGAAGAGAGAGAGAAAGAGGCAGAGACACAGGCAGAGGGAGAAGCAGGCTCCATGCAGGGAGCCTGATGCAGGACTCGAACCCAGGACCCCGGGGTCACGCCCTGGGCGGAAGCCAGCGCTAAACCGCTGAGCCCCCTGCGCTGCCCCAGCTGTTGTTCTTTTACTCTGTAGAATATAATCAACGGATGCCCAACACACACTAACTGCCCGGAGACGAGGGCTACCGTGTAGTGCGCTTTTGCGTTTCTGTTCCTCCCAGTGGGGATGTGTGCTTATCCAGACTCAGCTGCATTTTCTTTCCCCAAACCTGTTTATGTCCGTTGTACTTATTACTCTGTTTAATATCATGATTTTGTGACAATTTATTTGAACTCATTTGAATGTTTTGGAAACCACCTGATAAAAAAAAAATAAGTCTCTAAAAATGAGTGGCCGCTGATTTTAGACTGGTTGGGGTAACTCATTGTAATGGAGTTGGGGAGTCCCAGGAGAAGGGTGCTCCCACTGTTATTATGAGCCGTTCGGGATGGGCCGGTCAGGTGTGGTCAGGTTACACCCGGGAACCGCAGTGGCTCAAAGTGCTAATGATCTCCGCTCACACGGGTGTCCGGAGTGCGTGGGGTCACGGCTCTGCTCGGCGTCCCCCTTGGCCTCACCCAGGACACGGTGTGAGGCAGCAGACCCCGCTCTCCAGCCCTGCTGACCCCGGGGCGGTGTCTGTGTGACTGTGCCTGCATTCGGGGGTGCACGGCCTTCCCACCGAGGCGCTGGAGCACCCCTCAGAGTAGTGTGCTCCCCTCCACGCGGTTTCTTTGGCATCTTCACGGCCTCACCATTTCTTTAAAGAAACTAGAGCTTCTAAAAGATGATGCCTGGAGATGGTTTATAAGAGAAAATACCCCTCGGTACTCCAGCCAGTGGACGTGGACTCAAAGGAAAGGCCTCAGCACTGCAGCAAACCATGGGCTAGTCCATGTATGATTGTAGGGTTTAACTTAAGAATAATATGTTTTGGTATTTTTTTTTTTTAATGACTTCCATCTTTGACTTTTTTCCCCTTTACATCGGTCAGTCTTTTCGCATTTGGATAAGAGAGCCTACTTAAACCCTCCGTCAATTAGTGTTCGACCTCCTATGATAGAGCCCTCTCGTAGTTCTGTTGTGCTTATCCACCTGTTTCATTTCCATTAGTTCTACCCTCGTTTTTATTCCTGAGCTTCTGGATTTGTGCCCCAGCTGGTTTCCTGGCTGCTAGCTCCTGTGGTACCTTTACACAATTAGCACAAGGTCCCTTGCAAGGCAAACACTAACCCACAGAGCCCGACTTGGTGTCAGTGCCCACCTTCCCTCTTGCCTGGCCCACTTTTATGCAGTGCACAAACTGAACAACTGCACAGAGTGATTTTGCTTCCTGCTTCTAGGTCTCTCCCAGCTGATTTAGACTACCCGCTACGTAAACCTCCTTTGCGTTTTCTGTTACCCGTCGCTGCCCAAGGCATTTTTGATGACTCCCCATCGTCGATCAGGGCCGTCTTCGATTTTATTTTCTGTCATACTGTCATCAGTGACCCAGCCCCACCCGCTGCCCTCTGGATGCACTGATTGCGGCAGAGATGGAGTAGACACCCTTCCCCCTCTGCTCCCACCCCTTCCCACCAGATTCCCGACTCGCGGGGGCCCCTTGGCTTGGATTCTCCGCCTTGTCTCAGCTGGCGTCCCCCAGCTCCAGGGCCCCCTGGGCCGCACCCGCTGCCCTCTGCTGCCCTCTGCCCACCCACCGTCTTCCCAGGGTTTTGTTCTTCGTGCTTTGAAGCTCTTTTCTGCTGCCCGCATCCCGCCATCCTCAGAAAGTCAGGGTCCGCTGTCCCCAGTCGCCCCCCACCCCGGGGCCCCCTGGACCGTAATAGCTCCACCTCTGATCAGCCCCGAGTCTGCAGATTCCTGGTCCCCGGGGTGAATCAGGCGCCCTGTGTAGACACCTGTTGTATTAGTCACCCTACTCCTGCGGCTTGGTCCCCCAGTGGGACTCCCAGGGGCGACCCCCCCCCCCACCCGAGCGTCTGCGGCCTGCAGGTGCACAGGTCGGAGCCGAGGCCAGGCTGTAGGGCACAGATCCGGATGGGCTCGGGGCGCCGTCCCTGGCCATGGGATGTTGACCTACTTTCCCCTTCTTATCTCTGTGCAAAATATTTGTTGTACTTAGTGTGTTCTCCTTGTCACAACGAATGTTTGTCTCTCCCTTTCATACGGACCAAATGCTAAAGTACCAGTGAAATCAGTGGAAAAAACAATGGAGGAGAAAAGTTGGTAAGCAGTTTTATTTCATTCCTAAACTAGGGGACCTTACAATTAGGTCGTTTAAAAATGACTCTATAGTCTTCTTTGCCTGCCTGCCTACCTGTTGAGAGACATGACTAAGGGTGGATTGTGAATTTCAAGTTTTTAGGCCCTTTAATCTGCTGACTTACAATATATATAATAATGTGGTATTTTGAAAACCTTTTATTTTGATAAGTTACTCCTAGAGGGAAATGAATTTTTCTTCATCAGGCATATATAACGTAGTTCACTACGGAATGTCTTATTTCCTACCCAGATTTCCCTTGGGAAATTCATTGAAAACTTATTTTATACATGGCCAAAGTGATTGGGTTTAAAAATGGATTTTTGTGTAGCTTTACAGGGGAAGTGTGTGCTTTTATTGAAGGGGGAAAAAAGTATATGTGTGTGTGTGTGGGGGGGGGATTTGTATGTTTGTGTCCTTATATAAATATATGAATTATCGCTTTATCTTACAGAAATTTTGGCAATGAGAACTATTATTCAAACTTAGTTAGCATGTATGAATATAAATTTAGTAAACAAATTTTAGTAGACATTTTAATTTATGAGTTAAACAGCTACGAGTTACGCCATGCCTTCTATATTGATTCGTTGTATCGTCTATGTTTTAGTTCTGCATAAATACTTTAGAAGGTACTGAGGGATATCTAAGGTGTATATTCTGGTGCGTTTGACTTTGAATTCAGTAATGTTTCCACCATGAGAAAAATGAGAAAAACGTTGGCTCAGAAGATACTTCCAAATTCTGATTGTTGATTTTAATCAACATAGGTAAAGTAACCCACTGCAATTTAGCTATTTTCTTTAAAAATTCTTTTTAAATGACAAACTAGTTCCGCTTTCTCAATTTACATCATCAGCGTCTTATTTGGAAACATCTTAGCTATTTTTGTTTGATCAATCCTCAACTAGTAAACACCCATGAAATCCTAATGTAAATGTATAAACATTTCTCCCTTTGATTACATAGTTTATTTATTAGACTTTGTTTTAGGGGATAACTGCTTGTGGAAGTCTCTGAATCTTTATTATTCCAAAGGCTTTTTCTTAGCCGCAAGTACAGAGACATTACTGAGGATGCACTGTTGAGTAATGCCTGTTTTTTTCTCTTCTTTTACTGTATAGATTTCTTGATTTTGCAATCTTTAGAGCCTAACTAGATTAACTCATTAAAATAGTGCCATTTTGCAGCTGGCCATATAGTTGTGAACAGAACACGTTCACACACGCCTCGATGCCTGTCGTGAGGAAGATCCAGTTGACCCCTCGCATCCCTTTCTGTGCTGTGTACGGTTAGACCCTTTATATATATATATATATATATATATATATATATTTTTTTTTTTTTTTTTTTTTTTTGCCAATGAGGTCAGAATGAAGAGCTATCCTTAATGTTGAGTAAATGTCACTGAGAAGGGTTCTTGTGGGCTGGCGTTCTTGGTCTTTGACATTCTTTATGACCAGAAACAGGATGAATGTTCACTGAAAAATTAAGGAACTCAGTCTTTCCAGATTTGAGCATTACTTGTTGACTCAGTAATGACGGGCTGGGGCAGGATCTCAGGAGACGATCTAAAGGACCTAAGGGGGTGGGGGGAGGTGGGAAATTGAGGCTCTGTGTTGGCGGCATGCCCAAGATCTCACTCTGAGCTGGCTGCAGAGCTGAGTCTGCAACTTGGACCTTCTGGGTGACTTCTCTGGAGCCTCTCTGGTAGTCATTCCAGCCTCTGTGATTTGCAGAGTGCAACAGCCCGTGTTTCCCCGACAGATAATTGCTTCCTTACCCCAAGTGCACCAAATTCAATACGTTTCTTTCTGCTGTCCCTTCAAAGAGCCTGGATAATGGGAAGGTGCCCTTTTAAAATAAAGTAGTCTGCTCTGCGGTACCCTGGGCTGTTTTATTGTGAGCATCTTCCAGCATCTGAGCATCTCTGTTCAGCCAGATGTCTTCAAAAACTGATCCCTAGGGACTCTCAAAACCGACAGGTACAGGAGGCCTTGTGTGAGCGCCCACCGGGTGTAACGCACGTGCTCTTAACCGTAAGGGGGTCCCTCGAGTGATGGGATGGGGCGGTCTGGTATCCAGGGAATGGAAAGAATGAACCTACAAGCCGTGTAAGCAGGTGAAGGAGGCACGCAAGGGACAGGATGCTCCGGTGAGGATGTTAGCGCGGTGGGGGGGTGAGGGATGGGATCTGGACCCTCTGATTAACAAGCCGATTCGCTTGGAAGGAAAGTCGGTTTTCCCCCCATGGCTGTGTTCCATTTACTACTCACCGGCCACGCTGATGTCTGCGCAGGAACAAATCAGAGCCCCGGCCGGGTGTGCCGGTTAAATGTGAGCAGTTTTACGTTCACCTGGGGGTGCCGGGGTCTCAGGTTTGCCAATCTAAACACATTCGGCTTCTTGGAATGTTTTTATCTACCTTGAGGGAGCACGCGGAGCCGTCTGTGGGTTATAATTAGCACAGCCCACGTGCACTGAGATGGGGTCCTGCCCATAGCAGCGGTTTATGGTTCTTGGCTACCCTGTCCCGTAGGAGCTCACAGGCCTTTCCAGACGTTAGCTCATTAATTCTCCTAAGACCCAGTGTGAGTGAGATAGCGCGACCGTAGGTTCCCCCGAAGCCAGACTGCTTGCTTTCCATTCTAGACCTTCCAGGATTGTGGCCGGTGGGGGTGCCACGCTGGCGGTGGGAGGCGAGTGGAGAAGGGGGGGCTGGAGGTGGTTTCCGGACCCAGTTTTGGTGGTAGGTGGCATTCTCTGCTGCTGCCTTGCCCTTTGGGGCTCTGCAGGGCTTTCTCCGGGAAATAACGTTGGGGACAGCGGTGTTGGCTGCATTTCCTCCTCAGGGGACTGAACCCCACGGGGTGACTCTTGCAAGTGAGGCAGCTCTCTAGGTCATTAATTTGGGGTGCACCTGCTGGAAGCCCGCATGGGAAGAGCAGGTGAGCGCTTTGGGGTCAGAAGAAATGGGCGCCGGGCGGCGAGCGTCCCACGAGATCTGCCCTCTCCCCTCTCGGGGCTTTGCTGCCTGGGAACCCTGGGGGGTGGAAGTTGTCATCCCCGAGTTCTCAGGTCAGAAATTCAAATTCCAGAGATGAATTCCCTTGGACCCGAGCCTAGGGCTGCGGTCCGAAGCCTGTGCAATCCCATATCGGGCGGATCGAAAGGGAGTTCTAGGGCATGGTAAAGCCTTCTTGCTACAGAACCCGGAAAGCGGCCCTTCCCCCCTCCCCGCGTGGACACGAGGCTCCCCTTTCAAACAACCGTGCGTGGGCGTGAGGTGATGGGCGCGCGTGCCCCGTAGGTGTGAGGTCGCTCAGGCCAGCCAGGAAGGCTCCCCTGCCCGCGGCGCCGCACCTGCGGGCCGGTCCCCTCCCTCGCGGCCAGAGTCTGCCTGGGGTCCCGGCCTGTTGTGCGGGACACGCGGAGACCTCCTTGCTTGTAGTCGCAAACCTTCAGTGTTGCCGCAGCAGCCGCTGTCACGTGTGTTCAAAAGCCCTCCTCCTTAATCTAGATGGTATATTCCCGTTTTCACAGTCGTACAAAACTTTTTTTTTTGAAGATTTTATTTACTTATTCATGAGAGACACAGAGAGAGAGGCAGAGACACAGGCAGAGGGAGAAGCAGGCTTCATGCCAGGAGCCTGACGCGGGACTCGATCCCGGGACCCTGGGGTCACGCCCTGGGACGAAGGCGGCGCTCAACCGCTGAGCTCCCCCCACCCCCGGGCTTCCCTAAACTCTTTTTTTTTTTTAAACCTGTCACTTTGTGAATCGTAATATTCCATGCTACTTTTCAACTCCTTAAATAACTGACCCGTTCCGGGGATCAAGGGTAGCTGAGTCCTGGTTGGCCTGTCCACCTGGAGGCCGGCCTTTTTCCACCCTGACAGAAGCAAACCTTGACTCTGATGCTGAGTCGTTCCTGGCCTGTCTCTGCCGATGGGGAGAGACCCTCCGGGATGTTAACTCTTAAAATGACCAGAGTGTTGAATTCTAGTCGCCCCTCCCATTCACGGAGATTTTTAGGATTAAAGTCTGGCTTCCCGGTTCACGGGCTTCCATATGCTTTTAGCTATTTGTTTTCAGGCCGTGTCCGGATCGCTCCGACTTTATCCTCGTCCGACCATTGAATGGTCTTCATATTACCCTGACTTTGAACATAAGGCAGTAACCTACTGGATGGGAATTGCCCGTAGTTGAGCCTATTTCTTCCCTAATCTGAGATTCTAACAGAAACCAACCTACCAGCCATCCCTTAAATATTCATGACAAGAAGCTGCAGAGAAGGGGGGGGGGACCCTCAAGATGTAGTGGCCTTAACAGTAGAATCAAGAACCGGGTGATCGGATGTATGCTGGGCCCACGTTCCCTGGGCTCTGGGGAGCCCCGCACAGCACCCCCGTGGCCCTCTGCCCCCCGCCCCCCCCAGCCCGGACTGTCTTCTCCTTCGCAAACTGTGCCACGTGAGCAGATTGTCCTCCACTTGCCCTCTAGGTTGGTAAATACTGAGGAACCGTCGTGCCCTTTGGCTTCTGTCCCAAGGCTCTCCCCGTTCTCCGTGTGTCAGCTGAGGCTCTCTGGTGACCCTGTGCCGCTGCGCCACCAGGAAGGACTGAGTGGGTAGAAATGGTCCTGGCAGGAGGGGCAGCCAGTGTCTCCGACGGCCTTCACCCCCCGCTGGCCACTGGCCGCCCCGGGCCCGAGTGTCCCCCGCCGGCCGGCCAGGGCTGCATGGGGAGCACCTCGACCCCTCCGGGGAGGCCAGCCCACCGCGGCGGCTGTGAGCCGGGGCTGCTGCCCGGGAGCCGGGGCCACTCGAGCCGGGCCAGCCTGGACGGCAGGGCGCTGCGCCCGAGCCTGGGCCTGGGCCTGGGGCCGCCGTCGGGCCGCACTCTGGGCCCCCCTCCCGGCCCGCCCGCCGCTCCTCCTGCGCGCTGGCTCCCCTGCCCGGGACGGACGGCCTGGCCAGCTCGCTTCCTGGCACTGGCCTGGCCGGGGCGCCGTCAGGGCCTGGGCACCCTGGTGCGTGGCCACGGCTGGGGCTGGCAGGGACGTGAGCCGGGGGAGCAAGGCCGGGATCACTGTGTGGGGGCTTGAGCCCGGTAGGGGTTGTTGTGCAGGTGGTGCAAGGTGTGTGACACCAAACCTAGCATTGTGGGCTTTTCCGGTGCACAGCTCCGCGGTGCTGCTGGCCCGTCCCGCGTCCCTCTGCGGCCACCTGCCCAGCCACAGCATCCACCGGCTGCCCCCCGGCGGCCTTAGCACCCGTGGGGAGGGCGCCCCAGGGCGTCGGCCCGTCTGCAGCTGCCCGAGGTCCCTTGGCCTGCGTCCTCCAGTGTCGTCCGTGGGGGAGTCCCCGTCCGAGTGCCCCGGTGGTGCGCACGTGCCCGGTCTGTTGGCCGCTCAGCCGCCCGCCGCCACGTGGGTGCTCTGGGAACTCGGGTGTGCGCCCCTGTCTTCCGATCCCTGCTTATACCCCCGAGTGCAGTCGCGGGGTGACAGGCGCTTCCGCGTTTTATTCTGAGGGTCCGCTGGGGACCTCGCACCGACTCAGGGAGGCTTGGAGGCAGAGCTTACCCGGCCAGGCCGGCCCCGAGACCCAGCCTGGGTGGCCTGGGCGTGGGGGCAGGGGCTGGACGGCGAGGCCCCGGCAGGAGGGGACGGGGGTTGAGCTCGGGCTGTCCCCGCGGGGAGGAGGGGACGGGGGGCCACGAGGGATGATGCCCATGTGACGGAGACGTGAGCGGGCTCCGGGGGCAGGAAGCAAGAGGCCGGGGGAGGCCAAGGGTGAGAAAGTGGGTCTGCTGTGACTTTGTGGGATATAGGGAAAGTAGGAGGGCTTTGCCTTCGTTTTGCGGGTATTTTGGTCCAGGAGGGCGGGAGGTAAAGGTTAGGACTTGTGTGGACGTTAAGCTTAGCCGAGCGGGAGAGGTGGTTGGTGCGCAGTCTCTTGACCATACGGGTCGCTAATCTGAGGGGGGAGACGGTGAGGAATCAAGGGGCAGATGGTCAGGCCACTTGGTTGAGTTTCAGAGCAGTAGGGACGTTACCGCTGTACCTTCATTAAGCTTCTTGCAGATGTTCCCGATTCCTACCTTGGGGCCATAAATGTATAAATTCATCAGAATTTATAAAACTGGAAATTATGGCCAATCCATTGGTTGTAAAACTCAGGTTTCCTAAGGAGCCTTAATGAATTGAAAGGATTTCGACCAGAATGTGAAGGTGTTGAGTTTGGCTTGTGTGTCACTCCTACGGTGAGTACGTGTGTTGCGTTTAACCATTAAAAGGTTTTTCGAAACTTCAAACGTGGCTTGTTTTCTTGATTCTCACTGGACTGTGAGCTCCTGGACGGGGCGGCTTGGGGAAGGGCAGGTGCCATGATTATTCGTAGCCTGTCGCCAGCACTTAACACGATGCCAGAGACCAGCAGGGTTCACTACTGTAAATGGTGGTTGAGCTGAATGGCACGGAAATTTAATCTAGCCACTGTCAGAGACGAGATCTGTGCTATTTTAAAAGTCCTAGGAAGGAAATTCCAGTTTTTCTTAGTCATTTGGCTCATTGTTTTAGGTACTAAACCGCGTCCTATAGACTTGGCCCCTCTTCCGCCTTTGTTCTGCCACCAGGATTTGCAGAGATTTGTTTTTGTTCACGAAATCTTGCTACATCGGCCCAGTTTTGTTACTTAAATGTGTTTCTCATGTTATTCTTAAAAGCTTTAGTGATCTCTTTGGGAGTCCGTGGCTCAATTCTGCTTCCTGTCCTTTGTGGATAATATTATGTTTTCAGAGGAATGGATCAAAGTGTCTGCAGTCGTTTTTTTTTTTTTTTTTTTTTTTTCTTTTTTTTTGCCTTCTGGTCAGACCCACCATGGCAGCTGCAAGAACGTGCATTATTGAAGGATTCTGTTGTCAGCCGTAAATCTGCGTACTTGTTTTCCCTTTGTAGCTCTCTGAATGCCTACCAGGAGCTGAGGCCGGGCACCGTGCCTTTGGGGAAATAAAGATAAATAAGCCGTGACTCCTGACACCAAAGAGCTGATGCTCCAGACAAGGGGCTGTCACGCGTACATGACCACCCTGCAGGGAGGCCAAGGGTGGCACCGGAGTCAGATACGAGCAATTGCTATTGCGCGGAGGGGATTCTCTGAAGATGTTGCCTCTGACGCAGGCTGCTAATGACGTTGTGGTGGATGGGTCTTCAGCATCCTCGCTTACAGCTGACAAAGCAGTAGAGGTCCGCTTTCATGACGTTTTCCAGCAAGTGGTTTTTATGGCTTTGCTTTCGAAGTTCCCTCCACTTTGAAATTATGCTAATGACTTGATATTAATCCTTGTGAGTCCCCACGACCTCAGCTCTGATTTGTAACTGTCCTTTCACATTCTGCAGTAAAACTGTTTCTCAACTTAAAAACATTCGTTGGTTCTCATCTGTGTTACCCCAAGAGCTTTGACCAACGCGGGAGGCCCCTGGATGCTTTATGTTAGCTTGTGCTGCATCTTTTCTTAGTTGTTGTTCGGTTGTTAGTAAATCAGTTAATTATCAACTTGGAATAGCTTTTCACTGTTGCTTTTTGATATCGGATGGAGAAACTGTACCTTTCATAGGGATGTGCCCTCTGGTCTGGCTGTGTGTGGGGCCCTTGTCGTGGAGAATGCTGGTCTTGGCTCCCAAGCACAGACGACATTAACATTGTACGTGGCTTGTAATTGAAGGTTGGTGATGGGGATAGACCACTTCTATGTAAATACGAGGCTGCAGGTGACCATTTTAATTTGGCTATAGGATGTTTGTGCTGCATTTTCTTTTGGATTCTGAGGAACTTTTGAAATGATGTTCCCAATATTTTAGGTCGTATTTTTACACTGAGAAAGAGGCCAGTAAATGAATTGGTATCCATTGAAATACAGGTAGTCACTTTGGAAGTTTATGAGGTGAGAGTGGGTTGGGGAAAGAAGAGTTGGAGTCATATAGTTTGTTTTTCTTAGATGGACAAACAGGTGAAAAGCTGGGGCAGGGGATCCCTGGGTGGCTCAGTGGTTTAGCGCCTGCCTTTGGCCCAGGGCGCGATGTTGGAGTCCCAGGATCGAGTCCCACATCGGGCTCCCTGCATGGAGCCTGCTTCTCCCTCTGCCTGTGTCTCTGCCTCTCTCTCTCTCTCTCTCTCTCTCTCTATCATAAATAAATAAATAAATAAATAAATAAATCTTAAAAAAAGAAAAACAACCGTTTAAAAAAAAAAGGAAAGAAAAGGTGGGGCAGCCGTGGAACCATCGTGCAGCAGCAGGTGGGCTGATGGCTGGGCTGGTAGATCAGCACCCTTCTATAGAGAGACTCTGCCTCCAGGCTCCTCTGTGGTTCCTCCAAAGGCTTCCCCAGTGATTATATTTTGTAGGTTGCTTTCACCAATGTTGGGAGAAAAAAGGTTAGGTTGTACATAATAATGAAGCCGTGACTGTGGCGTGATACCGTATCCTGGGTACTGTGCGCAGTGTTCGTGTCAGCTAGGGATCTTGGTTGTGTGCAACCGAGAATGACGTAGGGACTTACAGAATTGCAGAGAGGCTGGAAGGCCAGGGAAGGATTCAGGCTTGGAAGACAGGCGGGAAGCAAAGAAAGGCTGGAGGGCTGGGCAGGAGGATCCAGAGCAGAAGCCACGGCACAGGGACCTCCTGGTCTTCATGCTGCAGCTGTTGGGGCCGTGAGTGAGGAGTGTCACCCCAGCTGTTCCCCAGCTTTCCCCATCACCCAGGACTCCCAGTCCCAGGACGATGTGATTGTGCATGAGCTGTGTTCCCAGGGGTGGAGAGAGCAGATCTGTCTCCTCTGAATTCTGCAGTGGGAACTAGGTGCTACTTCTCCCTAGATGGCTTGTCATCTGGAGGTAACTGGGGACTCCCTAAAAGGGAGATTAAGTACAAATAGGAGTAGGACTGGGTACTGGATAGTGTCCCTTGGAAAAGAGAATGTCAGCAATGGCTCTCCCCTTTGCCCAACATTCACCTACACCTTTCTTACCATCCTTACGCTTATGAAAATAAGACGCCCCAGTCAGCATGTTATGTACGGCTCTTCTCTGTATGGCTGAGAGCGTATCCGAACCCTCTTCAGAGGCCCTGTTTTTGGAGAAGATCTCCTTTGTCCACTGTCTTCCATGGCCGCATTTGAGATGAGCATTGGGGAACATCGCTTGGGCAGGGGCTGCAGTGCGCTAGTGGTGTGTTATTGTGGCTCTTAGGAGTTGGAGGTCTTGGGGTTCATTGTCTTAAGGGTTGAGTCTTTGATAAGTCCTTTCAGCCAGGCTTCTGTGGCAGCAGGGGTTCCTTAAAAGTGTTTTTAGGATTTATTTGATTCCATGGACTAGTAGCCAAAATCAGAAATATTGCCAACTCCCAAGGTTTTGAACCTAGGACTTCTCTCCTGGCAGTGGCATCTAGCCTTGGATGATCCGCGCAGTAGCTTAGGTCTTGGTTTGATAGAATCCACCTGGGAATAGTTAGGAGGCGTAAGAAGCAGTAGTGTGGGTGATGCCTCTCTTGTGCTGCATCTTCATGGTGGGAGTGCTGTCCCTTCCTCAGGTCATAGAGGTGACCTACCTGGTGCTCAGGACGAGTCACATTTCCTCTGCATTTCCTGCCTCCAGCCAGAGTGACTCTGTTTAGCAGCACCATATATTCCCCGCTCTGGCTTTCAGACAGGCCAGTTTCACAGCAGGCCTATCTTTTTCTTGTAGATCCTTAGGAAGTAGCCAAAATATAATCTAGCATCTGCATTTCTCTTGAATTCTGTAAAGTTGGAGGCACAAGGTCCAAGTCGTAAGGCACGAGCAGCCGTGGTTGGAATCACTTGTTTGCTATCTCTGATATCCGAGCTGATCATCTTGCCGGTCCAAGATGGTAGGTCCTCATGCCCTCCACCCTGTGGCCTTAGCTCAGCCAATCCAAGCTCCTTAGTGTGTCACTTCTGACATCCCACTTCCTCGTACCAGCTTCGTCTAATAGGTAAGATGTTTTCTGTTGCAAATAATAGAAGATCCAGCTCCAGCAGCTTAGACAATATGGATAATTAATTGGCCTCCGTGTGTGTGTGTGTGTGTGTGTGTGTGTGTGTGTGTAGATTTAAGAGCTGTGGATCAGGTTTCAATTGCAATTTGATCTAGAGGCGTGTGATGTCATTAGGGCTCCTGCACTGATTCTCAGTTTTGTTTCTTTGGGTTTTTTGGCCCTGCTTTCTTCCATGTGTTGCCATCCTCCTCAGGATGTTGTTAATGTGTTGCTACCCCCCTCCACGAAAGCCGACCATGGCCATGGCCATGGCAGTTCCACGTGTCACATCTGTAAATTGTGCCCCCAGAGGTGGATAGAACCTTTGTTCTGATAGAGCAAACCAAAGCCTGAGGTTAGATGACCAGCCCTGAATCAGTTACAGTGGCTGGAAGATGGAAATGTGTCGGTTGGCTTAGTCTAGATGATGTACTACGTTCCTGGCACTTGGGATACAGCTGACTTCCTTAGAAGAACATGGGTTTCCGTGGGTTTCGGATACACCGAGATGTATCCTCGGTGCTTTACGTCCGTGCTCATCAAACTCTCCCATGTGACTTCCTCTGATAGTTTATGGCAACCTTGAGTTAGTGATTCTGAACCAAACCGAGGCTGGACCCAGTAGTCACAGTAGGGCGATCAGTCCATCGGTAGGATGCGAGGAAGGCGCCTCCATGCCAATCTTCTCCGTGTCCATTTTTACCCGGCGAATGAGGGGAGGGGGGTGTCGCTGTTTCCCACCCCAAAGTTCTTAGGTGCTAAAAAAGACAAAAACGCAAGAATCCGGAAGAGGAACGAAACTGTGCTTGAGTAACTAAACGAATGTTGGTATCGCCTTTGTAGCTGACATACTTTATTGTTGTGTTCTGATTTGCAAAAGTTGTGTTTTCAGAATTTTTCACTTTTACCAATTCCCTGTAGCTCAGATTTGTTTTGTCCTCTCCACCGCTTTGGGCTGTGAAGTTGGGATAGAAGTGTAAAAATTAGAACCCATACAAACCTGCCTGAAACTTGTATTTGAAATGGTGGTAAAGCAGGTTTAATTACAGAGAAAGATTGCTTAATTATTGTTACCTGCAGCAAAGTCCTTGTCTTTCCATAAATAGACTTTATACACAGCCCCCGGGGCAGAGAGTTCCCTTTCAGCCTCTGCTTAATTTAAATTGCTGGTTTGAGGTGGTTATTTTTGAAACCCTTCTCAGGTTGACTTCCCCCTTAATCCCTAAACCATCTTCCCTCATCTGCCAAATTATATGTAATGCATCGCAGCTAGAGTGCTTTTGGCATTTCATGAGTCTGAGAACTTGAGATTTGATTTAAATGTTAATTTATTGCAACAAAGGTTGGGCACTCACGTTCCTATTCCTGTGCACGTCTTTCTATGGACTTGGCGCGAGGCCAGAGGCTCTCCCCGGCTCCTACTGCGTCTCCTGGAGAGTGGCAGGAGCCCCCTCTCCCACCTATTTGTTTTAAAACAGAGTCTGGCCTCGTTCAAAATGCATGAAACCATTCTATTGTTGGGTTTTAGTAATACCCAGGATTATTTATTCTAGGTGTAGTGTGCATGAAATAAAAAAAGTACATATTAACAGAAACGGCAACTCTGTTTTCTTCTTTTGAATGTTAAAATGCTTCCTTAGTGGGTTGTCTTTGTTTATGAGAGGCCTTTCCTTTCTGCTTCTTCTCATCTTTCTATTTTGGGTTTTCAGTGCACACTTAAAATTTTTTTTCTAATAGGGTCAGAAATAAAGGATGTGTTTGTGGATTCATATAAATCATAGTTATTTGTAATAAAGAATTATATAATTCTCACCCCTTCCCCGTTCTCTCGAAAATTGCCCAAGTAAATATAATTTCCTTTGCCTCTAGGATACCTACTAGATGTTCTAGACTAGAATAGAAGACGTTTATTTAAATTGTTATCCTACACAAGCAGACCAACCTTTGTGTAAGATGTAATATGCCTGGATGGCTCCTTGATGAGAAGAACTAAATGTACTTTTTCCTCAATATTAGGGACATGAATATATATGAGTATTTATTGGTATCCTGGAGTAGTCTTTAGTGTTAGTGTACTGAAAGTATACAAAATTGACTTCTGATTGGAAGCATTTAGAGGGAATGTCTCAGAAGAATGTGGATGTACATCCTGGTTATATTAGAAAAAGTAACATAAAGCACACCCTCATTTCCTATGTTTGTATATTCGAAGGAATTTTCGTAGTCTTGACAAGGATTGCATTTGAGGGCGTGGAGAGTTGACCTCCCACTTTGGGGCTGCACCTTTCACATCAGTGGTGAGGGTAGGATGCTGCCTTTGTAGTGTTTCCACCTGGTAGGCTTTCAGACTGAGCTGGAGGGAAACTGTAGTATTTCTGGTCTATTTATTGCATGTTCATTTGGTTTTTGCTGTCGTAGTGATGTGTCTGTTGGGATGAGAATGGAGAACATTGAGGTGAGTCTTGGCAGGTTATATGGGCAACCTCTGATTTACAACTGGGTTGTGTTCCTTTATGAGTCAGTGTTGATGCCTAGAATGAAATTTCCCCCCAGAGGTGCAGTGTTAGAAGTGGTGATTGAGTTCTTTAACACAAAATATAATGCACTTTTAAGTAATCATGAGCAAAATTGCTTATGGCTCTGAGCTTCCTTATCGTAAAATGGGGATAACGATACCAGTAACTACCTCATAGAGTTTTTGTGAAGATTAAATGAATGAATGCATGTAAAATTCTTGATAATGGTGTTTGATGTGTAGCCAGTACTCAAGTACTAATATCATCTTAAGACCATTATTTCCTGGGGTAATACATTCTGAATTTCATCATGGAGTACTGAGATGCCATCTTACGGGAAGCAAGTCCATACAGGTTCAAGTCTGACCTTGATATGCAAGGGCTGGTGGAAAGATATGGTTGGTTTCTCTTGCTAGAGTTTTGCAACCTCTGTCTGGGGAGAGAGGATGGTGTAAAAAGGCGTAAACTTCCACTTACAAAATAAAAAAGTCATGAGGATGAAAAATACAACGTAAGGAATATAGTCCGTAATACCATGACTTTATAATAATATTGTAGGAACCTTGTGGTGGGCATTTCATGACGTATGTACATGTTGAATCACTGTGTTGTACACCTGCAACTAATATAATACTGTATGTCAGCTCTACTTCACTTAAAAAAAAAAAAAGAAAAGAAAAGAAAACAGAGACTGTGGTTTCCCAGTGGCTCCTTCTGTAGGTGGACTTAGCCTGGAATGATGGACTGGGAGGGAGGTTTGAGCATCTGGGGCTTCTAGCGGCTTTGCAGTGGCTGCGGCTGTGTCAGGGGCTTCTGATGGAGGTTGTGGGGAGGGGAGGGTACTGCGTTCGAGAGGCAGAGGAGTGCCATTGGAAACGCCTGCCATTGCACTTCTCCAGTGGTACTAGAAGCTCATCTGAAATAATTTTGCCCATTTAAATGTTCCCTTTTCCCCCCTCTTTCCTATAGGAAGAGACAATGGCCAAAATGGAGGTGAAAACGTCACTTCTGGACAATATGATTGGGGTTGGAGATATGGTTCTCCTAGAGCCTCTCAATGAGGACACCTTCATCAATAACCTCAAGAAGCGCTTTGACCATAATGAAATATATGTGAGTATACCCCAAAGGCCACCCGTGGGGTTTAGACTTTAATGTTTTGTGGCAGAGAGCTGGCTTCTCTTCTCCAGACTCTTCTTTTTTCTATTTGTTTATCAGAGTCCAGAGCTACTTGTGTATGCTCTCAGGAAGAGTTTTGTGTTAGCTCATTAGGCACATGAGTAATACCGATTAGTCGAGTGAGTCTGTTTTTCACACGGTGTTTGTAGAGTGCCGACCGCGCGCAGAGCCTTGCCCGGGTGTTGGAGGCATTGTAAAGCAAGGAGAATGCTGAGTTCCTATCCTGTGAGGAACAGGTATTCAGGAGGAGTTTTAAAATTAGGGGCATCTTCTTGGATGCCTTCATAAAATTAGAACTCATTGACTCAATGAGTAGCCCTTCCCTGTCCCCATATCTAACCTCCGAGAAGCTACTCGTTAAAATGCAAGGCAGTGACCTGTCAAAAGAGACATGAACCTTGTTGACATTTGTCCTCAGTAGAGACAGAAGTAGATTATCAGGTAAGAATATAGGTTTGCTCCCTGGAGATTTGGGACTGGTCCTGTCCCTCTACATGGAAGTATAGTGTCATACACAAAAATGAAAACATATAAAGATAAATGATATTGGGAGAATGTTTATGTTGTAAAAATTCTTTATAAAGGATTTCACATTGTTAGTCTAACTATGTATTCCTTAAATACATGTAAGGAGTAAAGAATACATTCATAGGCAGCTTTTTAGGAATTTGCGTAAAGCCCTGACGTTTGCATCTCTTCAGGTAGAGGTGTGTTGTTAACTAAACCAAGAAAATGGGGCGCTGATTCCCTGTCCCAGCTGCTGAGAAGGAAACTGGATGCGGTGGGCGGAAGTCATTTTACTAGATTCAGCCTCCTCACTCCTGAGTGCTTCCCCCCACCTTTTTATGGTGTATCCTTGTTTGGAGATGAGTTGGATTATTGGGACAAGCTGAATATTTTTCTGTCTGTCAATGTGGGAACAGTAGGAAGAAATATATTTATTTTTTTAAATTTAAATCCAATTTGCCAACATATAGCATAACACCCCGTGCTCATCGTGTCCAGTGCCCCCCCTCAGTGCCCATCACCCAGTCACCCCGTCCCCCTGCCCGCCGCCCCTTCCACTACCCCTTGTTTGTTTCCCGGAGTCAAGAGTCTCTCATGGTTTGTCTCCTTCTCTTACTTCTTCCCCCTCAGTTCCCCAGCACAAGGAAATATAAATAAATAAATAGAGAGCTTTGTAACTGATGCAAGTATGATCAATTATTACTTTTGTGGAACAAATATATTTAAAAAATGATAGGCAAATCTGTATTATTTTATACCATGTACAGTTTTCCTTTCCAGTTAGCCAATTATGTTTCAAGGATGACTTTGGATAATTAATTTCTTTTTTTAGAGGGGGTAGGGGCTGAGGACAAGGGAGAGAATCTTTATTTTTTTTATAAATTTATTTTTAATTGGTGTTCAATTTGCCAACATATAGAATAACATCCAGTGCTCATCCCATCAAGTGCCCCCACTCAGTGCCCGTCACCCAGTCACCCCCACCCTCCACCCACCTCCCCTTCTACCCCCCCCCCCAGTTCGTTTCCCAGAGTTAGGAGTCTCTCATGTTCTGTCTCCCCTTTTATTTATTTATTTATTTATTTATTTATTTATTTATTTATTTATGATAGTCACACACAGAGAGAGAGAGAGGCAGAGACACAGGCAGAGGGAGAAGCAGGTTCCATGCACCGGGAGCCCGATGTGGGATTCGATCCCGGGTCTCCAGGATCGCGCCCTGGGCCAAAGGCAGGCGCCAAACCGCTGCGCCATCCAGGGATCCCTCCCTTTCTGATATTGAGAGAGAGAATCTTAAGCAGGCTCCACGCCCCACATGGAGTCCAACAAGGGGCTCAGTCTCATGACCCTGAGATTATGACCTGAGCCAAAGTCAAGAAGTTGGACCCAGGGTAATTAATTTCTTAAGGAAATGGTAGTGATCATCTGGAACTTGAACTTTTTCTCTTTCTTGATTTGTGCTGCTGGAAGTAGGGGAGGTTGACAGTCACTTGAGATATGTGGATACTGCTTTTGGAATATTAGTTTAATAACCAGATCCTCAGGTCAGGGATGTAGTTACATAAAATGTTGATTCAAATGGAAAAGGTATAAAATGCTGCTGCAGGGCAGGGAGGAGGTGGCGTCTGGTTTGGCAGTGAGGCCTGGTGTTACCTTCGCGCAGAGCGGAGCAGCTCGGCTTTCAGGTGGGAAAACTGTACGGCTCTGCAGCTTTCATTGAAAGTGTGGTCTGATATCAAATAAAAGACAGACTTTTAAACATTGGTCTTTGAGATGGAGATAGGAAGACTCAGTTCTATCGTAAGTAACGTTGCTGATCGTTTTTCTTTTTGGCTCTAAGAAGCACGGATCACTTTTCAAGGGATTGAAAATAGGCTGGAGAGCAGCACATTACATGCATTCACGTACCTGATTTTTTGTGCCCATTAAAATAAAACAATCCCCTTTCTAACAAAATGCCAAATGTTAATGTTCATGAGTCTTCAGCAGACGAAATGTCTGGGTTTCAGCCCTACATAATTTTATTTTCTCACCATTTGAGGAATGCTCTTTCTGGTATAACAAAAACAAAAGCATGAAATTGCTTTCTGCTTCCAGGTATTCATATCAATTAATGTTTTCCAAGGTACGTTAGGGCTCACATTTTCGTGAGATGTGTGCCTTCATTTTGTAACTAAACGTACTTGCAACATACTGGAGGGTTGGGCATTCTCTACCTTAAGCAAAAAAAAAAGAAAATAAAATAAAAAGTTATATAGCGGTGTGTATAGTATGATCCTTTTTTTAATGGGGATTTATGGATGTGCACATGTGTTTGTATACTTGTGTGCACGTAGAGAAAGGCATGCTAACTTTAGGCACCACAGCACAGTGGAATGAGATATGGGGACAGGGAAGGGCTACTCTTTTAGATCTCTGTATTCTAGAACTCATTGAGTCAAGCATTTTTTTTTTTTTAAAGATTTTATTTATTTATTCATGAGAGATACACAGAGAGAGGCTGAGACAAAGGCAGAGGGAGAAGCAGGCTCCATGCAGGGAGCCTGATGTGGAACTTGATCCCGGGACCCCGGGATCATGCCCTGAGCCAAAGGCAGACCCTTGACCACTGAGCCACTCAGGCATCCCACATGTATTGTTTTTGGTAATTAAAAAAAAAAAATACCGCGCAATAAATTTGATTACTACACCTCTGCAACCCCCTATGTCCTGTATACCACCCTTGAGAAATCTGCTCCTGGCTCTTCTTCTGATAATATTCCTGCTTTGGTTTTGTTCATAGGTTGCTGTGGAATTATTTAGCCTGATGCCAGAGGCCATGCAGTTTTTTAGTACTTCACCTTGTTTTTAAATTCTTTCCCAGACAATGAAAGTGCAGGTTTTTTTTTGAAAATCTCTTTTGTAGTCTCAGAGTTTTATCCTGCAAAAGTGGACAATAGTCTACGATGATCCATCACGTGAACAAACCAGAAGCCATGGTTGATAAGGGGACCAGTGAATGGAAAGACCTTGGCATGGACTTGTGAATCCTGGCTATCCCTAGAGACTTGGCAGTGTCCTTTGTGAAGGACACTGCTCAGGGTCGGGGGCCCTCTTCTTCCATCCTGCCATCTATCCACTTGCCTCCATACCCTCAGGATCTGAAGAAATAGTCCCTGCCTTCACAGAGCCCTCACAAGGGGACTGGTTTGCCTCTAGATAATGAGTTATCAACTTTCCAGAGCATTCATAACCGTTAGTGATTTTCTGGATCTCTAGCCAGCTGACTTTGGAAGTAGAATTCCTTGTGATCCTGTCATAATAAACTGGAAGCTCTGGGTAGACCAGTTGATTCATCGCATACCCCTGAACCACTGACTGTGGCCTGGGGACCAGAATGAACTGGGTGGCTTAAGAAACTGATGTCCAACCCCAGGATTGGGATAGGGTCAGTTTTCTTCCAGAGTAGATGGATGTATGTAAGTGGGTGAATATCCAACCAGGTATATTGATTAACATGTTAGGAAAAGGAGAGAAAGAAGGAGAAATTAATGCTGATGAGGTCACTGCTGTAAACCCATCACATGCTGGGTAGGGAGTTTGTGATGAAGTGGCTTTATGGATGTTGATACCTAGAGGGTGTGCCCCATGGGAAGCATTTATCATTTGAGGTGTAGACTTCAGGTGCACCCAAAGGCATGCTTCTCGGACTTCCTTCTGAAGAACTTCTAATGGCAAGAAGAGTAACCAGGTGCCGCAGGGACTGGAAACATAGTTGAAGTCCATCCACTTCAGAGAAATTCTGTTGAAATATTTGCTTCCAAAGTAATACGGTTTTATTTCTGTTCTGCAATGCCTATGGGTTTGTTTTTGTCGAATATGTTCCTTGCAACCTTTAGAGTAATAAGTATTTTTGGTACTGACAAGGACATTTAGTTTGTTTCCTATCTGAATTGTCAGATCACGGATCATCCAGATATGGAGGGACTGATATTAAATCAGTTTAATTTTAGGATCTTAAGCTAAACCAGCTGTGACTGAGACTGCTTTGAAAGTCTAGTAAAGACTCTCTTAATTTTTAGCAGTTAGTACTAGGATTGGGATCCCTGTAAAGATAGAATCAGATGCTTTTATGAGAGATACTCAAGTGCACGAGGAATATCCCATTTTGCTCTGAGGTGGATTAACGCACCGAAGCCCTGAGTTGGTTCGTCATCCTATTTGTGGCCAGGCAGAGAGTCTCTAAACCCGGGGCAGTTCCAGACGATGTGATCTTTGCAGGAAGAGCTGTTCGGTTGAACATGGAGGAGGATCAGGTGAGAGTAGATAGAGGGAATGTTGACCTGATGGGGTGACATGGAGGGTCAGAGACTCTGTTTGCTTTTATTCCTCCCTCTTGGCGGTGGTTCCGGGTGGGACAAGTTGCAGGACGTGCCTTTCAGTCTAGCAGTGTGTGTGGGGTCAGTGTTGGGAAATGGTTGGTTGTGACACGACTGAGCCCTGCTCTTCTGTATTCATTCCGCCTTTGTCAGACCTTCTTCCGGCCTCCCCACCCCACCCCTCGGCCAGACGGAATGGTGGCAGGATTGCATGTGGATCGTACTGCAGGAGACCCACCCAGACGGGATTCTGTTTTTAGGGTGACTGGTCAGGACTGTGGCTCTGTTCGGGAACAGGAAAGCTGCAATTTGGGCAAGAGCAAGGCCCAGGGCAGATTTGGAAACTAAAGAACCGAGGTGTCTGTTTTCTGACAAGAAGTATTTTTGGTGCTGACAAGTCGATTTAGTTTGTTTTCTATCTGAATTGTTAGGTTGGGGATCATCCACATAGAGAGGGCCGAATTAGTCCAATTTTAGGATCTTAAGTTAAACTAATTGTAGATATGAAAGTGACTGCTTTGAAAGTCTAGTAAAAATTGTCTTAATTTTTAGCAGTTAGTACTAGAATTAGGATCCCCATAAGGAGGGAATCAGATGCTTTTATCAAAGTTATGCAACTATAAGTGCACAATCTGTTTGGTTTAAAATAGTGCAAAGCAAATGAATAATAGTAGCTAACATTTATATACTTACTTAAAGTTTCAAAAACACTTTCCATTATATAATGGGTATAGATACATTCCTGGGAATTTGGCATCAATGACATATTAGTCTTCTATTGCTGCATAACAGATTTACCCCAAACTTTGCAACTTGTAATAACATGCATTTTTTTTAATCTCCTTATTTCTCTGTGGATCAGGTGTTTGGACATGGCTTACCTGGGTCCTCTGCCAAGGGTTTTACCAAGCTGTCATTGGGGGTTCGGCTAGGTCTCCAGACTCATGGGAGGCTTGGTCTTTTTCCAAGCTCATGGGGATGTTGGCCAAGAGCAGGACTGGTGTTCAGACATCCAGTTTAGTGTCATTCCTGCTACCCGGACAGTCTCCTATCTTTTTTTCTTTTTAAAATTTGCTTTAAAAAGTCTTTTTTTTTTTTTTTTTTTCAAACTACAAAGGTAACAAATGCTTTTGGAAAAAATCAGATGGCCCAGGCACGCATAACCTGAAAATGTGATTTTCTCAGCCCAGTACCCAGTCTCATTTTTAGAAGTAATAGTAGTTAAGAGAGTGAAAGAAAATAACATGATCATTTTCCAGATTATGTTAGCTTCATGAACAGTTCAGATTTTTTTTTTTCAGTTCAGATTTTTTTTTCTGGAGTTGGAAGTAGGAAGAGGATGGGTCTTTATCCAGAAAATCCAAAATGTATAAATGTTTGAGCGAAGAAAAAGAACCATGTTTACTGTCACTGCCCATCCCAGCTAGACCAAGTAGGGGAAGGAGAGAGATTCCCTGACCTGGTGACATGAAACACCTAGACTTGGTAGTGTACTAGTGATTCACCACGAGCAGACTGCCTCTCGGGCTCACTGAGAAGGTGGACCTTTCAGGAGACGTGAGGAATACATAGTGTTTGTTTCCCAGAGTGTAGCTTCGGTGTTTGGAGCCGAGACCTCGTCAGAAGGCTGGATAAAGCTGGTGAAAAGCAATCGCAAGGCTGAAGAGAAATGTTGTGTCTAATTTCTGAGCATAATCTCTCTTAGACAGTTTTAATAACATTTTTCCAAATAATCATTTTTGGTGATAACTCCCCAGTTTCAACCTGCCTAGGCGCTATTAAAACCTTTGGTGATTGGAAAATTTTCTTCCTCTTAGACCTTGGAAAATGGGCAATCTCTATCTGTTATTTACCAAGCTTAGAGAGTGGGCTCGTCATGCAGGCACGTTCGTATAATACTTAGAATATATTAATTTAAATGTTTTGGGCAGAGCCATATTTGAAGTTTGATTTGGAGGAAATTAAGGCCTGACCTCAGATCTGCAGTGGTGTCATCTTTGGATGGCAATTTAGTGGTTACTGGTCCTGGCTCTGCCACTTACTGTCTGTGAGACCTAAGGCAAGTGCTCTAACTCCTTAGACACCATTTATTAATAAAATGATAAATGGTAACAACTAACATTTATTAAGCCTGATTGGTACCGTGTGCTATTCTAAGCTTTGCATGTATTTGTTCATTTAATTTTTACTAAAGTCCTACGCATTGTAGGTTTTTAAATTATCTTCATTTTACTATAAGGAAGCTGAGGCTCAGAAAGACTAAGTAAGTTGTCCAGGGTCACAGGGCAAGTACGTGATAAAGCTGGGATTCACATCCAGGAAGCCCGGCTCCAGAGTTCATGCTCTTAATACTAGTCCTGTTGACTGTACACGGTTGCTCTGAGCGCTCAGTGATAGCACTGACATGAGTATTCACTGTCTGCAGCGTGCTCTTCCAAATAATTAAGTGTGCTATTGAGGAATTACAGCTTTGGAACCAGGCAGCCTCAGCAATCCGGACACATAATTGAAATGATAATCAGCATTCCTGCCACATGTTGAGTTAGCAGTCAACAGTGCAGTGCCATGAACTAGGGTGACTAGTGTGGGGGGTGTGTGTGTTCAGTTCTAAAGGCTTAGGAGCTCACTAGTCAAAGAAAAGCAATCGTGAGTGTTGGGATGATGTTTCCCCCTCTGGAAGGTGGGAGAAGGTCTTGGGAGGAGATTGTTTTTCATCATGTTCAGTGGATGGAGGAGATGGACAGCTGTATGTAGTCTTTCACCTTTATGAGCACGAAGTAGAGGAGAAGCTAATCAGCACAGGGGACATGTGGCCGGTCGCGTGACCAATTCAGCCCCTCCCTGCCCCCCCCGATCTATTTCTGCTGTTATATCTATAGCACAGATCTGTATTAATGGCGATCCTAATTTCTGCAGAGAGGCTATTTCGATTCCATGTTTTGGGGGTGGGGGGTGGAGGCTGAAATGCAATGTGACACGTTGGAAAAGGCACAGGCCTTTGGCACATAGACCTAAGGTTGGCCACTCACAACCACTGCTACCATTATGAGTAGTTGAGAGTAAGTTTTCTCATCCACACAATGGGTTTCATGATGCTTATCTTGTTGAGTCGTGATGGAGGTTAAGGGGCCTCTTAGCTTGGTACCTGCCTGGCACATAGTAGGCGTGGAGTACCTGGCAGGTGCTATGACCATCTGAAAAACTTGGTAACCCAAAATGACTTTTCTTCAAGGTTTCGGGCCCTGAGATTTCCTTGTAATAACCATTTCTCTCTTTCTGTCCTCCCCCAACTCTTTCTTTTCCTCCCTGCCTCCTACTCTCTTCCCCCTCCTTTTCCCTACCTCCCTTCCTCTTTGCTATTCATCAAACAGATTTCTTTTTTGTTGGATTTACCACCCCAATTAGCCATAAATACTATTTTCAGCTAGTAGTGCACCTATAACACAGGCCCACTCTGTACCTTAGTTAAGAGAGTTTTATTAGGTCCGGAGAACAATGCATATTTGGAAATACTTGTCTCATTATAGTTTATCTCAACAAAGATAATATAGTATTATGTTGCAGTGCTCTAAAATAAAGGCCGCCCGAGGTGATATTTTTAGCCAGTATTTTAGCATGGCATAGGACTCATATATAGTTCTTTAATTTATAGTCTGAAATGACTGGCAGCACAGGAATAAAGGATTATAATATGATGGTAGTTTAGTCAGGCTTTGGACCATGTCTGACCAGCTTGCTGGCCTCCCTTGGTAGCCATGGTTTCTGTGACTCCTGGCCTATGTGGGCTCCCGATCTAAGGACAATGACTTATGGCACAGCAGAGATATGGACAGGGCTCATTTCTTCCCTCACACTTTGAATCGAGAAATATGGAAAAAATGAAATATCCATGAAAGCAGATGCTGGTAGTCATGACGTTGTAAGGCCAGGATGGGCCACGTGGCAAGGCAGAAACTATGAATTAGCATCTTTGACGTAGAACGGCTATGGAGTAGAAAGTGAGAAAACCAGTAGTAGGAGGCTCAGAAGAAGCAGAAACGTGAGCAGGGGATGGGCACATTGGTAGTGGCGCTGGACAGGAAGCCTTCCCCAACTTGTGTTGGCCTTGGTGTAAGGCCACCTTGCACCCATGCTCACTCTTGGGTCCCAGGTTTTCTCGTAGCTTGGTGATAGGTTTTGCTGAGGGGTTCTTGAGCGGTTAGTACAGTCAAACTCAGTACTTGATGTAACTTCACAGCATCTCTGTGCTGAGCAGCTGAAAGAGTCTGACCAAATCTCTGTTTAACGCCATAGACTTTGGTGTAGAGTTTGGTATGAAACTATCTCCACCTCTAATGGTCAAACCTTGGGCAAGTTTTTAAGACCTTTGAATGCCTTCAGTTTCTTCCTCTGTGAAAATAGGCTATTATTAGTATGAGTTATATATATCTTCCATGTCTATCACAAATATGTTCTTAGACTGGGTATGCGAGGTACGAGGTACACACACGAATGAGGCTGTGTTGGCCAGAAGACCCAGATAGTAGGTGGGCTACACTGGTTATTGACCTTACATTTATAATTTTTTCACTCAGGCGGTTTTTCACAATTTTGAACTGTATCTAAAAAAAAAAAAAAAAAAAAAAAAAAAAGCAAAGTGTTTGCTAGACCAAACCGTGATTTTAAGAAAACAAGTAAGACAAACGTCCTCTTTGAGGGAATCTGGGAAATCTTACAAATGTCTAATTAAAAGCACTGTGGCACATAAGGTCTTGATGTCTTGTGATCCGATTCCCAGGATCTGAGACCCAAGAAGAGGGTAAATTCCTCCTCACGAAGTGAATAGCGTGTTGTCATTTCTGAAGAAATGACAAGACATCAGCTTGTCTTGTATAATCACTTTCTCGGGATCCTGGGCTTTTAATATTAGTTTTGTTAAGATGTGCCTCGTGTGCTCATCTGAGAACCCTTCAAGTCCCTATATACAAAGACCATTCTGTAAGACTTGGGCACTGCAGGGCTCCTTTATGAGTTTTGCTGACGTATTAGTGAGGTCATAGGCTTTCGAGTCCTGACTTGGCCATTTACAAGGACCAGCTGGTGCCAGCAGGGCCAAGCTGTGGGTTTCTATTATCACGAGGGTCGTATTATGGGCCACTCGCCGTGTGCCAGGTGCTGTGTTTCGTGCTTTAACGCAGAATCTCATTGAATCCTCAGAATGAGACCAGGAAGGAAACCGTGTCCTCCTCCTTGGCCTGATGAGCAAACAGGGGTTTGGAGAGGTTAAGTGTATTACCCAGGGTCACACAAAACTGAAAAACTTAGCCAGATAACTTGGAACCAAGGTTTACACAGTATTTCAAATGCATTAGAAGCATGAAATTCTGGATGACATAGAATCTGAGTGAAGAGCTCCAGAGCACTTAAGTCAGCCTGTCTCAGCATCTAACCTCCTCACCCCACGCACAGACTTTTTTTTTTCTTAAAGTTTTATTTATTAGAGAGAGTGAGCATGAGCGAGCATGTGAGTGTGTGCACGGGGGCAGAGGAGAACCCCTGGCCCACTCCCCACTCTGTGGGGCCTCGCGCGGGGCTCCGTCTCACGACCCTGAGATCGTGACCTGAGGCGGAACCAAGAGTCAGACGCTTAACCAACTGAGCCACCACGTGTCCCTGTTTTTTTTTTTTTTAATATTTTATTTATTTATTCATGAGAGACACAGAGAGAGAGAGAGAGAGAGAGAGGCAGAGACACAGGCAGAGGGAGAAGCAGGCTCCATGCGGGGAGCCCGACGCGGGACTCGATCCAGGGTCTCCAGGATCGCGCCCTGGGCTGCAGGCGGCGCTAAACTGCTGAGCCACCGGAGCTGCCCATGTCCCCGTTTTTAAAGATTATTTATCTATTAGAGGGTGGGGGGCGGGGTACACACGCCGACTCCGCTGAGCTGCTCTCAGGCTGGATGGCCTCGGTGTCCTCCCCGACATTGGAGGCTCCCTGCAGCTGCTCCTGGTCTTGTTTTGTGGCTCTTACTCACGGGAGGTCTTGGCTCTAGGCACAGCGTCTCATTCCCGTCTTTGAAATAGAGGTGGGCGGGCCTTTGTGCCCCGTCTTCCTTTTTAGGACCGTATCTCATTGCCTCTGTGGACCTTGTGCTGTTCCCCTGTCCCCGCGTCCTGGGCACTTGGGCAGCTCCGGCCCTTCGCTGTGGGGAACGGCGCTGCGCTGACCCTGGGCGTGCCCATAACCGTCCTGAGTCTCGGCCATTCGCACTTAAAACGTTGTCGGGGGGACGCCGGGGTGGCTCAGTCTGTTAAGCGTCTCTGCCTCTGGCTTGGGTCATGATCCAGGGTCCTGGGATCAAGCCCTGCATTGGGTCCCCTGCACGGCGGGGAGCCTGCTCTTACTCCCGCTTCCTCTGCTGCTCCCCCTGCGTGCGCTCTCGCTCTCTCTCTCTCTCTCTCTCTCTGTGTGTGTGAAATAAATAAATAAAATCTTGAGGGGAAGGGAGAAGAAATGGGTGGGAAATACCAGAAAGGGAGACAGACATGAAGACTCCTAACTCGGGGAAACGAACTAGGGGTGGTGGAAGGGGAGGAGGGCGGGGGTGGGGGTGACTGGGTGGCGGGCACCGAGGGGGGCACTTGACGGGATGAGCACTGGGGGTTATTCTGTATGTTGGCAAATTGAACACCAATAAAAAATAAATTTATTATTAAAAAAATAAAATAAAATCTTGAAAAAAAATGTGTTTTGAAGGATCCAAGTGTCTTAGTCAAATCTGAAAACAGGAGTGCAGCGCAGCGTCACCCAGAGCCCGAGTTGTCCCGCGCCCTCTCCGGGAGCGCCGACTTCCCGGTGTCGGGGTCGCCTTCCCGGTGTCGCCGGCCGTGCCCTCCTGGAGGCCCAGAGCCCGCCCGCCCAGGCAGTGAGAGCACTAACCACTCATCTAACCGGGGATCCCTTGAACCTGACTTCACCTGTTGGTGGCCGCTGGCTCCGCGGTCGTACGTTGTGGGTCGTCGCGTCCCCCAGCCCGGGCCGCTGGCAGCACAGGCGCCGGGCCCACCGCGGGGACCCGAGGGCCCACCGAAGGCACCTGGTACCGCGCCGCTGGCTTCCTCCGTGGCCGGGCGTGAGGTTGTCCCGGCCAGGTTTCCCCTGGGCCCGAGCCGCCCTCGTGGGGGCTGCTGTCACGGCAGGTGGAGGCGGCTTGGAGCGACGGCCCGGGAGCCCGGGGTTTGGACGCGTCCTCCGCGTTCCCTGGTCCTTCCTTGGGGCCGTTTTAGGCTCCACGGTCCGCTTCAGTAAGACGCTGCATGAAACCTCGCCCTCGCCTTGGCGCTCTCCTGGCAGGTTCTCGGACGCCGAAGGATGATTATTACACAGCGTCCCGCGCTTCCTCACGACGCAGGCACAAGCTCTGCGCACTGGGACAAACACAAAAAATCAAATCCTCTCCCTTGCCGTGAACGGTGTCCCCTGTAACGAGATCGTTTCCTCCTCTGCCTGTTGTGTCTATCCCTGGTGGCATCAGGGTCTCAGCACTCCCGTCCAGGGAGGCTCGTGCCCACGCGGGGCCCTCCAGCGTGCGGAGGTGACGGTGCCCTGGAGAGGCATCGGGCGACACGGGTTTCTATGATCAGGCATTCTGCTTGGCCACTGTCCCCTGAGCTTCGCAAGCCTAACAAATAGCATGGATTGTGTGCTCTGATGCAAAGACAGTGGACCCTTGGCTCCTCGTCTTGGCTCCTCCTCCTGTGATGTGGCCGTGCCGCTTACCTTCACTGTGCTCCGTGCTACGGACATTAAGACGGAGAAGTCACGTCCATCTCATGGAGATCGAGGAGAAGCTTAGTAAAAAGGTGTTTCAGTGCATCATATGTTATGCCAGCACTTTTCTGTCTCTCTCTCTCTCTTTTTTTTTTTTTTAGATTTTATTGAGAATAAAAAAGTGCAAGAGTGAGCACAGATGGGGGGTAGGGGCAGAGGGAGAGGGATAAAGAGAAGCAGCCTCCCCCTACCCTCCACCAAGCAGGGAGCCCGACTCGGGGCTGGGTCCCAGCACCCTGAGGTCACAACCTGAGCTGAACACAGACTGTGAACCGACTGGGCCGCCCGGGAGCCCCTGTGCCAGCAATTTAATAGGTTTGGGGATGAGTTTTCAAGGAACTGTGGAGATGGTAAATAACTGAAATTCGTTCTGAAGAAAATAAGGAAGCTGGTAGGTAGGCAGATGGGGTGCCTCGTTAGAGCCCCAGCAAAGCAGAGACTTTAAAAGCATATTTTGGAAGAAATTTCATACTGAAAAGAATCATCAGAGTCGCCCTGATGGTGAGAACGAGTCATTGTAGGATTTCCATATGTGCATGTTATGGTTTAGGTACAATTTTATTTTCAGTTTCATATGGCGAATTGAAATGTAAACTCTTAGAATTTAGGGCTTCTCAGGATCTTAATGTTGCCCCGGGAAGAACACTGATATGAAAGATGTAAAACTGTCCTGACTTTCCTGTGTGTGTTCGCAATGCTCCGTTCATGCAGCATCGAGGAGGAACGTGTGTACAGTTCCACATAATTGAGACTCGAAAAACATCCACACTGTGCTTCGTTATGTAACTTGGGAAAAGTTACTTTGGTTAGACGTCTTTCCTAAACGTATTGTGTAAAGCCTTGTTGTCAAAACCAAGATACTGCCCTCGTTTCAGCCTTCGATCCGTCGTCCTGCTGTGTCCTAACACGGTGCGACGTGAAAAAGCACCCGGCGCCAGTTGGGCTGGGCCTAACCAGCTCTTCATTTTTAGGCTTTCAAAATTATTTTGATATTTTGATATTTTGATCAAATTATTTTGATATTTTTCCTACTCCTTTTCTTTCTTTCTTTGCTTCTCTTTCCCTCTCTTTTCCTTTTAACATTTGTGGCCATCCTTTCTTCCTTTAGGGTAGGAGGACTTCTTAACCTGGTGTATCAACTGTATGTGAACTTTTACGTGCTTATTATACGTGTTTTTTTTTCTAGGGAGAAGTTTTATAGCTTTCACTGGGATCTACAACAACAAAAAAAAAGGTTAGGAAGTGCTCTGTAGCAGTATTTTTTAAACTACAAGTTTCAACTTACTAATTAATGGGTGATGGAAGCCATTGATGGGTTAGGACCAGCAGTTTTAAAAAAGTTTGTAACGAATAGAATTGAACAAATCCCATCAGTCTATCACACATGGTAAGAGTATTTAGGGTTTTGTGAAAGTCTTGTTTTCATATATATGTGTGTATGTGTATGTAAATATACACACGTACTTCATTGTGATGAAAATTTCTTACAATGAGTCAAACATTTGAAATACACGGCTGCAGGAGGGCCCCAATTCAGACACGTCGCTGCTGTTTCTCTGTATGTGCTGAGATGAGATACCATGTGCCAAGTTTATTAGAGATGTGGCTAAAGTGAAAGTAAGCAAAATCCTAGGAGGATTTTCTCTCCTTTTTGAAATGTTTACAGAATTAATTACAGAGGCATATTTAAAGAGGTGAGTCAGAAGACAGGTCAACAGTGACACCGTTATGGTTATTGCCATTGAGAATGAAACACGGTTTTGTGGGTCTTGAAGGTGAAGACCACAAGTGGTGGTTTTCACCTCTGGTTACATGTGACTTTATCTGCGGAGACTTAAAAAAAACAGTTTTTTTTTTTTTTTTTTTTTTTTTTAAGATTTTATTTATCTATTTGAAAGAGAGAGATAGCAAGAGAAAGCCCAAGCTGGGGCCGGGTGGGGGGCACGGGCCAGAGAGAGAAGCAGACGTCCCCCCTGAGCAGGGAGCCCGACCCAGGGCTCCATCCCAGGACCCCAGGATCATGACCTGAGCTGAAGGGGACTGAGCCACAACTGGGGAGACTTTAAAAGATGCGAACGCCTGGTCTTTGGGTGGTATGTATCAGGGGCTTTTCTTCTCGTTTCTGAACTGCTGGAGGCACCTCCTCCAGGAAAGACTTCAGTCTTCACTGTGATCACAATAGGAACACTCAAGTATTACTTGGTTATTCACAAGGCATCTGCTCTGGAATGCTACAGATATCTGAAATATGAAGACGGAGATTGTTTTGACTTAGGAATGTTTGTACATTCTTGATTTAATGTCTGCCCTTGAGAAGTGAAAGATAAAGTTGCTAATCAAATGTGCCATTTGCAAAAAGGTAGAGCTTGTCCTCTTTCTCTTTTTTTCCACCCTGTTCCCTCCCCCTTGCTCCACTTCCCTCTCCCCATACCTTCCCCTCCTCACCCCTCCACATCCTTTTCCTCTCCTGGTCCCACAGGGCAGTGGGACTAAAGGGGGCTTTTCCGTGTCATCGCCTGAGTACTTGGGGGTGCCCAGGGGTGGGAGCATGGAGGTGGTGAGCCAGGAAGTGGCCAAGGTGGTTAGGAGGCTGGTTACACCGAGTACATTAAGTACATCATCGAGCAAATACATACAGACCTATGAGGGTAATGAGAGCCAAGCCTGTCCCTGTTGGAGAAGGTAGATAGAACCTCATTGGTAGAGAGTCTTGGCCATCATGTGGAAGGAGTCCCTTTCAGTGTAATTAGCTTAATGGGAAAAACATCCTCTGGATTCTAGTAGGCGTTCCTCTGAGTTCTTTGGGGTACAGCAACAAGGTTGGATTGTGAGCCCCGTCACCTAAGTGGCCTGCTGGGAGATGAACTAAGCCTCCGGAGGCCTCTCTGTGGGCGCTGCTGGTCCTGGCGCCGTCTGAGCTCCAGAGTGCTCGACACAGGACACATCTACTTCTTATTTCCAGTCAAGTGAGTGAGTGGAACTCTTTGGTGGGGGGTTAGGGGGGTGGGCGGCAAGGGATGAATCCTGTTTGTTGTTCCCTTTTGTAAAATTTTTATAAGCTTTTTTTAAAATTTTTTATTATTTTTTTTTTCAACTGGGCATATTCAGAATAAAAAGGACACACAGCCCTTTCATGTACATTCCGGACTTTAAGCAACTCTGTGTCTTATCTCCAACCCCTTAATGGCAGTGGCTACTTCGTGGGTTCGTTGATAGCATGGCGCGATAAGAAGATACCCAACTATAATAATACACGGTTGCTTGTGAAGAAAATAATAATGATGATGATGATGTATATCATGTGTAAGTGCAAACGTTTGTTGATGTAAACATGGACTGTCTGGTCAGTATCGTCCTGGATCCCGCGGAAGGAGGTGTAATCTGGTGCTGCAGTTACCTGAACGTAGAATGGGTAGTGGCCTACCCAGTAGAACTGTAAACTCCACCCAGCCAGTCAGCGGCTGCGGGAATTCTCTCGAGCCTGAGCGAGGAGGACTATGACTGAAGCTTTGAGTTACTCGGTTGACACAATGTGGAAATATTTAAATCTTTGACTATTAGTGCACATCGACTGTTCAGGGAAGAAACTCAGAACGGTCAGGTGTCATGGTAGAGGGCAAACCTAGTTAGGAATTCGAGACCAGAGGATTCGTATCCGAAACATGAGCATAAAGAAACATGGAGAGAGAGCACAGTTTCTTTTACTGTTTCCTTGTTAGATTCGTAAAGCGCGCGCTCGGCCCCTCTTCCGACTCACTGAGCTATGTTGCTGTGCCAGTGATTGTTGCTGGGTGACTTGCCAGCTCCCCAAGTGAGTGGCCTGAAACAACCAGCATTTACTTGTGCACAGTTCTTCGGGATAGCGATGTATGCCGACTCTGGCTTGCCGTGCCTTCCGCTGGTCCCATCTGGGTTCATGCTGCCTCTGACTTGAGGCATCTGGTGGCCTGCCCGGGGCTGGATGGCTTAGAATGGCTTCGCTCGTACGTCTGACGGTTGTCAGGCCATGCCCCTCAGGACATCGCGGCCGTCCACGTGGTGCGACCTCATTCATGTCATGGCTTCCAGCCACAGCCATCAAAAAGGGGCTCCTCCTCCACGGGTACTTTTCAAGCCTCTGCTTATGTCGCATCTTATAATGTCTCATTGGACATTTGACGATCAGATTACATGGACAAGGCCAAATTGAAGGGTTGGAGGAATAAAATATTCTTGCAAAGTCACATTTCAAAGGGGTCTGCCTACAGGAGTGGAAGGAACTGTCCTAGCCATCTTTGCAAACAGTATCCCACGGTAGGAACCTGAGGGGGAAGGATAGAGCTTAAAGATTTGTTTAGTGGCAACACGTGGCAGATAGGTCTAACAAAATATTAGGCACTATATACAGTTTACTTGCTATTATATTTCAACCGAAGGATAATGATATGAGAGTCACTTTCTTAGTGATGGATGGGCCGTGGACATGTCAGTCATTCGGTTAACAGATATTTATGGGGCATCATTAATGGGCCACGCCTTTTTGAGGTGATAGGGAAAGAGCTGGGGAAAAGAAGCACACGTAATTCCGTGTGTGATGAAAGTCACAAGTCACAAAGAGAAACTTGTAATCCGGTAGTGTGGCTTTTGATTTTGAGTTTGAGGCAGCAGAGTTGTTCACTATTTGAGAATGCTACCGAGGCAGATTTTTATCAAGAATTTAGCCACCGTGAAGTTTGGTGTTAAAGAACAACTTGATCATTGGTTTGTCTGCCAACAGCAAATATCTGTTTCAATCATTGTGTTCTAGGAACTACCTAAAAAAAAAAAAAAAAAAAAAAAAAGGAGAGTCATGTATTTTTCTACGGAAGAAGGCCACTCTTTTAATCAACAGATATTAAAAGAATAACCAGTCATTACATTTTCGTATCTACCAGTGTAGCTAATAATTCTTTTTTTTTTTCTCTAAAGATTGTATTTATTTATTCATGAGAGACACAGAGAGCAAGAGAGGCAGAGACACAGGCAGAGGGAGAAGCAGGCTCCATGCAGGGAGCCCGATGCCGGACTTGATCCCGGGACCCCTGGGGTCACGCCCTGGGCTGAAGGAGACGCTAAACCGCGGAGCCACCCAATAATTCTAGTATATTAGTTAGAAGCGATTGAGACACTCACCCAGTCTCCAGCATCTCCCATCTACTCGCTAGGTAGGTTGGAGTGTGAAGAAACCTGCTTGAAAATGGGAAAAGTTAGAAAACTTGGGAGTCCTCTCTTGTCAGGCCAGATTAATCGTTCTTAGTGATAGAATGTCAGAAATAAATGTAGAAAACTGCGTGGGAACAGTTTTCTTTCACCACAGTGGTCTTGTCTGTGCTTGAGAGGATAAAAAAAGTATGTGTAGAAATGACCAACAGGTGTTTAGTTTTCTGGGTTGGGGGAGAAGTCTTTAATAATTCAAATAATTGTGATCTTTGACAGAAAGAAATCAGAACATTCATACTGTTCTGTTTTCTGTTCTGTTCAATTTATGCAAAGAGCTGACAATCTTGAATCCAGTGGTGGCAATACCAGAAAAATCGGTTGCTCTGAAAATGCCACCTTCTGTTACATGACATTGGAAAGATGGGGGAAGTTAGAGCTGACTTTTTCCCCCTTTTTTTCTTTTACCTTTTTTCTTAAAATAATTTTATTACTTACATATTTTTGTTAGTGTCTTCATCCCCCACCTCCCCACCCGCCCCCAGGCCCATGATGTTGAAACTGAAAGGAAAAATGAAGCCGGTAAAATGAGTTCCAGTTCCGTGACTCTTGCTCGTGGCTTTGTGCTGGTCTCTGTACAGAACGAACTGAACCAAACTACTCCTGCTGCCGGGAATCCAGATCAAAATGGAAGAGATGATTAATAATAGGGCAGTTTGTAGTATGAGAGGGATGAGGACTCCTAAAATACAGTATTGATTCCCTCCAAAATACATTTATTTTTTTAAATAAATTTTTATTTATTTATGATAGAGAGAGAGAGAGAGAGGGAGAGAAAGAGGCAGAGACACAGGCAGGGGGAGAAGCAGGCTCCATGCACCGGGAGACCAACGTGGGACTCGATCCCGGGTCTCCAGGATCGCGCCCTGGGACAAAGGCAGGCGCTAAACCGCTGCGCCACCCAGGGATCCCCAAAATACATTTAAATTCCACATTAAATTTAAATTTGACATTAAATGTACTCTCGTTTAAAAAGTACATTTAGGGGATCCCTGGGTGGCTCAGCGGTTTGGCACCTGCCTTTGGCCCCGGGGTGCGATCCTGGAGTCCTGGGATTGAGTCCCGCATAGGGCTCCCTGCATGGAGCCTGCTTCTCCCTCTGCCTGTGTCTCTGCCTCTCTCTCTCTCTCTCTCTGTCTATCATAAATAAATAAATAAATCTAAAAAAAAAAAAAATAAAAAGTATCTTTAAATTCTGATGTTGCAGTGTGTGAGCTAGACTATCGAAGTCTGTTGTTTGAATGCCCAGGGGTAACCGTGGCCCCAAAGCGGGCTGCATGCCGTCTGAGCCAGTAGGATCGGTGGATGGGCTTGTGCAAGGGCAGCCCGAAAGTGAGGCCCTAGTTGATAGGTATGGCTGTGGTTCAGGAGGAGGGAAGTCCTGAGTTACAGTGGAGGATAAAGAGGAGAGGAGGAGACACTAGTTTTAACTGGAATAAGGGACAGCATAGCTGTTGCTCAAAATTAGCTGTGGTTGGTGACAAATATTTTGGCAAGCATGACAGGACTGTGGAGGACTCTTACTCGGGATCACACGTTAATCTAGAGATTTATTTATTTTTTTTAAGATAAGAATTTTAAGGAACTTAACAATTTATTCACATTGTCATAATTAACACAAATGGATTGATGCCATATAGAGGTCACATATCCAAGTCCTACAACTGAGTATTGGAGTTTTTTTTTTTTTTTATAAATTTATTTTTTATTGGTGTTCAATTTGCCAACATATAGAATAGCACCCAGTGCTCATCCCATCAAGTGCCCCCCTCAGTGCCCGTCACCCAGTCACCCCCACCCCCCGCCCACCTCCCCTTCCACCCCCCCCTAGTTTGTTTCCCAGAGTTAGGAGTTAGAGATTTATTTTGAAAGGTATTTTCAATGTATACATCTGTGCCTTCCATTTATCAGCAAAATGAAGAAACCTTCTTTGACCATCTGTCTTCAGAGCTCTTAAGTGTCCCTGAAAAGTAGGAATGGTCAAGCCGGAGAACCAGTTTTGTTTCTAAAAGGATGAAACTGAGAGACCCTGAGATTTAAGCTGTTAAAATACATCCTGTGTGATAATGAGGATCTTTTTTTTTTGTTCTTTCTTTTGCAGACGTACATTGGAAGTGTGGTCATATCCGTTAACCCATACCGGTCGTTGCCCATTTATTCACCAGAGAAAGTAGAAGATTACAGGAATAGAAATTTTTATGAACTGAGCCCTCACATGTAAGTGTGGTATTAGAGCAGTAAGTTTCTCTTTCACTGCAGAGACGTGTAGTTGACAGATGTGTCCAGCTGTTTCCTTTGAGTCTCGGGAAAATGTTTTCGTCATTTTTTAAAATTAGACGAAGGAATGTGAAAGTTAATTGTTGTGCCTTCTTTTAAATTTCCAAAAGGCAGGGTACTCCATTTGGCGTCAGGCTCTGTAAGTTCCGAAATATTTGGGTTCACTATGTAAAATATGTTCTGTTACGAGTTTCTTGTAAGTAGCAGCTGCTGCTAATTATTTTTGCAAATAAAACAAGAATGTACATTGTTTATTCTTTTAAAGAGCCCAAGCAGCATTTTCAGTGGGTTGGGTTAAGAAAGATCCCAAGTGTTGGGTTGCGTAATGGTTTTTGAGCAAGAAAGAATGAATAATACCTTCAGTTTATGGTCTTCACAGACATTGACAGTGTTTGCCAGACATGTGCATTAGGCCAATGGTTTCAACTTCCCTGAAACTAGCCACTTGCTTGATTTTTTCTGAAGGTCTCTTGTTAGTGTAAAGAATTCCTGTAAATAACAACCTACCATAATTACGTAGCGCCGAGGTTGGAGGCCCCTGAGCTAAGGTGGCAGAGTCTGTAGTTTTAGGTGTGGTCTAGCAGAAAAGAACTTTCTCTGTATGTTTGAAGATGATCTATGGGCTCGATTAATTTTGATAGGAAAAAAAATCTAGTAATTAAAGCATATATATACCACAGTCTTGGATGTTTCTCCTGATAAGATAGCACACAGTGACACCTTTGGACTGTTTGGCACTAAATATTTAAGTAATTCCTGAAAGTGGTTGTTAAAAGCTTAAATACTATATATTTTGCCCGTCAAGTGGATCTCGATTATTCTGTTTTCTTCTAGAAGCAGTAGATGTTGCAAGTCCTCTTGTTTCATTTTGCCTGGAGGAAAATAAAATGTTGAAATTTGTTTTATGAAGTTATCCCCGTAGTTAAGCCCCTGTCATTGAAATACTTTATTTGATGACTGAGTATTTATTTTATTTTTTTTAAAGGAAGTTTTTAAAAAAGATTTATTTATTTATGATAGACAGAGAGAGAGAGAGAGAGAGAGGCAAAGACACAGGCAGAGGGAGAAGCAGTCTCCATGCTGGGAGCCCGACGTGGGACTCGATCCTGGGACTCCAGGATTGCGCCCTGGGCCAGAGGCAGGTGTGAAACCACTGAGCCACCCAGGGATCCCCGAGTATTTATTTTAAATTCTAGGCCTTGAAACTGTGCTTCCCAAAGTAATATGCTTGGATCAGGGATGTTAGAACCCTGCAGGAGCTTGTGAAATACCTAGTTTTGTAGGCCTTACCTCTCCCAAGCCAGGAATCTACATTTTTCACAAGTTTTCCAGTTGATTCTTTTGTATCCGTGAGTATGAGAACTTGAGAACCAAGAACTTATCTTGGTTTGTATATTTATAAATATTTCCCTTTCCTTAACTGCTGATAGCAAATGGTGACCTTTATGCAGGTAGCCTTCCTATGAGAGTGGTTTGTATTTATTGAGTACTTACTCTGCGCAGGTACTGCTCTCAGTGCTTTACGTGGGTGATAACTCATTTTATTCTCAAAATAATTCTGTGAGGTAGGTCGTGTTACAAATGGGAGAATTTTCCCAAAGCCACGCAGCTCCTGGGTGGGGAGCCCGGCTGTGAAAACCGTCATCTGCCTTTTTCGTGGTGGGGCCTCTGACTGTGCACTTTCAAACACACCCCAGGCCCTCCGTGGCTGCCCTAGCTGTGCCTCAGTGTGTCCCAGAGACTGCATGTCATTCTCCCGTTTGCAGCTTTAATCTCCCGTTTGGGGACGTTTAAATCTATATCAGATCTATTCTAGAACGCCAAAGTCCATGCTCTGTAATACCTATTTTTACCCCCACCCCTGAAAGATTTCTAAGAGTCTGTATGGCATCACCACCCTGGTTTACGCCCCTTACTTCCTAAGGACAACAGCTATGATCAGCTGTAAAATGAATTTCCAGTGTGCTTAGAATACAGACAAAAATATACATTTTTTATCTTTTTAATTTATTTTATTTTTTAAATTTTTAAAAAATATATATATATTTTAAACTCAATGAATGTTTATTAGATGGAGTTAGGTGACAAAAACCTTTTAGTGTGGTCTGTAAAACGCTGTGTGTGGGGTGGGCGGCCCAAGGTCCAGGTTTACTTAATGAATCTGCATTTGCTAGATTTGTATCACACCTGCCTTCCCGTCTCTGCTCTTTACGCCCTCATCGCCCGCCTTCCCACCAGGTCGTGTTTGCACATTCCGTGCCCTCCGCCCGGAATGCTTTTCCCTCCCTTCTCCCCAACAACTTCGGTTCTTCCTTTGGTTCTTTTTTCTTCCTTTGGTTCTCAGGTTGCATTGGAGCTCCTCAGGGAAGGACCGTCCCTCACCCCTCCCGGCCAAGGTCAGGTCATTGCCCTTGCCACAGTTACAGTTTAACGGTGCTTTATGAGATGATTATGGGATTCCCGTCGGCCTCACCTGCCCGCCGGCTCACCCCGAGATTCTTAGCACCTCAGGGTGATACCTTAATGCTGAGAATATAGTGAACAGGACCTGGGCTTGAGTCCCAGCTCTTCTGCTTGCAAGCTGTGTAATCTTGAGCAAATGACTTGAAAAACACCCTAGACTCAGAAATTAAACAATCTGCTCTGTTCGGTGGGAAAATAATTATTAACTCCTAGGATTTTTGTGAGAGGTAAAAATCTAGTAGATACGTAGATAATGTAATTATCTGGTGTATGTAAAGTGCTCAGTGCGCAGCGGACCACAGCCTTGTGGGAAAGGAGAATAGCTGCTGTTAACAGTAATGCGTGTAATTATCGTAATAAGAAGTAAGGGACACATTTTGAGCCTCCTCACATGCTCTTTCTTTCTTACCAGTTTCTCCTCCGTGGTGGGACATTTTCCACTTCCTTTATTTTTTAATTATTTTTATTTTTTAGAGATTATTTCTTTCCTCGAGACAGAGAAAGAGAGAGAGAGAGAGAGAGAGCGAGCATGGGCAGGAGGGGCTGAAGGAGAGGGAGAGAAAATCGCAAGCAGACTCCCACCTGAGCCGAAAACCAGAGTTGGGTGCTTGATGGACTGGGCCACCCAGGTGCCCCCCCACTTCCTTTAAAGCATTTTCCCTTCATTATTCTTTGTGAACGTCCAACTTTGATAGTGTCTGAAATAGGGTCGGTGCTAGCTAGGTCTCCTCCTAAAGCCTAGTCTGACATTCTCAAATGGGAATTTTGCAGCATAAAGGATAAGGTGACCTTGGGCTTTTGATGTATTTTAGCCATAACTATTTCAAGAATTTGGTCCCAGTTTGGGTAAAAAACTGAAACAGCTGCCCAGTCCACCTATACTTTGAAAATTTTAGTTTACCCCAGATTACATTTGGAATTTAGTTTGACCTGCTGTGGACTGCAGAAACATCCAGGGGGTGCCTGGGTGGCTCTTTCAGTTAAGTGTCTGCCTTCGCCTTAGGTCGTGATCCCAGGGTCCTGAGATCCAGTCCCAAGTCAGGCTCCCTGCTCAGCGGAGAGTCCGCTTCTCCTTGTCCCTCTGCCCCGGCCCCCCTCACGCCCCTGCGTGTGCACACACTCCCTCTCCTCTCTCTGTCAAACAAATAAATAAAATCTTAAAAAAAAAAAACAAAACCATCCAGGTTATTTCCCTTATAGCTCATGCATTTTTGAAGGTGCCCAGAAATCATCCATCTTTGTCTTTTTCTTGATTGAAAGATGATCTTTCAATTCTCTTTCTCAGATAATCGAAAAATATTTACATTTCATGTACGTACGTGACGTTGCACTAGCGGACGTGTATAAATGAGTAAAATGAGTATCAACAGTGGTTTCTTACCTATATTCCTTTCCAAGGCCATTTTATATTGTACCTGTTCTCCTACCCCCTTTGTGTTTGGAGCCGCCCCTTGAGCACGGTAGCGTTGGGTGTCAGGCCCAGAGAAAGGAGGGCTCCGTGGGGCAGCCTAGGTGACACCCCTCGCTCTTCTGGTTGTGTAAGGAGCGTCTTTTGAATGTGATTTTTGTAAAATTTTATTTATTTACCTGAGAGTGAGAGACAGACGGGACAGAGCACAGGCAGGGAGGAGGGGAGAAGCCGGCTCTGCGCTGAGTGGGGAGCCCGATGCGGAGCTCGAGCGCACCTGGGGCCCGACCGAGCCGAGGCGGACGCTCAGACGCTTACCCGCCGGCCGCAGGTGCTCCTCCGGTGTGAGCTTAAGGCTGTTTGCACGTTACGAGTTGTCTGATGGCTCTCATGAGGACTTGGTCCGCGTCAGGCCGTCGGGAGCTGCGCTCCCGGAGAAGTGCCTCGTACCCCAGCCGCGTGGGGAGGCAGGAGTGACGGGAAAGGCGAGGACCCCCGTGAACGGCTTGATTTCCCTCCCGCCAGCATAGCCCGTGCCAGGGCCCCCCATCCTTGTTCTCCCAGGTCCACAGCCCTTGGTTGAGTCGCGGCCCCTGGACCTTGCACCGCTGGTCTTACTGTCTTACGGCGTCTTACTGTCCTGTGGATCTTCCCAAAGTCAGCGCCCGCTTCCCTTCCGGAAACCCTCATGGGCTCCTGCCCGTGGGCCTGAGCTCCCGAGTCCTGTGGCTGCGTGTGCGAGCTCTGCGTGGTGCGGCCTCCCCTCCCCGGCCCGCACCCCCGCCGGCTCCCGCCAGCCTCCCCCCAGCCTGGCCCTTCAGGTCTCCTCCCCCCACTCCTGCCCGGCCCCACCGTGACCCGGAGGCCGCCCAGGCTCCTCGGGGCTGTCCGAGGCCGGCGCTCACGTCACTGTCACTTGTCCTGTTCTCTGCCCCCGGGGCACGGCCCCCGCGTGATCCTGTCACTCCTCTAACCGCGGGTCGTCGCGTTCCTGTGTGAAGCTCTCTAACGGGATGAAGGCTCCGTAGGTCACGACCCGCTCCCTGCAGAGGCCTGCGGGGTGACGAGGCCGGAAGCCTGGGCGCTTTCAGTCTTGGTGGCTCCTTTTAATAACTGACTCCAAGGTGGACCCGGCGAACGTCATAAAGGGCATTTCTGGCTCTATCTCGGAATGTCCTAGGGCTGTGGGTGTCCGGGGCTGAGGGTAGAGGCCCGGACGGGAGATCCAGGAGATCCAGGGGATCCAGGGGATCCCTTTTGCGCATGCAGTTGTGTTTATTTCGAGAAGCTCATAGGACAGCGGGCCCGGAAGCCCCCGAGAGGTCGGTGGCGTCGCAGAGCGTGCAAGTGCTTTCTCACGGAGAAAGCGGGAAGGCTGACGTGGCGTCATGTTGCTGAGACTTCGCTATGATTTCTCTTGTTTCGCTTTGGGGAAACTGAGCCTCTAGCGGGCTCTGTCCCGCCCAAGGCCCCCTCCCAGCACCCGATGCCGGGCTTTCCCGCCCGGCGTTCTTTCTCCTTCTTGCCTTAGAGGAGCGACGCACTCCCTGAGCAGGTCCTGCGGGTCCACCGCGCGGCCCCGACGTGCGGCCCCGACGTGCGGGCGGTGAGCGAAGCGGCCGCGATTCCCATCTCCCTGATGGACGCTCCTCTGCCTCGGGTGCACAGGAGGGGGTAGAGCAAAGGGAGGCGGGCTGTCGGGCAAGACCAGGTGGACGGCGCTCCGTGGCGCCTGTTCCTCGCGGGCTCTGGGCCGGGAGCAGGTGCGCCGTGGCCCGCGAGCCGGCTGTCCGTGTAGACCTCTGACGTGGTGACGGTGCGGCCCAGAGGCCTCCCGCCGGCCCCCTGCCTTCCCTGCGCGGCGCCCTCGGGTCCGGGTCCGAGGCGGGTGGTTGCCTGATGCAGGGCAACCAGGGCCAGAAAGCTTCTTGACGGAGGGCGACGGCGGGGACGGTGCTGGCCTGGCCCTCCCCGCGCCCCCCGAGCTCCGGGCCCAACGGGCCCCCCGACCCTCGAGCTCCTGCTCGCACCTACCATCTCGGGCCGCCGTGGCTGGAAGACGCGCAGCCAGTTCCCTGTCAAATCCCGGACCGCTTGTTCGTTCGTTCGTTCATTCATTCATTCATTCATTCATTCATTCATTCCGAACCGTCTTGAACTGAAGCCGGAAGTTTGGTCTCTGCCACCATAATGTTTTCCTCACGACAACCTCTGTGGCGTGATCCCACGTTCATTAGTGGAAGGGGTCTGTCTCTGGAGACTCCGAGCAGGCTCTCTGACTCCTCGTTTCTAGATCCCCGATGGAAGTTCATGTACCGCTTCCCCCCCGCGGCACATCTCGGGCTCAGAAGCCAGTTTTGAAAAGCCTGTTGATGCCGAGCACGTCCCTACCCGTGTACGTAGTGGCCTCCAGGATCACGTCTTAAAGGGGAAAGTTTGGTTCTCAGCTGAGCAAGTTTCTTCCTGCAGGCGTGCGGTGTGACGGGTCTTTGACAGGCCCTGGGAAGCTCTGCAGCCTTCTAGAAGAGATCCGTGTCATCCTAAAGGAGTGGCGCTGAGGCCTCAGCCCTGCAAATAGTCAGTCTGACGCTTCATCCCCAACAAAGCACGACGGTCGGAACCCGCGTGGGAAGCCCCGTGTAGAGAGGGTGTGTTTAGGGCGGGTGGCCAGGGGCACCCCCTTGGTTGTTGAAATAAGCTTGGTCTATTGCTGAGACCTGTTTGGCGGTAGGCCAGGGTAGCCAGGGCGGAGGGAGCTGTGTGGGAGTTTGCCTAAGCAGGGGTCAGCAAATACCAGTCCCGGTCCAGTCTGGGCCAGCCAGCAAAGCAGAGATAATGGAGACAGAGTTCAGTAAAGCGTGTAGGGTCCCGGACTTCAAGGGCGGGAGAGGCAAGAATGTGTCCTGGGGCTGCTGTGGGGCTGAAATCCGTACAAAAGGGAACGGGCCCTGCTGTACCGTCCCCAGGAGGGGCCTTGTGGCTGCCCGCGGGGTCCAGGATGCGCTTCCCCACCGGCTCCAGCCTGTCTCAGGGATCCCAAGTCCCTACGTGGAAGCGATTGCTCATTCACTCAATCAGCATTATTAAGCATCCGAGATATGAGTGAGGTGCTGTGGATGCAAAGCTGGAAGTGTCCTTAAGGGTGCACAGCCTGCTATGGGAGCCAGACCAATAAATGACTACAAAAGGGAGAGAACTTGCATGAAAAACGTGGGAGATCCTGTGTGGGGCGCCTGGGTGGCTCAGTCGGTTGAGCATCTGACTCTTGATTTCAGCTCAGGTCACGATCTCAGGGTCGTGAGGTCGGGCCCCACATTGGGCTCTGCGTTGAACGTGGAGCCTGCTTAAGATTCTCTCTCTCCCTCTCCACCTCCCCTCCTCTCTCTGTCTAAAAATAAACAAAAATCCTAAAAACTTTTTTAAAAAAAAATGGTAGGAGATCTAGAAAGAGCACATGTTATCATTTGCCCTGGGTAGTGTGGCGTTCCCAATGAATCAGCGGTACTGCTTGCGTTCCTAGAGGCGTCCGCGTTCCTAGAGGCGTCCGAGCTCAGGTCCCCGGTGGGGAAGGCGCTGTGGGCAGATCGGGGGAGGGCGAGCAGCCCTGCCTCAGGAGCTAGAAGACGGGACGGTCTTGAATGATGAATTTGCCGCTGACGTAAGGAATCGGGTTCTAGGCCCAGGAAATCATTTTCCCGTCAGAAGAAGCAGTGTCAATTCCGTCGTTCAGCATGTTTCTTGAGTGCCAGGTACTAGTTCTCCAGGTACAAAATCTCAGCCCTGTTGGGCTTATGTTCTAGAAGGGAGGGAGACGGTAAGCAAGAGAAGTAAATAAAATAAACGATGGTTTAGATGGCGTCGGGCGCTCTGGAGGGTGGTGGGGCTTCCTCCCTGCCACTCTCATGTCCCCTAATGTTCCGTAATTCCCAGCGTGGGTGCGGAGTGGCCCGTGTGGACTGAGGGAAGAGGATGTGTACAGAGGCTCACGTTCCCAGCGTTGGATTCTTTCTACCCGAGCTCAGCCCCTTCGCACTTTCTGTTGTATGAATGTGCTTCTCAAAGGTTTAGACAAAATTTGAATTCTTCGTTAAGGTATGAGTTCACCACGCAGCTCTTTTATTTTAAAGGTGATTATTTGTTGGTGTCCGGTTGTCCAGGCATCTTAACTTGTTGGCTCTCTGTTGCTTTGATCTGAACTTCCTCTTAGGTGATTAAGATTTGGGAAGCAGATAGACCGGTTTTGCTCTGCGCCAGCTCCCCACCCCCATGTTTTCCACATTCAGGGTCCTTGGGTAGATGTGTACATTATTATTATTATTAATTTATTTTTTAAGGCTTACTTATTTATTAGAGAGCACGTGGGGGGGACAGAAGAGGGGCCAAAGGAGAGGGAGAGGATCTCAAGTGGACTCCGCCTTGAGCACTGAGCCTGGCCTGGGGCTCCATCCACCAACCCTGAGATCATCACCCTCATGAGTCGGGTGCTCAACCGACCGAGCCACCCAGATGCCCTTAGATGTGTAATTAGTAAGAAAGTGCAAGTTATTTTGGAGTCTTGTTTTTTTAGTCCTTGAACCTGATTGCCTAAAAGGTCAACATTGAGACACTCGCTCCTGCCATCATTTCCCGTGTCACTTCTCTCTTGTTTGTTTTAAACCCTCATGGCCTCCAAGCAGGTGTCGTGTGTTTTCTCCGACACCATATGTTTGGTTATTTTCTGACACCAACGGGGGGGTCCAACAGTTCTCTTCCACTCTGACACTACCCAGAGTTCGTGAGGGTTTCCCAGGTCAAGGCTCAGCCCCTCAAGACGGCCCGGCGTCGGATGCCTGCCGCCAGTGGAGTGCCCAGGCTACCCACGCTTCTACCCAGCTGATTACACATGTGAGGACTTCCACGGTCTTGCTCAGGTTCCGTAATTTGCTAGAACGACTCCTAGAACACAGGGAACGCTTTGTTTTCGCCTGTTGATTTATTAGAAAGGCTACAACTCAGAAGCAACCAAATGGAGGAAGGACGGGCGTACAGTCTCCACGCCCTCTCTGGGCAGCCAGCCTGCTGTCCCCACCCCAGCAGCTCCCTGAGCTGAGTCTCCTTGCTCAAGAGCTTTTATAATCCAACCTGAAGCTCCCCCTTCCCCTCCTGGAGCTGGAGAGGTGAGACTGTGTGTTCTCACCCTTTAATGATGCCTTTGGTCCTTCTGGTGACCGGCCTGGTCCTGAAGCTACCCAGAGGGTCCCACTTTGAGTCACCTCATTAGCATAAACTCAGGTGTGGGTGAAAGGCACTTGTTAGGAATAACAAGAAACATTCCTATTGCTCAGGAAATTCCAAGGGTTTCAGGAGCTCTGTGCTAGGAATCAGACACAAAGACCAAATATACTTCTTATACCGTGGATGTGGACTTGTGTGTACTTTATTCTTGAGCGTTCGCTTCCCGAAACCAAGTTAATGCTGGAGTTTTCGGTGTGGTGCCCTGGAAACCGGAATTTTCCAAGAAATATCTTTCTTTTTCCAAGAAATATCTTAAGGGTGGTTCACCAGTTCAATTCAATAAACACTGAGTGTCATAAAGACCCGACTGTCAGCCCCTCTCTCGGGCACCCGCTCCAAGTGGGTCTTGGATGCTCTCCAGCCCCGCTTGTCGTCCTTGAGGACATCACCCTGCCATTATCTCCCCTCTCCACTGTATTCTCAGCTCTTCCTTCTGGCTTTTCCATTCCCGCTGACAAACATGCTGTAATGTTTCTTGAGATTCCACGTCTTCCAGCTATCACACCATTTGTTTCCCTCGATCACAAAACTCTGAAAAAGTTGCCTACACTTGTCGTGTTGGACTTCTATCTCCTCCCTCAACTACAAGGTCATTCCCCATGTGACCTCCATGTTGTCCAATCTGTGAGTTTTGAACCCTTCTGTTCCTTTAGTTATCAGTAACATTTGACAGTATGACCAATTCCTTCCCAAAACCTGTTCTTAAGATTTGGCTTTCTGGCCTCCATACCTTCCTGTTTTCCCCCAGCCCGCCGGCTGCTCCATGTCTGGCCTCCTCTGCATGCACCTTTTCCTCCACCTCTGAATGTTGGAACGTCCAGGGCCTGCTCTTGGGCCTTTACTTTTCTCTTCTGTAGGCATTAGATGCATGAACCCATGTGGGCTTTAAATACCCCTGATGTGCTGATGCACCCAGAATTAGGTCTCTAGCAGGACTTCTCCCCTGACCTCCCAGCAGTTCAGCCACATTCAACTCTTCGGTGTCTCTTTGGGTGTCCAAGAGGCGCTCGAACTTCAGTGTGTGTCAAACCAGACTTCAGATGGCCCCAGTCCCTCTCCTCTTTCCCGTCTCAGCCTGTGGCAGCACCATTCCTTGGCTGCTCATGCCACACCCTTTCTTTTCTCTCCTGCTTCACATTCAGCCCACCATCAGGTCATGTTGGCTCTCCTTTTATACACCCAGTCTTACCACCTCCATTGCCACCATCCGGTGTTGCTTAGATTATTGGAGGAGCCTTCTAACTGGTCTCCTTCGTTCACTTCTGCTGTTGTCTCCTCCTCCCACACCTCACCCCCCCCCTCAGCCATCTTTTCCCCACAAATGTGGGGAAAAGCCACTGGCTAAAGTGTTTTCCTTGAGGATGCCCATCATACTGCTTTTCTTTGCTGCTCAGAAACCTGTAGTGGCTCACGTGTGTCCTGCAGAGCTCCACTTGATGTGGGCACTGGCCAACCGGCACATATATTACCTCTCACCCCCTTGTTCCAGTCACACTGGTCTCCCTGCTGCTCCTCTGGCATGAAAGACACTCTGCACTACTCTTCTCCCATCTAGGGGCTGATCTATTCTCTCACTTCAGTTAGGAAATATCTTAATTGTCTGTGCAAACACTACCTAAAATAGCAGTCCCTACCCCAATTATGCACAATCCCCTTAGACCATTTTACCTTTCTTTGCTAATCATGATCTGATGTGTTTTTCTGGGTGTTCATTCATTGATGTCTTTCTTGTTTGTCCCCTGGACTGGAGTGCCATCTCCATGAGAGCAGGGGCTTTGTTCATTTCGCATATCCACATGGCCACAGCAATTGGAATAATGCCTGGCAAAGGGCAGCCGCTCCATAAATATTGGTTGGGTGAATGGATGAATGAGTGAATTTGGGGGGGCCTACCATTTATGTGTAGAAACTGTGCGTAAAAGATACACATGGCCTTTGCCTTCAAGAATTTTCCAGGCTAGTTGGAGGGAGTAGGGAATGGCTGCGTAAAAGGGTCATTGTAATATAATACCATACGTGCAATGGCAGAGAATAAGTCGCAAGTACAGAAAAATTGGTGTGTCCCGGGATTCCGAAGGTGCCAGCTATGCTGAGTCTTGAAGAAGGAATTAGCAAGAGGTGGCTGCTGTGGTATAGTGACCAGCTGTGGAGAAGATGAAGCCAAAGGCCACTTTGGTCTAGGACACAGTGAACCAGGCAGTCTTAGGAACGGGAAAAGGTTTTTGAGTTGAGATGATAACTACACGTGGAACCTCTTCTCTTTTTCTGAATAAAACATTCAGATACCAGTCTGCTTGAATATTTGGGAGGATTAAAGGATTACGCAGGTTACTCTAAAGTGACAGGAGGAGGCTTTGAGATGAGGGTAGTACTTAACAAAAAATGACAAGCTTATATGCATGGAAAGATTGTCATCTTGCATTTTCAGTCACCAACTGGGAAAATTTTTCAGATTTGTTAAATACGCCTAAATATGTATATATATACACATATGCACACATAAATACGGTGTTTTAACGAATGAGTGGTGAATGACTGAATGTTGGAATGACTTATAAGTGGAAACAGATGTTAATTCATTATGTTTTATGACAGAACTAGTTGCTGTCCGTGATGAATCAGGTTATTCAGGAAGAGGAACATGTAATACTATCAAAATCAAAGTACGGATTTTGAGCCATCATTGACTTTTACAAAGGATGCACACTCCTTTGGATATGAAGCCCTTCCCTTAGGATAGTGTTTTGTGTCTGGATGCATGAGTGTTCAGCTTGAGGTTGGAAAATTATATCCTCAATTACATCAGGAACACCCTAAGCCTTAGAGGTGGCTTAGCCTGATTAAAAAATGATTAGCAATAGAGGAATAAATTAGAGTGTATGCCTCTTCTATTAATCTTTTTCCTTCAGCCCACTGCAACAGCAAAAATTAGAAAGCACGTGGAGGGAGGGAGGATTTGGCTGGTGTGTACCATGGCTCTGTCTGCCTTTGGGAGACGCATACAGGTGTACGCTTCAGGTTGCCTGCTGAAGACCTTAGATGGCCGTTAGAGGAGTCCATCTCCACTTTCATCTTCTATATTTTTATGAAGTATATATCTCTAAGGGCTCTTGGATGTTTCTTGAGGTATTGCCAGGTTTTAAACCATTGCTTTAATTGCTTTCAGAAGACATATTCTCATACTCCTGCACCCTACCTCACATTCTGTCCTACAGTGTTGTCACCGCTTCTGTCTGTATTTATAATTACCTTGGCATTATTAAGAATAGAGGCTTTACATCATTTGCCCATGGGAATAACATTATGCACAAAAACCAGGAAAGATGTTGAGAATGGCAGGATCTCATCGGTGGTCACAGAAATGTATTAAAAGTGTTCCTGAAGTATAAAGATGTTAAGACATAAATTATAAAATGAGCACGTGAGGCTATTTAAGATTACGTGATACGGGTGAGTCATTGCCATCTGGTTACTCATTACCTGGAACATGGATAAGGAAGGAGGAAGTGTGGAAATGTGTACAGGTGTTTGTTGGGCATTGTTCCTAAAGCCAATAGAAAATGGCATATAATGCTTTGCATGTTTGCTTCCTTTTCATAATGTGACATAATTTTCACTATTGCAGTATTGTATCTGATTGTGAATGCCATTGCTTGTCTTGTGGGCACAGTTAAGGTGGCTCAGTGAATCTTAAAACTAGAAAATCCTTGTCACCTTTTTTTTTTTTCTATATATATTCAGGGACTTTCACTTTCTTCAGTGTTTGCATATATCTGGCATTGATCTTGAATAGGACTTTTACAATTAAAATCAATCCTACGTGGTCAGGCTCCCTGCATGGAGCCTGCTTCTCCCTCTGCCTGTATCTCCGCCTCCCTCTCTTTCTCTCTGTATCTGTCATGAATAAGTAAATTTTAAAAAAATCAATCCTATGTGAAAATTTTGGCTGTGGAAATAGAGAAGTGGAGTTTGCATAAAATTGTAGCTGGTGATCACTTGGTTGTGAGCGATCTTTCACTGGGCCGCTTCCTCCCTGCTTCGCTGTTTCTTTCATTTCTCCTTCTTTCCATTCGCGCTGGCCTTTTGTTTTGTTCCCTTCACTCCTTACCTCTCCACATCCTCACATGCTTCTCATCTTTCAAGGTGTATGAGAGGTATACCTGCATTTTGAAGCTTCTCCCCAAAAGGCCACTTCATGGCCCTGACACATATTTTTCCATAGCGTGCATTATGCCACGGTTATATGGCATGTTATTGCGGCTGTCTTATAGATTTCATGGGTTGTTTCCTATTTATGGATTGGATTTATGCCAGAGGAATCATCTTTTGAGCAGAGACTATACGTAATACTTATTTTGTTACCTTAAGATTGGGGGTCTTAGAATCCATCCGGTTCGTTTGCTTATATATGGTTAACTTCAGGTAATACCACAGTAATGTGCTGTGTACATTACAAAACATACACAGGTATAGGGGGGAAAAAGATGAATAAAGACATAAAATAGAAGTTCTCATATTTTATATCCATCTCAAGAAACGCCCTGGGCCCATAGCTCACTTTGGAGACCTCGTGGTTAGGTACCATGTTAGGTACTCAGGAAATGCTTATTTTTGGCCTTCAGCAATTCTGCGCTGGTTGCTAACAAAATTTCTGGCTGTCTAAATGAAAATGGGGGTTATGGACTGAGTAAGGTCAGTTATGCTTGGGTAACGAACCTTTACATCCCAAGATGTACCACATGAATGTTTGTGTCTCTCTGATGGTCCAGTGTGATGAGGATCAGAGGGTGTCCTCAGAGGCTCTCCTTCAAGAGGTGACACATATCCAGGTTGCTTCTATCTTGTAGTTGCAGTCGCTGCACACGTACGTGGCTTTTAGGTTTGCTGTGGTGGTTGAAGAGAGATCACAGTCAGGCCTTGGGCTCTGGTCGGGGAGCACACATGGACTCACCCGAACTGCGAGGGTAGCTGGGAGAGGAGTTCTTCCTACGTGCCTGGGAGGGCAGTGGGTGCTGGGATTTAGGAAATCCACTGCAGGCCTCCTGTTTGCTGGGGTCATCGGTTCTGTGCAAAGCAAGCTTCTGCATGAATTTAAACATGAGCTCAGTAATATAATTTAGAAAGAAAACAGGTCCTCTCAAAGTACTTTCAAATATTTTTTCCTCATCATGACTGAAATCACAGTGCATTTTCACATTTCCACTTTAATCTTATTTGAATGCATTTTATTGTTTTAAAGATTTTTTTCTCTTTTTAAAATTTTTTGACTTTTTGTTTATTTTTAAAGTACTCTCTACACTCAGTGTGGGGTGGATGCATTTTAAACATAAAAGTAAAACTGTTCAGGGCGCCTGGGTGGCTCAGTTGGTTAGTGTCTGCCTTTAGGTCAGGTCATGATCTTGGGGTCCTGGGATGGAGCCCTGCATGGCACTCCCTGCTCAGCAGAGAGCCTGCTTCTCCCTCCACTGCTACCCCATGCCTCTGCTTGTGTTCTTCCTCTCTCAAATAAATAAAATCTTAAAAAAAAAAAAAAAGTAAAACTGTTCACTCATTTTTCATGTTTCTGTTATTCCTTTTTTTCCACTTGCTATTCAGCATAGAGGCTAGTTGCTTACTGATTTATTATGAACAAAGATTTTTATTTGTGTCACATTTCCTTGTTTTTGTTTACAAGAGTAGTTAATATGTGATTATTTGAAGATGTGTTTAAATGAAATGCTTTGATAGTTTATGGGAACATATCTGTCTTTGGTGCAACTCCCCTATTATTTTCTTGGAACCAATATGTTTACTGGGGGTTTTAGAAAATTTGATGCTGACCTTGTCTATATTAATTTACATATTCATCTATTGGGAATTGTGGCAAAATAGTCATAACCAGCTTTGAAATTTAAGCCAGTGCAATGTTGATATTTTTTGGATTCAACTCTTCCCAGATGGGTGGTGAATAAATAAAACTGAATTTCCCCCACACTGGAGAGTTTAAGCTGTGCTTAAGGACAACTTGAGTTAATTTCTTTTTCCAAATATGGATGTGAAGGATTCAAAGATGGAAGGTGAAGAAATATTAAAATTTTAGAAATGATTACAGAGGAATTTTAATATTATTTCTGACCAACAGATTTTTTTAAAAAGATTTTATTTATTTATTCATAGAGACAGAGAGAGAGAGAGAGAGAGAGAGAGAGAGACAGAGACACAGGCAGAGGGAGAAGCAGGCTCCATGCAGGGAGCCCGACGTGGGACTCGATCCCGGTCCCCAGGATCACGCCCCGGGCTGCAGGCAGCGCTAAACTGCTGCGCCACCGGGGCTGCCCCGACCAACAGATTTTAATTTTAAGGCAATAATCTTAATTTTCATGGTGGAAAAACCAAAACCCACGTCTTCACCCCCAATATCATGTCACTCTATTTTCATCTTACACAATGTAGATAATGTTATTTCTGAATTTTACTTCCAGATTTATACCAGTTATTCTTTTGTTAATTTTGCTCATAATCAAGTACTTGTAAAAATATTTGAAGTATATCCTTTATATGCTTTTCTTGTATCCCCTTAATCTGGAAAAATACTCCTTTTTTTGCCAGTAGTTTTATTGAATATAAAAAGCAAGCTCCAGTTCATATATCTCTATGCATTTGTTAAAAAGCGAATTATCTCATGGGTATATATCTTGTCTTACTTACAATATAGTATCTTCTTTTGGGAATAAATTAAATTTTTTATGGTCTTTAAACGGTACAAGAGTGCCAAATTAAATATTTGGCTATTAATGGTTGTAGAGCAGTGTACCCAAAGGTATGGTTAAAAATCATTGTCAACCAGCTCTTTGAAGGCATTAAAGAGAGCCCTAAAGTAGCGTGGATAATTAGAATAGGATTCTAACTGGTAAGCCAGATGTGCACTTGGATGTTGGGAGCTTTGTACTTACTGTTTTTGGAATGTCCTGGCCCCTTAATTTCTGTGTGTCTGTACCAGTCATCTACCTACCTACCTACCTACCCTACCTACCTGCCTGCCTGCCTATCTTTATATGCCTCTGTCTGTCGTCTCTGTATGTCCTTCTTCCTCACCTCCTTCAGGCCCTTTGCTTGGATGTCACCTTCTGATTGTATCCTTTCTGATCCCCTCTCCCCCTTTCTGCCCTGGCCTAGCACACCCTCTTGTGTGCTTTATTTCTCTTCTCACCACCTTCTGGCAAACTGAACTTTGCTTATTTTCTTTATTGCCTGCCTTCCTCATCCACATTGCTCTGTGGAATATTCCTGATGACCAGAACAGCGGCTGGCCCATGGCAGGCAGGCTGTAATATCATTTAACATAGATTCAATAAGCCTTAATCACATGTTAAAAAAAAAAATCTCTCATGTTCCAGGAATTCATATCAAAAGATGAAGCCAAATTGTAAAGACTTTGCCTTCGGTGGATATTCAGTGGAATTTCAAATGGTATAATTTTAAAATATGGGAAACAATCCCTTTAAATATTCACAACAGAGAATGGAAGATAATAAAGTTATTCAAGTATGAGATTTGAGTGTATCTTGAGAATATTACAGCTAAAGATTCAGAGATTAACTTGCACTATCAGTACCATTACTTGTGGTGTTTGGGTTGTGGATGTCAACAAAGCCTCAACGTCAGCTGGGCACTTGTAACAGAGACCCTTCTATCAACTTGGAGATATAATTGAGAGGTCTTATTTACATTAAAAAGAAGGCAAATATTTTCCAATTCTCTTTTTAGAGATGACTCGCAAGAAATACATCTTAACTGTTTTTTGAGTTATTGGTGGCCAATAGATGGCTTATTTACATTGGAGATCTCAGTGAATGGAACAGTACATTTTCATAAGCAAAAGTTTCCTTTTTAGCATCTCTGCAGAAGCCTATATGGCAAGAATCCTCTTGGAATTAGCAAGGAAGGAGAAGAATATTGGGTTTTTGCAGAACACTTGAGATTTGAAGTGGTTGGGTGAGAGAATAGGAGCTAAAGCATAAAATTAGGAATGCATAAATAATTTCAATAGATATAGAATCCATGTCAACAGTCGTGCATTCAGAATTCCTGTTTCCATAACATGTGGCAGGGCAAAGGGCCTCCAGACTTTCTGTGGACTAAGTGTTGCTAAAATTTATTTTCCTTGATACTGAGACTTATGAACAGAGTTTTAAGTGAATAAATGAAAAATGTCAGTTTTGAATGTCAGAGTTTTAAGTGAATAAATGAAAAATTTCCAAGAAATTGGCTTTCTTAGTTATACTTATAGGGGGGCTCATATATTTTGAAGCAGATTTATTTACCTGTCTATCTACCTAACTACTTACCTACCCTTCCATCAATATATCATCTTTCCCCACCAAACAAACAGACAAAACCCAAAGAAGAGCCGTTACCATTAGCATGGATTTTAGTCACATTAATTGCATTATTTGGCTTTCTATAGTTCAAAAATGTGTGAGGAATGTGAATGGGAGCTAGTTATTATATCCCCCCCCACATTGAAAATCAACGAGAGACAGCTTAATCATTTATAATCAATATTATAAAATGGCTAGCTTTTTAAAAATCAGAGAAAAGGAAACAGAAAGTAAATGAGGCCCAAACAGAAGTTAATACCATGCTGTCCTGTATGGTTATTGAACTTGGTTATTTTCGTTTCCTAGTAGTCAAAACAAAAAGGAAAATATGATCAATTACAAAATGATTTTTGCACATAAGATCAAAGCACGTGAGCTGCTCGAGAGAAGTGAAGTTCTCCTTACCAGTTAGAGCTACAAGAAATTTCTCTTATGGGACCTAGGAGGTGAAGCATGTCCTCTCTACCACACCTCTCAAAATTTCCCTGCAGGAAATAGTAGTGAATTTTATATAGCTGCTGCTTAAACTGCTTCGCCGTGTGGAAGCTAAGCCAAGATAGGCCACTCACAGGGTGTAATACCCACGGCGTAGGTGGGGGAGAGGCAGGACGTGAAGACACGTAAGGCTAAGGCAGTGCTTGTCATCCTGGGCTGCTCAGGAGAACCCCTGCAGAATCTGGCCAGGCCTGTGGAGTGTGGGGCCTTGAGGAACAAAGCACCAAGGTGATTCCAATGTGCATCCAAGGTCAAGAACCACCAGTGCAAGCAACTAGCTTACCGGTGGCTTGAGTTGACTCCGGGAATGTGAGGAACAGAGAGACTGCACTTTCTCCTCCCGGTGATTCTTCTGTGACAGTTTTCTATGTTCCCTTTGTTTTCTGTTCCCTCATAACTGGGCTTTGAGTTAAAGGCGTTCTGCAGACATTTAGAGGTTGTATTCTCTGCAAGAGCCCCAGAGGACACCCTCTGTGTTGTCGAGGAAAGACAGAGCCTTAATTTTAAACCCACTGAGTAATACGTTGGGCATCATTTTATGAAAATTGATGCAGCAAACTGAGACTTGTTTGAATAGACAGCCCCCTCCTCTTTGTAGAGATGTGGGCCGTAAGACAAAATAAACAGAACATTCTCTAGACTGGCACTAGTGTACGATGTGATTAGGCCACTACATGGGGCAGAGGGATAGCCCCGGCCTTCGGGCCTGGGCAGTGATAACAGCCACGGGCATTTTCTCAGTCAGCAGGGTTTTCACGTACGCACACGTGGGGAGAACACTGACAAATGTGCATGTACCTGTATGTGTTTTCTGTTTTTTAGACCTTAGCACTAAGGTTAGGAACCATAAAATATTTTTAGGAATCGGGATTCCCTACTCGAATGGCCTTTCATACAGATTGCGGAGAGGCCCGCCTGGAGTCCGAGTTCACAGCTCTGAGACCTCCCGAGACGTACATCTCGCTTCCAAATGCTGTAGATTTTCTTCTCTGCCACTGCGCCCGCTGGTGGCATTCAGAGAGCTCCCGCGAGGGTCACTGGGCATCATTCTAGGACCATCACCGAATTGGTTGGATTCGGTAGCGTGCCAAGGTCTCAGCGGCGAGAGAGACGCAGAGGGAGGCGCCGAGGGCCACTGCCACAGGTTTTTTAGGCTGCGTTTTTACCCATTTGAGTTATGAAGATTTAACGTGTGAGTTTTTCTGAATATTTATTGGTTTACTCATCTGACCAAAATGTTGAGTGCCTCTCCTCTGCAAGTCCCAGTGACTTTCTTGGTGTGGACAATCTGTCCCAAAAAACGTAAATTTTGGCACATTAACTCTGTGCCTTCCTCTAGGGCGGAGATTTTTTTTTTTTTTTTTTTTTGTTCACGGGGCAGAAGGGGTCTGTGATGAGTGTGAGTCTTAAAAGGGCCATGGTGGCGAGAGAGGCTTGGCCTTGAGAGTCTGGAGAGCAGAGACAGCCTCGTTTTCATTCCTACACCCTCTGCTGCTGGGCCAGCCCTGGCGGATTGTATGTACTCTGTAGCCAGGGGCTACCATACTCAGGAAGGAAATTGGGATAAATGTGATGATTTGCTCAAGGGGAACCTAGAAAAGTGCCTGCAAAACTCTTTTGGAGAAGAGAGGTCATATCAGGTTGGTCTCTAGGAAGGGTAGGAGCAGGATATTCTTAGCAGCGAGCCTGCAAATGACTAATTGCTTCTGCCTCTGAGTTTGAGAACTAGCAAGGATCTGGAGTGTTACTAGTGCAAACAGAATCACGCTTTGCCTTTTTTTCTAAAGCAGATTTTGGATGATCACTTGCCTGTGTCTCCAAATAGAACCTAGACAGTCCAGCACTAGAGAGAACTGCCGAATACTAAAACGAACCTAAATGAAGAATTTCAGCTAGCAAGAGTAAAGTAGAGACCCATCTCTCTTTTCCTTTCTTCCTCGAGTATTTTAGATCTATGGAGCCCTTTCTTGTGGAGATAGGAATGTGCACTGACATAGGCATGCTTGGGTTTCAGGACTTGATTCTTAGTTTCTCAAAGTTGGGTCTCTAAGGACAGTGTCTTTATCAGATAACTCCCCCCCCCCCCCGCCCCCGGCCGTTGCAGACGTCTGGTAATAAATACTAACTGCCTGCTTGCAGGTCCCAGTGTTTCTTTCTCTCAAATAATATGCGATCTGAGCACGTGACAGTCAGTGCAGCTACTTTCTTGTGGCCACCTTGCAGACATGTGACGTGGCTTAAATCCTTGAAGGCAGATGTTTGAGGGCTCTGTCTTTGAGTTAACTTTGGAGCTGTGCTTTTGTGGGGTGGAATGAGAGAGGAGCTGTAGCAGACCCCCTTCAGAGTGTTAGGGTCCTTTCTCTGGGTCAGCTCTGCAAGTTGAATCTTCTTGCACCAGAAGCATTGCTGTTGCATCATTTCCTGTGAAAGCGCTGGGCCGTGCTTTGCCAGAGTGGTGGCGAGCCAGGGAAGCTTGTCAGGAGGGAGGGACCCATTCACATTTTAGAAGGAGGAGGGGTACAGGGAAGCCAGCCTGAAGGCCGAGTGGCATATGTTATTTTTGGTTTACCCATTCTTATGTGGCCACTTTGAAGTCATCTAAAAAAGGCAAACATTTTAACATTAAAAGAAAAAAAAAACAACATGTGAAAAACAGTAACTACTGTGCGGAACAGACCTCCTGGCATCTTGAGCCCTCCTTACCTTATCATGGAGTCCTTTCCCTTGGGTGGGGACCAGAACTGGGGTAAGGGAGGGAGTGGGAATGAGAACCATCTGGAAGACACACCCAACAGGGAGTAGTCATCCTTTGTTTACAACCCTGGGTCTTCTCAGAGAGGGCTGTCAGTCATCCCAAGCCCAGAGCCTGCCCTTTAGGGGACCGGGGTGGGAAGTAAGGAGAGAAGATCAGCCAGGAGGGGTTCTATCTCTATGATAGATTTGCCATCCTCTGATTTCCCCCTTCAATTACTGGGGGATTTTTGGTTTTGTTTTTTAAGATTTCTTTATTTTAGGGAGGGAAAGAGAGAGAGAAAGAGAGAACAAGTGGGAAGGGGCCTAGGAAGAGAATCTCAAGCAGACTCCCTGCTGAGTGTGGAGCCCAATGCAGGGCTCCATCCCAGGACCCTGATATCCTGACCTGAGCTGAAACCAGGAGTTAGACGCTTAACCAACAGAGCCACGCAGCCACCCCAGTCACTGAGTTTTTTAAAAAAATCAAGACAAGGATTTGGCTGTGTAATAATGGACTCATTTGTGTTCCTTATGGAAATCCAGAGGAAAGGTTTCTGCATTTTGTCTATGTCCTGAATTTGCAAACTTCATTTGAATAGATTTTAAACCCCATATTAAAACCCTGGGGAAGGGCAGCCCGGGTGGCTCAGCGGTTTAGTGCCCGCCTTGGGCCCAGGGCATGATCCTGGAGACCCGGGATCGAGTCCTACGTTGGGCTCCCTGCATGGAGCCTGCCTCTCCCTCTGCATGTGTCTCTACCTCTCTCTCTCTCTGTCTCTCATGAATAAATAAATAAAATCTTAAAAAAAAAAAAAATCAACCCTGGGGGTGTGGGAGGGAAGGGAGCCTATGGGCCACTAGGATCACTTTAGTTCGGTCCAGACTCCTAGGAACTCCTCAGACACATGCCTAACACTTCTCTCTGTTGCCTGAACAATTTAAGTGTGTGATACTTAAAATTGAGGGTACTCGAGACCCCTGGGTGGCTCAGCGGTTGAGCATCTGCCTTCGATTCAGGGAGTGATCCTGGGATCCTGGATCGAGTCCTGCATCAGGCTCCTTGCAGGGAGCCTGCTTCTCCTTCCGCCTGTGTCTCTGCCTCTCTTTTTGTGTTTCTCATGAATAAATAAATAAAATCTTTAAAAAAAAATTTGAGGGTACTCCATAGAACCGTAGTTCTGGAAGACAGGAATCATAGAGCCTTGCTTTGAGCTCTAACAAATTTTACTTTACAGAAGCGAGCTTTGATACGCTTTGTTACAGAAACACATAAAAGCAAGACGTCAAATCTGGCTGCACTGAGGCTAGGATTAGGGATGGAGAAAGAGTCATTGGTATAAAAATGACATTATATTTTGATGGCTTTTGAAAATGTCTTGCCTGGATATAGAAGACCACTTTAAGAGTTACTGAAGCTCAGGCCAGAAATGAGGAGCTTGCCTAAGGCAATAGAAAATTGATAATGAGGAGGAGAGGAAGGGAGGTGGAGTTGAAAGGTATTGGGAACCTGGATTAAAGAGTCAAGGAAAACTTTAATTAAAAACAAAATTTGTCCTTGTACCAGTTGGCCTCATGCTTCAGGGAAAGGTTTTGTTGTTGTTGCTTTCAAGTAAGCCACATAGACCAAATGACTTGTCCTCACATGACTAGATTATTATCTAGTTAGATAGTACATGATTTCTCTACATGCTTAGTGAATAAATGAATATTGAATTCTCTTACAATTATTTCCAAAATGCTTCCTCTCTTGTGGTATGATGTGTATTTAGCTAGTAACCGGGAGTCTTATTATGATAATTTGTTTTTACCTATTCACTTCCCTTTCCCCATAATAATGTGTGCAAACCCAGATGTTTCATTGCGTATCCACAGTGGCATGTATATATGTGCATGTGTCTGTTATCAGGCATCTTGCTAATATTTGTTGATTTCATTGAATTTTGCATCCACTCTATGAAATGGGGGCAGATCTCGCTTTCCAAAATGTAAATTGATTTGTGGCCTTGTCCTATAGCATGAACATGCAAACTCGGCCACAGCCAGCCTTTCCGGCCTTTATTGAGGGTCTGCTTCGTCCCAGACACCATACCCGGTGCTTTTATTTATTTATTTGTTTGTTTGTTTATTTATTTATTTTTAAGATTTATTTTTATTTATTTATGATAGAGAGAGAGAGAGAGGCAGAGACACAGGCAGAGGGAGAAGCAGGCTCCATGTAGGGAGCCCGACGTGGGACTCGATCCCGGGACCCCAGGATTGTGCCCTGGGTCAAAGACAGGCACGAAACCGCTGAGCCACCCAGGGATCCCCCTACCCGGTGCTTTATAAGCATCCCCCCCAACAGCTCCATACTGGAAGCACAGACCAGAGCTGGAAGAGGTTGGGAACCATCCACGACTGCCCCCTCCCTCTCCTCTGAGCATTAAAAAACAAACAACAAACCAAAGCAGTGTGTACTTGGGGTTCCCATTCCGATGCCATCTCCATCCAGTGCCTTCTGTGAGAACCGCAGCCAGATTTCTCTGCCCTTCTTCAGTCCCTGGTGCCCAGCGGGCCCCCCAGCACAGCGTCCTCTACTGTCGACATGCATCCCTATGTCTCTCGCTTCTGCGGGAGGAAGGCTGGGCGCAGCTTCATGCATCCCGGGTGCACAGCGGGCACTGGGGGACGTCGGATCTAAACGAACAGGTTTACATTTGAGTGCTGTAAACCTGCAGGGTTCACGTCACCGAACAGACTGGACTTTTTGGAACGTTGATGCGAGAGATCAGAGAATCTGTGCCAAGTTAGACAAAGACACACTGAGTGACATAGAAAGTGGCGCATCTTTAGGCTCATAAATCAGTGAGGAACCTCTATCTGGAAAATCGGTTACCATCCTGAGAATTGGAAGTCATTCTCGTTACTTTAATGAATAAAACATGAAGGTCTAAGGGTAATTAGGAAGGCTTTTGGAGTAATTTCTCTTCGGATAAGTTTTTCCAGGATTTGGTTGCCTGTAAAACAGTCATAACAACGGACTATGAAATTAGTTGAAATAATCTATTTTTCCAAAAAGCTTAGAAACAGTTGTGTTGAGAATTTGTTTAGATTGTGTTTACCTTGGGCAGGAAAGGCTATTTTTTTATAGATTATAACTGCGTAATTATTTTTATGAGCCTTGGGTGATTGTTAGTATTCTTTTGTTAAAAGGTATACTAAAAATACTCAAGGGGCTTACTGAATTTGAATGAAGAGCCCAATTGTCTCTTTGTTCTTTCCTCTAAATCAGGTGTGTTTTGTTAATTTCTGGACAGGGGAAGTGACATAATTTCCTCTTTGCTGTCTGTGTCCTCCCAGTTTCTGGCCTTGCATATGTCCTGGAGTTCAGATTTTGCAGCTTTCCATGACATCCCTTTCTCCATAAAAGTCATTTTTTTCCTTTTCTGAGTGTCTTTAGGAGATTGCTGATGTGCTCATTACCTTCTCCCACCTCCATTTTGGGGGACTTCAGTGTCTTTCCTTTTAGATGTTAAGCTTCTGAGGACAGATTTTCTTAAGCATTGTCACCCATGCAGTGAGTACGATGCCTCTTATCTCATGGCTATCTGTGAACTTCCGGGGAACCCTGACCTTGTGGATGTTCTCTATCCTCCACACACACTTCCATTTTACTCATTAGGGGATCGGTTCACTCTTGAATAGTAGGAGCCATTCATTCTTCATTAATTTGTGAGATAAGGTCCTGCAGCAGCAAACACCGACGAAGTGGAATCAGCCTCCTTGCTTCTGGATGCTTGCCAAACCCAAAGCAGGATGCTACCCCACTGGAGGGCTTTCCCCCGTGGCATCTCATGCTCCGGGTACCATTTTCAGAAGGAAGTCGTGAGCTGCACAAGGGATTTGTGCTAAATTCCAAAGAGCAGCTTCCAGGCCCTGAAAGCAGATGTTTCCTCCTTGCTGCTTTCATATCTTAAGTCCAGTCCTTTTCCTTCCTGGCATAATGTAGTCTCTCTAAACCTCTTGTCTCTTCCTAATGCATATCTCCAGTACCTGGCCTTGGCAGTCCACCTTTGGAAAAGTTATCACCCCTTGGGCTCAGCCACCTTTGTTATCAGTCTCCAGAAGTGACTCTGGGCTGACTGGCCCTGGCCGGGATACCCATGGGGATCTGCATTGTGATTTTGATAATGGTGAGGTGCAGAGGGTCAGAAAAATGTGGGTATACCCTAAAGCTTCTTCATCACAAGAGGACCATAAATAAAATTTCTAGAATCTTGAAAGAAGATAACCTCTTAAGTGCTCATTATTATTTGTTTTGAATTATATTCCATAATTAGCTTGCGAACTTTTGAAAATAGCTTTGTTTGTGAATTCTAAGAAAAGTTCTTGTCCAGCTACACAGGTTTCTGCTTTTCCTTAAAACATTGTAACACAAGTGAATCATTCTATATAATCAAGATATTCAAATAATGTGATTTTTGTCAACTTAGTGATTACATTTCATTGTTAAAGATTAAAAATTATTTTTGAATGACCCATTAGGAAATAATGAAAGACTGGGTAGATGTTGTGACTGACCCAGGAAATCTATGGAGATTCACAAAAATACTGTGTAGGAGTCTATTCTTCAAAAGCCAATGTAATTATAAAGGAAGAAGAAACTTTTTGTGCCTATTTGTCATACCCTATTTTAAAGCTTGACTTCTGAGCTTTATTTGATACTTTACTTTTGTCACTTCAGAACAGATGTCATCTTAAAATGATTCGTCCCTGATGAGATTATTTCTGTTTTGTAACTAATAGGAACAAGCCCTTTCCAATTGTGTGGCCAAAAGAAAGCAGTGTGGCTACTCATGTTTAGAATGTACAAATGTCTATGAATTTAGAAAATTAAGCCTTGATAAAATATTCTTAAAATGATTGTAGCTCATTTTTGTTTTTCTTCTTAAAAAGATTTTATTTATTCATTCATGAGAGACACAGGGAGAGGCAGAGACACAGGCAGAGGGAGAAGCAGGCTCCATGAAGGGAGCCTGATGAGGGACTCGATCCCTGGACTGTGGGATCACACCCTGAGCCAAAGGCAGATGCTTAACTGCTGAGCCACCCAGGTGTCCCTGTAGCTCAATTTTTAAAGATAATTAAGTCTCACCTGCTCTCTGCCATATGCCGTGTCATCACGTGGCATCCTTCTTATATAGCAACCAAGGACCTCTTCGAGTTTAAGTGTATTTTAAAAAAGTATAATGTAGTTTTTTTTAACCAATCATTTTGGCTTGGTATATCTTTTCTCATCTTATTTTCTTTCAGCCTACCTATATCTTCATATTTTTAAAAAAGATTTTATTTATTTATTCATGAGAGACACAGAGAGAGAAGCAGAGACACAGGCAGAGGGAGAAACAGGCTCCCCCCTGAGCAGGGAGCCCGATGTGGGACGCAATCCTAGGACTCCAGGATCATGACCTGAACTAAAAGCAGGTGCTCAACCTCTGAGCCACCCAGGTGCCTTATGTCTTCATATTTTAAGTGTGGTTCGTAGAGGCAACATGTAGTTGGATTTTGCTTTTATATCCATTCTGACATCCTCTGCCTTTTAATTCAAGTATTTTTGTCCATTAATACTTAATGTAGTATCAATATGGTTGAATTCAGGTCTACCATTTAACAGTTTATTTTCTGTTTGTACCCTCTGTGTTTATCCTTCTTTTCCAGCCCCCCCCTTTTTTATTATTTACTTATTTTTTTAGAATTCCATTTTGGTTTTTTTAGTTATTTTGTAGGTCTTGTGTTATTATTTTAATCATTGTTCCAGGTATTATAATATATTTTACAGGACTGTTACTGAGTTAATAATATACAACTTTATTATGAAACAGAAGAACGTTGCAGCCATGTAGGTCCATTTACCACCCAACTCCCCCTCAACCCTGTGCTTTGTTTTTCATATTCTTTCCTTTTTTTGCTTCATAGTGTACATTTTGCCCATTGATATTTATTTTGAGGAATGGCTTATTTTTGTTCTCTGACTCCTGTTGCTCTGAGGCTTCGATTGTGAGAAATGCTTTCCGATAATGTGGCTCTGAGGGGATAACTATAGTGTGGAGATGTGTTAATTTACCATGTTTATGCTGGCATAGGACGATAATGCCATAAAACTTTCCAGGATAAAAAGTTAGAGTTCCCTGAAATAAAACTACAAAGGCTTACTTTTCCTGAAGTCTTCCCTTCAGAGGTGAACGTCTGGTGATAGAGCATGATACTCATGTAACAAGCATAATACTAACGTGGCAAAGTGATATTTTTCAAGTAGGTGAACATTTTCTGACTTAAGAATATGTGGTGATGATTGATGTACAGATACAGGCGATGGTGTTTTATAAGTAGAGCCAACATTGTGCCTTTCCTCAAAAATAAGCAGACAAATGAACAAACCTCATGGTTTCCATGTAGAGTGCACCACGCATGGTTCCCTTCCCTTTTTTCCTTGTCCTTCTTGTGGACTGTCTCAGCCCCTGATCAGATTCAAATGAGGTTAGAAATTGGTGGAACACATGGGGATGAGGAATCTTTAAAAAAACGTGGTTTTTTTTGTGTTACATAATTTCAGAAAAACCCAGTTTTTAGAGCTGAGCCAGAGCTAGGAAGTAAAGGAATAAAGAGTTGAGATTTGTAGATCTCAGTTGCAGATGAGAATTTCGAGACTGGCTGTCTTAAGAGGGGATTAAAGTCAGAAGCAGAATTTCCCTAGTGTGATTCTAAAGTTATTCTAGAATTCAGGGTTGAATGAAAGGGAATACCGTTTTGAGAGGTTCCTAAGAAAATGACATGAAAGAAATCAGTAGAAACAGTTACTTAAATTCAAGAAAAGTTTCCTGAGACAAATTTTGTTCTGTTAAACTTTGGCCCACGGAGATGACAAACTAACAAAATGGATTAGACTGCTTCGGGGAAAGATCTCAAGCAACTCTTATGGGAGATCCAGAGAGAGTGAAAAATAGAAGTCTGCTGGGAAGCACATAAGCTTTAGGTGGTGGCGGTGATGTATGTGCTGCGACGTCTTTCCTGCTTTGCATTGTAGACGAAATGAACTTAGAAAGGAAAACTATAGGGTAGAGAGCCTGAAGTTTTGGAGAAAGAAGCCCGGCCCTCACCTTTGATGACTTTGAAAGCAGAACCGCTGTGGAGATGAACATTTTTGAACAGAAAGGAGATGGGGGAGGAACATAAATTCTGGCTAGATAATTTTGAACATGCAACCCAACATTCCGCCCTGACAGAAAATGACAGATAAGCCCCAAACCAAACTCCTAAAACCAAAAAGCAATAAATAATGGCCATTTGGGGATGTGCAGGGAGCTTACCTGGTGTTGGGGGGAGTTTGCACCCAACGAACGGAACAGCCATGTGGCTGACCTGGGAATGAAGGGGAGACTTGCTTTCAAGTGTCAGGCCATCTCTATTCTTAGCGCTCAAGTAGAGGACAGAAGTGGATGGAACCGCGCCCTTGATGTGGTTGCCTAAAACCCGTGCTTGCCCCTGTGCTGTCGTCATCGCGTTAGAATAAGCCACTCATTTCTGTGTGCGGTAAATAACAATGCTGACATGCTCACAAAATAATGTGAAGCATATGGATCACAAGTGTTTTTAAGTAAGAATTTTTCTAAAGATTTATTTAGGGTCCTTAATTATAGAGTGGTTTGGAAGGCTGGCATGCATGTGGTTTCAGTTTATAGTTATAAATGTTGGCCTTGGTGATGGGTACGTGCTGATGTTGCCAGAGACAGAAAGAACAAGACCGGGAGCAGGGCTTGTGTCCTCCATGGCCTGCCCTTTAGTCATTTTTTTAAAAAATGAGTCATGATCTGCGTTTACACGAAGTAAGTATATGATCACAGTTCTACTGTGCGGGGGATGGGTGTGCCCGTAGTCCAAGCTAATTTTTCCAGTGCTTCAGTAAATTTTCATGGCACTTTGAAATCAGTGGCTGTCTAGAGTCACGAAAGGATAACTCTCCCTTTTGGCCTTTATATTAAAATTTACTCCATTAGATGAGTCGAGCCCAGACTGGGGGGGCGGGGCGGGGACAGTAGTTAAGTATTTCTGTCTGGACAGACAAGAAAAAACTAAGCGTTCAGCTTAAGTGCTTTGATGTGAAATAAACCCGTGGCAGGGTCATTTGGTGATCTCCTAAAGCCTGGTCTGTGTGTGTGTGTGTGTGTGTGTGTTACGTCCACTCAACACACACAATCATATGTCCTTATTCATGTTAGAAGTAATTTTGCATCATTTGGGATCTGCTGATGGTGTAATATATAAACCTAACTGGCAGTCTCCGGAGCATAGGAAAGGTGTAGGTTAACGACCCACGAAGGTGGTGAATACGTATTCGGAAAAGTTCATTTGTATCCGCCATAATGTATTTTCCTGCATTTCTTGCTACTGATGATAACCCTAGTGGCCTCTCCACACTGTTGTCTGGAGGTGAGAGGAACGGGAGAGGGCGTGAGGCTAATTAGAAACCTAAGCGCTGCTTTTCTTTCCTGCACGCAGGTCGTAAGTGATGAATTTCCCGATTACCATTCTATGGGCCTCACTCCGGTAGTGGCTTTGTCAGTGCTTGGAGACAATTCACTCATTCATCCGTCCACCGTCCTAAGTACCGACGGTGTCTTAGGTTTGTGACTGCAGGATGGCACAAGGATTAATTAGACAGAAAGGCTGTGCCCTAGAGGAGCTTACATTCTGGTGAGGGATCAGAAGATGGGTGCATTCCTAATTGTAACACACAAAAATTGCACACGTTCATTTAGGGCTTTATAACATGTAAAGAGCTTTTATATACTTTTATTTAGCCTTCTTAGCTAAAGTCTGTGGCTCCATTCTTCAGTCTGTACACAAAGAAACTGCCCTTCGGCCAGGGCGAGTGACTTGCTCAAGGTCAGGTGGGTGGTGGGTTGTGGATCTGGGGCCCAGACAATCCTACGCAGGTGCCTTGGCTCCTGGTCACTGTGTCTTGCTTTCCCTGGTGCACGCGGGGGCGAGCTTGTTTTCACCTGGGGGCATCAGAGAGCAGGAGAGCGTAGTCTTGGGGGTGAGCAAGGTGCTGGTTAGATAGGGAGTGGCTGAGAGGGATTTGAAGGCAGAACAAGAGCTGTGTACTGGCCATGGAAATAGGCTAGAGCCACCTGCTACACAAAAATATCCCCTATGCTAGATATTTCCATTATTTTTTCTCTCTTTTTTCTTATTCATACACTGGTTCAATACATGCATTTAGAATATACTTCTTACGGGCAAGGCATTGGATTTGTTGAAATCATGGTTACGGAATAAGGCTCATCGTGGTGGCCGTCCGAGGGTCCCCCACAGGAGTCCACCTAGAAGATAAGATCACAAGTAGTCCTCAGGGGATGCGACAAGAGGGGCCGAATGTGGTGACAGTATTTCTGGGTCCAGGTTACGACTTTCCCGGGAAGGGCATCACGGACGGACAGGTCACGTCCCGTCTCAGGCTGAGTTGGATCATTCTCTAGGGAGGCTAACCCTTACTTCATACGAGTGTCTTAAGGAGCGAGTCTAATGATGACTATGAGGTCACCTTGTCCTGGCACATTGGAGGTGCCCCGTGGATTGTCCGTGTCAGTGGCACCACGTGCTTTCTCAGGAGAGACCAGTCACGGGCCGAAAGGCTCTAGGTGGTCCGGTTGGCCGCGGTTGGCCGCGTTTCAGCTCCGTAGCCCGCCCCGGCCTCCGGGCTGGCCTGTGCACCTGTGCGGCCCCGTCCGAGGTGCGGCGGCAGGAAGTGTCGGCTCTGGCTCCGCCGTGTTACCCCGGCGCCGTGACCTTGGCGTGCTGGCCTCTCGTGCTGCAGTTTCGTCACCTGGAAATGGGACTAATAAGAATTTATTCTTTAAAAAATTATTTTTTGAAAGATATTTTATGTATTTGAGAGAGAGAGAGAAGGTGAGAAGAGATGGTGAGCAGACAGGGAAGGGCGGGGGGGAGCAGGACACCCCCCCCCCCCCGGAGCAGGGAGCCCGACGTGAGCTCGACCCCAGGCCCCGGGGATCATGACCTGAGCTGAAGGGAGACGCTCAGCCACTGAGCCACCCCGGCGCCCCTAATAATTTATTCGTGGAGGTTCTGTTAAAGCGAGATGTGGGATGCTTAGTGCCTGAGGCCCCGAGCCTCGCTAGTGTGCGTGGAGGCCGGCTCTTCCGGCGCCGCCCCAGGCCCGCTCTTGCCCGCAGGTGTCCTGGCTCCTTGCCCGCCGGGCGCTGTCTGTCTGTCCGTCTGGCCCCCCGCTGCTCTGCCCGCGCCCTCCCGAGCCGGGCCTGACGCCTCTCCACCGTCACATCCCCGGCGTGTTGTCTGCGCAAGGCCCTCTGGGCCAGGACCCGTGGCAGGTGCCTCCCAGAGGGACTTCCCGGGCTCAACACGGTGCCGGGCCGAGCGGCCAGAGCGAGCTGCAGGCGGCCAGAGGGCGGGGCGAGGCCCGGGGCCCGGGGGCAGCAGCGCCAGGACGTGCTCCCTCCCCCCCCGCCCCCCGGCCCAGGCCCGGGCCCACGCTCCGCCTGGTGTCCGGGGAGGCAGCAGCTCTGTATTTAGCTGAAGCAGATGCTGATAGCAGCTATTTGGTATTTGATAGCATTTTTATAATGTTTGACAATTTTTCTCATTGTTTGGAACACCAGCATGTCTGTTCTGCAAACCTCTACGTCACCCACTTTTGGACATACGGTGTCACGTTTTCCCCTTGGTTCTCTGAATTGCCCAGATTCTAATAAAATGAACCTTAGGTATCACACGTGCGTGCAATAAAGCGTGTCTTCAGAGCACAGTAGGTCGGTACCTTTCTAGAGAATGCCAGGAAACGGCGACATGGGCTGTAAGGTTGGATGGGCTTGTGCACTTCCTTTAAGAATTTGAAGGAAAGAAAAGCTGATGTCTCAGCTTCCTATCCCAAGCATATCAGTGTCCTCTAAAGAGCCTCTAGTTACGTCTGATAAACGTGGTGACGAGCTGAATTTTAAGGACTTCTCTCCATTATCCCCTGCAGCTTTGCCCTGTCAGATGAAGCATACAGATCCCTAAGAGATCAAGATAAAGACCAGTGTATTCTCATTACTGGAGAAAGCGGAGCAGGAAAAACAGGTAAGGCCAGCATTGGACCACCTTCCTTCCTCCCCTGGGGAAGGTAGATGGTGCACAGGTGATGGCAGAGGGGAGAGGGCAGGTGGGGAGCTGCACAGGCCACCATGATGCCTCCTTTGCAGGAGGCTGATTAGGACCAGAGATGTCCCCTGGGAAAGACTTCCATCTGTCGCATGAAGATACAGGTCCCTATCCAAGGGCTTTGTCTATATGGGAGTCTGTTCTGGATTCCGGATCTACCCTCATGCAGTCTGAGTGCTTCAAGGTCCTTTATCTTTCCTCCCGAGACACCAGACCTCAGAAGCCCTACCACTTCTCTGATGAATGGCAGTTTGGGCTTTGGGAGGCTACAGGCACATCTTACCTCTGCTAAGGAGTGAGGAGGGTATATACCAGAAAAATGCATAATTTCACTCTAGAGTAAAGTCTTCGAAGCCCAAGGAATTGAGATTTTTCCATATATTTTTAGACAGGCTAGCAACCTCCCCATGAAACAATGAATGAAAAGATCATTGAAATGAATGAAATGATCGAAATGAATGAAAAGATCGTGCTTTTTTTTTTTTTCTTGTGCGTTTAATAAAAACGGTTGGTATGATTGATGCTCTTAAGTGAAAAGGTGATCTTACACATGATGCCCAGCTACCTGGAAAAAAAAATTCAGAAGAGCTGTGCTCTCTGCATCCAAACTTGGGTGGGTTAAACCTGAGTTTCTCTGATGGAACTGATGAGTCCCTGAAGGACGAGGATGGTGAGGGGGATGGTATTTTCACAGCTGTAAAATGTTCTTGTTTTATACACAAGACTCTGATGATTCTACTAGTTTGCCAAAATAGGATTTAAATGTTTATATTTGTTTGGCTATGAAGTGATCAAGTAGCATACTTTGATTCTCTCATTATTAAGTGAAGAAAATTGCCCATAGTTTTAGTTTTAGTCAACTGACTGAAATGGATGTTTTATTCATGAGCCCCTCCTAAGATTTGTGCCTTTATTATTTTTTCAAATATTTTATTTATTTTTTTCAAATATTTTATTTATTTATTTATTTATTTATTTATTTATTTATTTATTTATTTATTTATTTGAGAGAAGAAGAGAGAGAGAGAGCGCACGTGTACACACGTGCAAGCAGGGTCAGGGGAAGAGAGGGAGAAGCAGGGAACCTGATGCAGGACTCGATCTTAGGACTCTAGGATTATGACCTGAGCCGAAGGCAGACACTTAACTGACTGAGCCTCCCAGATGCCCCAGATTTGTGCCTTTGAAGTCTTACCGTCTGCTTTGAAATGGCTCTTCTGCGCCTCTTCCTTTTTCCGCTTTCTTTTCCGAGTACCTCCTTCCTGCCCCCCAGTGTAGCTGAAGAAGGTAGATAAGTGTATTCAACTCCCTTCCTAGAGCCCTTTAGAGACACAGTAAGTACATGCCTTCTTTGCAAGGTTGTGTAGGTTCTAGGCTCCGGGTGGGCAGAAATGGAGAGGAAACGACTGGCACATAAGAGTGGAAAGTAGTAGAAAGCATAGTCTCATAAATGGAAGGGATTTTGGTTGTACACCGCCTACTGTAGGGTCCTTCCCATAGAACAGCCAAACTCCTTTCTTTTGTAGTGACGGAGGAGGGCTCGCTGCTTTGGGAAGCGGACTGCTAAATTTTCCATGCGGGTTCAGCCAACACAAGTTCATTCTTACCTAGAGTTGGACTTTGCCTCTACCTCGTGGTCTTACCTCTTTGCAGTCTGGAACCTTACCCACTTAGTGTGCTGTCTTTGCTACGAGGCACTCAGTTATTTGAAGTCCTCCATCATGTCTTCCTCTGGCTAAACATACCCTGTCTTCAGAAATTTCCTATGTGATGCACATTCATTTATTCATTCATCCAGGAAATAAAACGTTTTAAAGATTGATTGATTGATTGATTGATTGATTGATTGATTGATTTTAGAGGGGGGTGAGGAGGGACAGAGGGAAAGGGAGAGGATCCTCAGGCTGACTTCGACCAAGCACAGAGCCTGACACGGGGCCCCATTCCAGGACCATGACCCGAACCAAAACCAAGAATTGGCCACTCCACTGACTGAACCACCCATGCGCCCCCAGGAAATAATTTTTGAGAACCCATAGGAATACTAATAAGGTGAAAGGTGTTGTACTGAGTAGATACACTGTGAGCTAGACACCAAGCTTGTCCCTGTCAAATGTGCAGTCTAGTGGAGGAGATAGACAGTGGCTCTGTGTTACATACAGATGTACACAGTCTGTGTACTACATCTATACGTACACATACATCGTATGGATGCGTGTGTACACGTAGTTCATATGCAAAATGTTAAGTGTAATGACGGAAAAGCACAAGGTGCTAAAAGAGCATATAATAGGAGGATGAGATCTCATTCTCAAATCCCTCACTATCACAGTCTTGTTACTCTGGAATGATCTCTTTTTGTTAATAACGCTTCATAAAATTACATTGCAAGAAGAGAGACGCAGTAAATACTTCAAGTTTGGTCTTGGATATGGTGGGACTATACCCTCTTAATATGGATACCAGACTTCTGTTATATAGCACACATATGACACCATTCCAGTCTTTTCATCAAGCACGATACTGTAGGTTTTTTCGTATGACCACTTCTGTTAGGTCAAATATGCTCAATCTAGTATTGTCCAACAAGGTTATTTTAAACTTAAGTGTAGGATCTTTTATTTATTTTTATGAATTTTAGACTATAGTTATAGCCTCTTGGGAAACTGACAAATTCTGAGTTTTGACAAAACTGTCAGAATTTTGACAAATTTGGATTCTGTTCCCTCCCATAGAACCACTGCCTTGCCACTGGGTAGTAACAATAGCTACTCTACAGAAGTACTTACATTGCGCTGGGCATTGTGCTTTAGCAGATTATATGTCTAAGTGTTCTTCTTTCCCTCATTTCTATTATGGGGAAATTGAGCCACAGAAAGGTTAACCAACTTTCCAAACTTCTCAGTGAGAAAGTGGAAGGGGGCGTCTGGGTGGCTCAGTGGTTGAGTGTCTGCCATTGGCTCAGGTCATGATCCCGGGGTCCTGGGATCAAGTCCTGCATCAGGCCTGTCTCTGCCTCTCTCTGTGTCTCTCATGAATAAATAAATTAAAATCTTAAATTAAAAAAAAAAGTGGCAGAGCTGGGGTTTTGAACACAGGTAGGATGTATAGCTCTAGCTTGTATACATAGCTCTAGCTTGTATAGTCCCTACTTGTCTTAGTCATTTCAGCCCGATTTAACAAAATACTATAGACTGAATGGCTTAAACAACACATTTATTTTTCATAGTCCTGGAGGCTGGGACCTCCAAGATCAAGGGGCCTGCTGATCTGGCTTCTGGTGAAACCCTCTCTCTGTGTCCTCACATGGGAGAGAGAAAAAGAGAGGGAATGAATGAGAATGAGATAAGGACACTAATCCCATCATTGGAAGTTTTTGAGTTTTGGGGGAACCTCCGTACTGTTCTCCATAGTGGTTATACCAATTTACATTCCCATCAATGGTGGACAAGGCTTTCCTTTTCACCACATTTTCTCCAGCACTTGTTACCTTCTGCTTTTCTTGATAATAACCTTTCTAACAAGTGCGAGGTGATCTCTCACTGTTGTTTTGAATTGCAATTTTCCTGATGATTGGTGATGGGGAGCACATCCTCAGGTACCTGTTAGCCATTTGAATATCTTATTTGGAAAAATACCTATTCGAGTCCTTTGCCTATTTTTACTTCAGATTATTATTGTTATTTATTGCTATTGAGTTCTAGGAGTAACTTATATATTTTAGATATTAACCATTTATCAGATAGATAATTTGTCAAGTATTTCTTGCATTTTATAGGTTATGTTTTCATTTATTGATTTGTTATTTGACTCTACGGAAGCTTTGTAGTTTGATGTAGTCCCATTCATTTATTTTTGTTTGTTTGTACTTTGCATGTCATAGCCAAGAAATCATCGCTAAGACCAGTATCAAAGAGTTTTTGCCTTATGTTTTCTTTTATGATTTTTATGGTTTCAGGTCTTATAGTTAAGTCTTTAATCCATTCTGAGTTGCTTTTTGTGAGTGGTATAAGATAGTGTTCAGTTTTATTCTTTTGCATGTGAGTATCCAATTTTGCCAACACCATTTATTGAAAAGACTGTCTTATCCCCATTGAGTATTCTTGGCTCCCTTGTTAAATATTGGTTGGCTGCATATGCATGGTTTTATTTCTGGACTCTCTATTCTGTTTCTCGGTCTACGTGTCTGTTCTTATTCAAGTACCATACTATTTTGATTACTGTAGTTTTGTAGTGTTTTGAAATCAGGAATTGCAGTGCTTCCAGGTTTATTCTTCTTTCTGAAGATTGCTTTGCTTATTTGCAGTCTCTTGTAGTTCCATTTGAATTTTAGGATTGTTTTTTTCTTTTTCTGTGAAAAATGCCGTTGGAATTTTGATAGCGATTACATTGAATCCATAGATTACTTCAGGTAATATGGGCATTTTAATACTTATTTCTTTCAATCTATGAACATTGGATATTTTTCCATTTATTTGTGTCTTCTTTCATTTTCTTTCATGAGTATCTTATGTTTTCAGTGGAGAGATCTTTCACCTCCACGGTAAATTTATTCATAAGTATTTTATTGTTTCTGATGCTATTGTGAATAGGATTGTTCTATTTCTTTTCCAGATACTTTGTTGTTAGTATGCAAAAGTACAACTGATTTTTGTATGTTTATCTTGTATCCTGAAACTTCACTAAATTAGTTTATTGATTCTAACAATTCTTTTGGTGTCTTATTTAGAGTTTTCTATATATAAGATCATGTCATTTATAAACAGAGACTTCTTTCCTTCAGACTCCAATGTCTTTTATTTCTTTTCCTTGCATAATTGCTCTGGCTAGGACTTCCACTACTATGTCAAATAAGAGCGGTGAAAGTGGTCAACCTAGTCTTCTTTCTCATCTTAGAGGAAAAGCTCTCAACCTGTCACCATTGAGTACAACGTTAGCTGTGGGCTGGTCATTTATGGCCTTTTCTATGTTGAGGTCATTCCATCTATACCCAAATAGTTGAGAGTCTTTATCATGAAAGGATGTGTAATTTTGTCAAGTGTCTTTTTGCATCTATTGAGATGTTCCTATGATTTTTATCTTCCGTTAATGTGATATATCGCATTTATTGATTTGCTTATGTTGAACCATCCTTGCATCTCAAGGATGATACCACTTGATCATGATGTATGAGTCTTTTTTTTTAAAGGTTTATTTATTTATTTTTAGAGAGAGAGAGAGTGTGTGTGTGTGTGTGTGTGAGAGAGAGAGAGAGAGAGGAGGGGCTGAAAGAGAGGGAGATATTCCTAAAGCAGATTTCCCACTGAGTGTGGAGCCCAACATAGAACTTGATTCCAGGACCCTGAGATCATGACCTGAGCCAAAATCAAAAGTCAGATGCTCAGCTGACTGAAGCATTCAGGCACCTCAGCATATGATCCTTTTAGTAAGCTCTTGAATTCAGTTTGGTAGTATTTTATTGAGAACTTGGCTTCTGTGTTCATAGGGATATTGATCTATAGTTTTCCTGTAGTATCCTTATCTGGCTTTGGTATCAGGGTTATGTTGGCTTTGTAAAATGAGTTTGGAAGTGTTATCTGTTTTTCAGTGTTTTGGAAGAGTGAGAGGGATTGGTGTCAATACTCCTCTAGATGTTTGGTAGAATTCAACAGTGAAACCATCTGATTTTGGGTTTTTCTTTTGGGAGAGGTTTTTGATTATCAATTCAATCTTAATTTGTTGTTGATCTTTTTACATTTTCTATTTTTATGATTCAGTTTTGTATGTTTTTAGAAACTTACCTATTTCTTCTGGGTTGTCCAATTTATTGGTACGTGATTGTTCATAATAGCTTCTTAAGGTTCTTTGTATTTATATGGTATTCATTGGATGTCTCACTTTTCATTTATAATTTTATTTATTTATTTCATTTATAATTTTATTTATTTATTTATTTATTTATTTCATTTATAATTTTATTTACTTCTCTTTTTTTTCTTGGTTAGTTTGGTTAGAGGTTTGTCACTTTGGTTTACCTTTTCAAAGAATCATCTCTTAGTTTTATTAATCTTTTCTGTCATTTCCCAGTTCTGTTTCATTTATTTATGCTCTAATGAGTATTATTATTTCACTCCTTCTGCTAACTTTGAACTTAATTTGTTCTTCTTTTTCTGATTCCTTGAGGTGTAAAATTAGGTTTATTTGAAATCTTTCTGTATTCTTGATGTATACATTTATGACTATAAACTTTCCTCCTAAAAGTTGCATCTCATAAGTTTTGATAAATTGTTTTTCCATTTTCATTTGTCTCAATATATTTCTTATATAAACATCTTAATGTTTCTGTTGCGCTACAACAAATGTCACATCCATTGCACTTGCTGCATAAGGTTCTGCGTGATCTAGTCCCTACCTACTGCTGCATCTTAGTCTCATGCTTCTCTCCTTTTCAATAATTGTAGCTTGTGCTGCTTTTCTTTAAAAGTTTTGTTTTTTGTTAGTGATAGACAGTATTTCATTATTTAGTTTCCCATCCCTTTTTAGATCTGAATCTCTGGGTATCGGCTCTTAACCTCTATTTGCTCAGAAATTTGTGAGATATTTAGCTGTTCAGAACCCTCTCTTTATGGTAGATACTTTAAGAGGATACTGGTGTCTTGGGAGAAAATTTTCCCTCTCCTCTGTCACTAACCATTTCTTTCTTATGAATTTAACTCTTTGAAGTAGTACAGCTTCCTGTTTGTTTCCAAGTTGACCAATGGAAATGGTAGCAAGGCAAGTTAATAAAAACTATGTCCCCTGACAGGAGTCAGGAGGCCTCTGTATTGGTGTGTCTCATGCCACCTATACCCCGGTCCTTTTTACTGTTACCTACAAGCCTATTCACTTCACATCTTTCTTTTAATTGTGAGGGAGGAAGAGATGAAAATATTCCTAAGGCTATTAATTTTTTTAGGTTTCTACTTATTCTTCACCATGACTAAAGATACATTTTTTTGAGGGCCCGATTGTATCACTTTGTTCTTGAGTCATCAGAAGTGGGTTGTGGTCACGGGCTTCATTGGTATTGGCCAAGTCTTCATCTTCTCTGGAACATAGATTCCAAGAAGAAAACACATCCACTAATTAGCTATGTCAGTGCTTGACTGCCTCCTTCTCAGAGAGCTGTAAACTGCACTGCTCCCTCCTGCAGTGAGATTCCATCTCCTGGTGGCCTCATGCATCTTCCTTATTGAAAAGCTAAGTGGAGGTTGTTGGTTTCAGAGGGGTTGGTCTTCATTCTTTCCTGAAAAAAACAAAAACATCTCATTTCCCTGGTAGAAATCTAGTGGGATGGACTTCATTCTTCTTGTCTGTAGTTTTCTCATCTTTTGATGTTTTGTTACATAATAACTTGTCCTTTGGGTTTCAGTATCCTACTCACCACTTGGAATCCTTTTTTCCCTATCATCCTCCCTGGATTTAGTCCTTCCTAGGATTCCGTTAGGCTCTGTCATAAGAACAGACAGCTGCTGCTTCTTCCCTCCTCCAGTAGGGCCATTCTGTTGACAGTGCACAAGTCCAGGTGCTGCTTCAGACGGGAAGCTGAAGAAGGAGGGGAGGGTACCACAGCCCTTCTAGAGCAGTGCTTCTCAAAACCTTCCACCATGAAACATCAGGCTCTCCTCCCCACATTTGTTCCTGGCTGATATCAGAAAAATAAAAGAAGACATAGAAAATCCAATCTCTAATTGTTTTTAGTTAAACAGACTAAATAAATGACCAAAGTGCTATGAAAACTTAAGGAAGCCTATTCTCCTGTGTAGACGGGCAATAGTCCATGGACCTACCAACTGTGAGCAGTGCTGGGTTTTGGATCAGACTTTCAATAGCACTGCCTACGGGTCATTCAATGCATTTGTCTTATTTTCGAGCTACAGTGATTCCTGGATCTTGTGATTCTTTGTCCATTATCATTAAACCGCCTAGTGCTGGGAGGTGGACCCTAGTCCTGAGAGCTGCTGTTTTTCAATATTCACTCAATTATACTCTTTTTTATTTTTTTAAAGATTTTTATTTATTTATTTATACATTCGAGACACACACACACACAGAGAGAGAGGCAGAGACACAGGCAGAGGGAGAAGCAGGCTCCATGCAGAAGCCTGATGTGGGACTCGATCCTGGGTCTCCAGGATCACACCCTGGGCTGAAGGTGGCGCTAAACCGCTGAGCCACCCGGGCTGCCCTCAATTATACTCTTTGGTAACTGCTAATAAGCTCTTCCTTTTCATTTATAGATCCTAACAGCATCTCCTACTTCTCCATCCCCAGGGACATTTAGTGCTTCACTTATTATTCCATCTTTGTCTACTTTCCTTTCATTTTGAAAACAGTGATACAAAAATTGCCTCAGATTTTATTATGATTTTAATTGTCATGAGACTATCCATTTGAGCACAGCATAGAATTTACATATTGATTTGCGTAAGTAATTTCGTGGAAATTACTTACGGGAAAATGAAATGATGGCAGATAATACAGAGATTGCAGCATGGTAGTATGGGGAATTTGGAGAGGGGGGTTTGGTCAGTTCTGTGAGGAAGAGGGGTGCCACGCCACTTTTGAGATGTCACATTATCTTGGCCACTAAAATTGTTTTTGAGGACACCTAGTCCTTAAAAATTTTTGTTAGTAATTAAATGAAAGAAGAAGAGAACTAACATTTATCGAGGGCCCAGAATGTGCTGTATACTGTATACTTTCTACACAGTGTCTGTTTTCGGTAAGAATCTTTACTTGATGGCTTATACAGAACTACTCTGCAGTATCAGAGGGCTTATTTTACAAGAAGTAATTAATTTAACTAGGTCGTAAACCCCGTTGGCAGATGATGATGTTATTGGCCCTAAGCCTTGGAGATCTTCTTATGCTGCGTGATTATATAATGTGGGCGCTCAGGGACAGGCGGGAACTCTTTGAGTCCTTCTGGGTCCTATTTAATTCATTACTTCTGTGCTAAATAAAAAATTCATCATGCCTCATAAAAGTGCCCAAGTGTTTCTAGGCAGTGAACTCAGAACTCGCTACTGTGAATACAAATGGTTTGCGGAGAATCATTCAAGCCCTGATGAGGGCAGGGAGGCCGAGCATGAGGGAACCGTTCGAACTACATTTTTTCAAAGACATCGAAGTAAATCTGTGGGTCTAAGAAGAGGATCCCGACACGAAACATTATAAATTATTTGGTGTCTAATTTGACGGTTACATCAGTTTCTAGGGCCTCTCCCGGCCTTCTGCTAAAGGGGTCATGCCGCCTGCCTTGCTCATTAAGACCTTTGCTTCCGAACCCCAGTCGCCCCTGGACTCCCCACGTCTCCGTGTGGGTGGTGGGCATGTACCATGCGTGCATTCGTGGGTACCTCTTAACTCCTCCATAGATTGATGAGGTCTTCTGTGAAGAGAACTCGAATAAGCCTTGCTTACATTCATCTGTTTGGGGGTTTTCCCCCCGATACCGTGATCGAATCCATGGGAGCCCACTCAGTTAACATGCACAGGTTTTCTATCGCAGCAGCAAGAGCCCCATCCTCTTGTCCTGGTGAGCTCAAGTGTCTTTCGTTGGAATGTTTGTTTTTTCCTTTCTCATTCACCGACTGCCACTTCACAGAGTTTTCTCTCATAAAAAATATTACTATGTAATTACATGATTAAGTAATAATTGCATAATAACATATATATTGTTCACAATCCTTTACAAGGTACCAGAGAATACAGAGTTAACCTAATTCTCCTTTTTTTATCAGGAATTTAAAATGCCTAGGATCATAGACTAACTTCTGTAACCCCTTTCCCATTCTTTGTCGAAATAAATTCTGGTCTAGATACTCTGACTTAGAAGTATTTTGTTATCGGCCATTTGCCCGTTAGTCCAGAGTATCTGTAAAACCCTAGATGTTCTGTCATTTTCTTGCAAGAAGAGGCTTTTGCCTTGAAGACTTAATATTTTGTTTCTTTGACTGTTGATGAATTTTAGAATTCAACTTGGATTCAAACATATATATATATATGTTTATATACATATATAATATTGAACAAATATATATATTTGTTCATAAATTTACATAGATGCTCCTATGAGTAAGAGAAAATGATGAACTAAGAATTGATTCTAAGCAAATGCCGTTACGTTTTAGCTGTGCTTCTCAGAATTTTGAATACACGTGAAGAACATACCTTTTTGTCTCAAATAGAATCATTTTCTATTTTTACAATGTACATGAAAGACATCGTCATTGAGAATATGTTTACAGGATTAAAGTATCCACAGTCTGTTCAGGAGTGTTGTTTTGGAAAATGCTTCCAATTTTATGCTGTGATTGCCAAGATCATGTTTAGTTACTTTCTATTACAGTCAACATAATTCAAAAACTAGACTTCGTAATGTTGAAGATGATAGTTCTTGATTCTTAGAAATATATTTCATTCATAGAGGTTGTTATATAAAGTTTTTATTTGGATAAATATCCAAATACTTGACTAAAGATACAAATTTATTTGAACTTTAGCAAGAAGGGCCAAGAGGAAATGAAGCAGAAAGCTTCATGAGATAACTATTATTTCCTGTTTCCAGCATGGTGAAATATTATGAGAACAGTCTTCTAAACTATGTTGCATCTTGCAATTTATCCTTACTGTTCTACTTATTTCTCTAAAGTAGTGAGCATCTCATGAACTGCTTAAGTTAAAATCATGAATTATGTCAGGGAAAAAATTATAGGACTTGGCTCTTTTAGATAATGAGGCTGTTTAAAGAAAACTACTCTTTTTTTTAAAGATTTTATTTATTTATTCATGAGAGACACAGAGAGGGGCAGAGACACAGGCAGACGGAGAAGCAGGCTCCCTGCAGGGAACCTGATGCGAGACTCGATCCCAGGACCCTGGGGTCACACCCTGAGCTGAAGGCAGACGCTCAACCACTGGGAGCCACCCAGGTGTCCCAAAAAAACTACTGTTAACCCTGGCTTCCAAAAATGAATAATTAAAATGAGCACAGTATTAGATTTCCTGAAGATAGTGAAAAATTGAATGTACAAACTTTTTACTAACTTAAGAATATGTATCCTTGAACTGTATTTAGAAATTATGTTTGAATTACTTCAGTAAATTTTAAAGTTAATAAAAATTTTTCCTAAGTTCAATTAAGTTCACTCATGTTTCTATCTCAGTAGATTCTGTGGGTTTATATGCAGTTTAATAGCCAGATAATGTAAGTCCAATCCAAATTCCAAAAGATCTATTCCTAGTACCATTTATTTAACAGATGTGGCTCTGAGAAAATGTGATTGTGTTTCATGCTGGCCATTATAAGTCTCTGAGACGCCAAGTCAATTCCAACAGCAACCAGAGAATTTTGATTCTTGGTTGATTCTTGCCTGTAAACCCACCCCCAGCATTTTGTCCCTAAGAGTCCATACTGAACCAGAAACAAGATTCCAGAGAATCCAGTGTGGTCATGTGTCTGAAGTTTGAGATTTGGCTACACTGAGGTCCATAATCACTAGAATAAGCAAAACAGCCTGGCTTGGACTTCTAATATTTATTGTCAGCTTACCTGAAAGGAGACTGACCTTTTCATCTAAAATACATATGTTTAAAAAAAAATAAAAATAAAATACATATGTTTATATGTGTGTCTGTTGGATTTGCCACTCTCTGAGACCATTATTGTGCCTATCAATGCTTTTAGTCTTCTAAGAGTATAATGGGTGGAAAGATGGGCCAGAAATTCCTGTCAAGGATGTAATAACATACATGCCGGTGGAGGGGAGGATGCTGAGCAAAGGTACCAATGAGAGAGTGGGATGATGAGAAAGCAGGCCTACAGGTGAGGTGCTTCAAGGCCAGACTGCAGAGTCAGGATGCATGGGCAATTCAGGAGAGGCAGCCCAGAGTTGAAGACCAGATGGCACAGGATGTTAGGAATTTACTCAGCAGGTAGCGTCACCTGAACTTGAAAGCCAGAGAGCCTAGAAGAAAGTATCCTGAAGCAACCAGAAGAAGAGTTCCAGTTCAGACTGAGGGATAGAGGAAATCGTGGCACCAAGAAGTCAAATGACATGTGGGAGCATATAAGCTCTTTGTCCATACAGACATGATTCACCAGCTTTTAGACACTGAAACCCTGAGAACAGTGGGAAATGTAGTTCGGAAACTTGACACACCGGCAGGCGTGTGAAAGGACGGTGGCTTTCGGGAGAAGGGAGTCCCAGAGGCGAAAAGATTGGCATCTCTCAGTTACAGTCCCTAAAAGGAGACAACCAGAATCAGCCATCACAGACCACCGGAGGATCTACGGGGGCCCACCTTCATTACCCAGGAAGCAGACTGGAGGAAGACTTCCCTGCAACCATTGCAGTAGTACCCAGCCGCCCTCCTCACTTCTCGGGGCTCCATGAGATTGTGTACTTGGCCTGTACCCTGTTTACTCAGACCTCAGGCCTTGAGGACTTTATGTGACCTGATGTAGATTCGTGTTGCTCAGTGGCTCTGGTAGTCAGTGCTCGTGGGGGTTCTCCAAAGCCCTAAAGCAGGTGTCAGGCGGTGAGCTGCAAGGCATTCCAGTTGCCTATTTGGTACTTCTTCATGGTGAGCAGTGGAACAGGAGGCCACCTGTGGGTCTCTGTACGAGAAATGGCAGGGTGGAGATTTGCTCCCGTACACCCGTGAGCAGAGGCACTGTCACTCGGACTGGACGGGGGCTCCCTGTTCTCGGGCTGTGACACCAGTACACAGGCTCCAGGGAAAGCAGGATTTGGGGCATGAGTCTCCTTGCCTCAACTGCCCAAATGAAGGTGTGTGTTCAATTCTGCTGACAATTAAGAGTTGAGCCCTGCCCTGGTTATGGAAAAGCAGAACCAGGGCAGCTCAGTGAGAAACAGATTCCATGGTACACCAGTCTGGGAAATGTAGCATTTGTTTGTTTGTTTCTTTCTTTTCTTTTTTTTTTTTTTTAATTCTAATTATTCATGAGAGACTTAGAGAGGCAGAGAGAGAAGCAGGGAGTCTGATGCCGGACTTGATTCCAGGACCCGGGGATCATGACCTGAGCCAAAGGCAGATGCTCAACCACTGAATCACCCAGGTGTCCCAAGTGTAGCATTTCTAGAGCCTTTTCTAGAATTCCACCATGCGTGTGATCCTCCAAGAAGCCTTTTAAAAAGAAACCTATTTCACTTTGTCTAATTCGTTTGACTTTTTTTTTTTTTAATTCGTTTGACTTTGGACCTCATTTTCCCTGAACATCTATTAATATTCCTCGGAAAGCAGTATTAGAAAGATCAGCTTCTGGGAGGCAGATGCTGAGGGGGGACATGGGCTGAATGACACCAAAGGATAAAGCCACTAAGACCAAATCTTGTCGACTTTTGAGCTAAGAATTCTGGGTATCCTCAAGAAGCTGGCTTCTTTTAGCAACTTACCTTTCAGAGTTGCTAGTAAAGCCAGTGAAAACAACTCTGCCCCGAAGAAGCTAGCTTTCTTGTTACCAAGTCTTTGTTAACTGCTTAGTGGTTTAAATTAAGTTTGAGAGTAATTAATTTAGTCTAGTTGTGAGCAAACCAGTTTGATTTAGACAATATTTTCGAGGACAGTTCTTTTAAACTTTAAAAATATCTTTGTAAAGCTACCCAGATTACCAAATTATTTTTGGCTTGAATTATCTATATAATATCATAGTTATGTTTAAATGATTATTTTAAGAAGATTGTTCTCCTGACATATTGTTGGCTATATTATTTAGCAATTTTTTTTCATTCTGGTGATGATGACCTTTAAGCACAGTTCCTATTATATCTGAGTTAATGACATGTCATTGAATAGAAAGCATAAATATATATTTTTAAATGTTTACCTTTTTTTAAGTTTTTATTTAAATTCCAGTTAGTTAACACACAATGTAATACTAGTTTTAGATGTAGAATTTAGTGATTCAACACTTAGATACAGCACTTGGTGCTCATCACAACCAGGGTACACTCCTTAATCCCCAACACCCATTTAACCCATCTCCCCACCTCCCGGCCTTCTGGTAACCATCCGTTTGTTCTTTACAGTTAAAAATCTGTTTCTTGGTTTTCCTCTCTTTTTTCCCCCCATGATTGTTTTATTTCTTAGATTCCACATACAGGTGAATCATACAATATTTATTTTTCTCTGACTGACTTACTTCGCTTACATAATAATATATTCTAGCTCCATCCATGTCATTGCAAATGGCAAGATTTCATTCTTTTTGGTGGCTGAGTAATCAGCCACCATATATATATATAAATATAAATACACATTACATATTCATTATTATGTATATATATTCATTATTTTATATATATATATTATACGTGTGTGTGTATATATATACAAGTGTCACCCTGATGTATTACCCTGAATATATAGAGGACCATATATATATATGTGGCATATATATATATATATGTATATGCCACATCTTTATCCATTCATCAGTCAATGAACACTTGGGCTCTTTCCATAATTTGGCTGTTGTTGATAATGCTGCCATAAACATCGAGGGGCCTAAATCCCTTCAAATCAGTATTTTTGTATCCTTTGGGAAATACCTAAAAGTGCAGTCGCTGGTTCGTAGAGTACTTCTATTTTTAACTTCTTGAGGGACCTCCACACTGTTTTCCAGAGTGGCTGCACCAGTTTGCATTCCCACCAGCAGTGCAAGAGGGTTCCCCTTTCTCCGCATCCTCGCCAACGTCTGTCATTTCCTGTGTTATTAATTTTAGTCATTCTGACTGGTGGAAAGCACACATATTTTAAAATATTTCTGAAACATTATTTATTCCCAGCTATAAAGGTATTTGAAGGTATTATTAATGGATCCTCTACACCAATTTCCTTCCTCCAAAATGTTTTTACCGATCTCTACTAATTTATTGATACAATTTGTTTTCATCCACAGAGGCCAGCAAGCTTGTTATGTCCTATGTAGCAGCTGTTTGTGGAAAAGGAGCAGAAGTGAACCAAGTCAAAGAACAGCTTTTGCAATCCAACCCAGTCCTGGAAGGTAGGATTTTCTGTGTACATTGGGTCAGTGTGACTCGTAAAGTAGACCGAGTTTGCAGAGCCCTTCAGGGACCACGTGGGCTGGGAGGTGGGCCGAGGGCCGAGGGAGAAGAGGAAGTAAGAGATTCAGGCCCAGATCTGCTGAGCAAATGAGCTGTGTCTTAAGAACTCTTGGCTTCAGGTACTTAAAGGAGGAAACAGTTTACTCATCTAAAAGGAGCTCCCACTTACATTCATTTTTTTCCCTTTCAATTTTTATTTGAATCACTTCAGTTTTGCCTAAAAATGATCAGCTGATATTTGCATTTGATTTGAGGGCTAGGAAAAACTTGGTGGAAAAAAAAAAAAAGCATGTGTGCAGTGCTATTTTATCATTCAGGGTAACACCTGTGGCTGCTTATTTCTGTTGTCAGACGGGCGGTGCCAGAGAAACACCTAAAGGACTATGTTTTTCAGGGTCACAGAAAGCCTAATCCTGACTCTAGAATTTAGATCCTATGGTTGGCCATCTGTGTGAGTTAGCTCGGGCTGCCATAACAAAACACCAGAGTCTGGGTGGCTTAAACCACAGAAATTAATTTTCTTACACTTCTGGAGGTTCAAAAGTCCAAGACGAAAGTGCTGGCAAGATAGGCCTCTTGCTTGCAGGTGGTCATCATCATGCTGTGTGATCACAGACCTCTTCTTTGTGTGTGGTGGTCAAGGGCAGGGTTGGCTCATCACTTCATCAAACCCTGATTACTTCTCAAAAGCCCCACTTCCGAATACAGTCACATAGGGGTTAGGACTTCAACATAAACATTGGTGGGGGGCACATAACATGTAGTCCCTACTGCCATCAGAAGAAGCCAGAGGTGAATCCCCCTAATGCCATAGATATAAACCATTCTTTGCTTTGGAAACAGCAAATCAGTCTTTCCCTACTGATGGCAAGCCCTTAATGTTGCTTTATATTGTAAGAATGTCTTTATTGTTGCTTAATACAGTTGTCGGGATAGAGTAGGGTTTCTCAACCTCATCTTGGACTGGATAAATCTCTGCTATGGAGTGCCGTCCAGCGTACTCATTGTAAGATGTTTAGCTGTGTCATTGGCCTCTACCCACTCAGTGCCAGAGGTACCCCTTCCCCTAGTTGTTAGCATTGAAAATGTCTCTGGACATTGCCAAATGTCCGCTGGTGGGGAAGGGTCAAAACCAGCCCTGATCAGAGTTCTTTGTTCTAGACTTTGTTCTCTGTGTTCAAAGTCTTGGAGGGTCAAGATTTAATGTGGATTAAAGCAGAGGTGCTTTGGGGTGAGTAGGATGCCCCCAAGTGTGGAGGGAGGGAACCCTGCCTGTTGCCTTTGTTACCTAGACCTAGCCCCTCCCACTTTATTACAAAGAGACACCATGCCTCTTCATCCCCAGCTAGTGAGACAGGACTACTGAAAATACTTTATTTAACCTGTGAAAAGCAAAGGCTGAAACATCTATTCCATTGATACGATCTCTTCTCCCCTTTGGTACCTTAATGACTAAAGAAGCCATTGCAGAAAGTGCTGTATCTTCATTTTATGAAGTATTTGACTTTTTGTTTACTTTGTCATTTGCTTTTAAGTCCGGTGCTGTATGTGTATTTCTGCATATGCTTATTTTAAGAATGCTGTGAACTAAAGGAGAAGCAGTGTGGAATGCTATAGCTTGCATCTGTGATGAGAATCTGGCCCTTTATTTGATGGTATTTGGAATGAGGCCCCAGTGCAGGAAATGGGAGAAATGTCTGCTGTGGGCATGTATTATTTTTTATGGGAATGCTTTACTTTTTAACTGGAACTGCCACTGTAAATGAACATTTAGAACAATGAACTTAAAAAAACAATGGAGGAATGTGTCTCAAGTGTTCTATAATGAAGCACTTGTCTTTGATTCTGTGGCTCACAATAAAAGACTTTAGTGTTTAGAGCTGTGTGTGCAACTCAGATTTGTTTGATGAAAAGATGGTTTATGGCATGCAAATGGCGCCCTGAATAAAGTTTTTTTGAAGCAATTCCTTCACTTGCCCTTGACCTTCAAGCCACAATAAACTGTCCTTTATGCATCAGCATCCCGAGCTGGACTTTGGGGCTGTGCGAGTTAGTTAACTTGCCACCCCTACATGTTCATGCCCACCAGAAAGACTGGCCTGTGAAAACATGAGAAATGTCATGGTCTTCATGACCAGGGGGCAACACTCAGCACTTTCAGGGCTGCATTTATTAAAGCCTTTTAGCTGGTGGTGGACATGGATAATGATGTAAGCATCCTTTTTTGATATTTCCTGTGTGCGGGTTTCCCCACTCAGCAGAGCATCTCAGCTGATTTTTCACTAAAGAAAATTTGGCCTCAGGGACCTACCACACTATACCCCTCCCAAGCTTAGCTGCTGATAGGAAGAGCTTTCCCTGTGTTGACTTTGTAAGTTTTGACATAACTGAGCAGGAACCAACTATTTTTTTAAAAATCAAAAACATACAAAGGCCAGCTAACACGAAATGTAACACATCGGGTTTGGCTACTGAGTATCCCCAGTGAACCTCAACTGAAACACATGGGCGTGCCTTGATCACGTGACTGCTTTCAGACTTAGGATCAGCTTTTAGCCCTTGGTAATCATTTGGGCTTTTGTTACTCTAATCTTCCCTCTGTTTAATTTAATGAAGTTTTGGAGGCTTCCATGGATTTGATGCCTGGCCTCTTAATCCTAAAGATTCATTTTTCTGGTTGCCCCATCACTGCATGCTCTTCAGTCCTTATTAGCTGCAGTGGGGGCCCAGGGATCCTGGTAACAGGGGTGGATGGGGTGGGGAGTACCGGGAGAAATGCAGGATTTTGTGACCATCTCCAGACCCATTTAACAAGATCCTTAGGTGACTAGTTTGCACATTGAGGTTTGAGGTACATTGCTGGGCTTCTTCCAAAGCATCAAACGGGGATCCCTCTGCTTATATGCCTTATATTTTGATTCAACTTAATTCTCTATTACCTTGGCCCAGAGTAATTTGCCCCCTACTGTGCGTACAAGCTTGGTGAAACCAACCCTTTTCTTTATGACACTGTGAACCACCTGTATTGATCAGGAGCATTCTGTGCCTGGGGTGGCATCAACCTGTGGGTCTTGTGTGGCCTCATTTTCTTAAAAGGGATCCTGTGGGAGATTCGGCTTCTCACGGCAGCTAAGTTTGGAATAAACTTGGATTGTGCCTTATGGGCCAATTTGGTTTTCTTTCTTCCTGGAAAGTTTCACTTAGGTCTGATGGATATGAACTCACGAAACTATGTAGTATTTTTAGCCCTATTGGAAATGATATTAGTTTCCAAATCTCTTATTCTTTCTATTATTTCACAGTTATGTACGTGATCACATTTCAGTAGCTTTATTTTAAAATTAGTTAAATAAAGTTTCTTGTGCCTTTTTCTATCTGGAAACCTCATCGAGTTCTACAAAGCCTTTGGTGATATTAAGCAGTTATCTCTGAAATAACTGATGATAATGGTGGAGGAGAATACAAGCCTTGCTTGCTATCTGTCCACTCAACTGAAACAGTAAAAGGTATTTAATTAGACAAGATTACGTTTATAGTAATATTTGGAAAAAATTCCATGAATCATAGGAATGACTCCTTTTTTCTGTGAGCTTATAATAAGACATGGAAGTTTTAGCAACTTCTTAAGACTTGTGTTCAGTATGTTTCTAGGGAAGTTTGGTCAGAAATGTCATTGCTACCAGTTGTATTTTCTAGGATTTATAGCTGTCAAATATTCCGTTTGCTTTAAATTTCTGCTTGAAATTATTTTTCTGTCAATTTCACCCATGCATCTGTTTCTTTCTTACTAGCTTTTGGAAATGCCAAGACTGTAAGGAATGACAACTCTTCTAGATTTGTAAGTATTTGTATAAGCATAAGTGTTAACACTAATATTTAGCTCATGTATGTTTAAACAACCAGTAGATGTTTAGTATTCCTTAATATACACATTTGAAAAATAAGAACACCATTGCTGTTCAGACACTGAAAGTTCTCTGAGGACTATTTTTTGCTTTCTGGGATTTTTCTTTTTAATTCTTTTTGGAGTGACAGCATTTTCTTTCATACTTTCTTGTCATCTATCATAGACTTCCATGGGCAATTTAGATGAGGCTCTTTAGAAGAACTCTTTCCTTATCGGAGTTTTGGTATTTAAAAATCACAATTAAGAATCAGATTAAGTACAAGGAAGGATAAACGGAGTGTCAGGTTTGTGCACTCCACAGCTTTTGTCCTTTATTCAGTGGGGCGGGGAAGGATGGAAGGGTACGCTGAAGCTTTATATAGGTAAAGACATCCTATTTGATAACTTCTGGCAGGAGGTGGAGAGGAGGACTGGAGGGTAAAAACTGCAGCTAATTGATGTTTTGAGTTTGGTTGAGTTGGAAAATGCTAAGTGCAGCAATACACACCCGCCTGACCAGCCCTCCCCAGCGTACACTGTGCACGGCAGCCCACTGGGGTCTTTCCAGCTGAGCACCCGCTGTCCCTCTTTTGGTCTCTATGGAGACACAGACGTTGCCCTGTGGCAGCGGGGGGGAGGGTGGGATCCGTCGAATGTGATGGTGACATTTTGAAATTGTCCCCTTTTTATTATAGTTTAACCAGTCTTACACATTTTATAATAAAAAGTCATTTACTTTATAAGCCCTCTTTTCATATATGTTACATGGGACCCTTTTTTTTTTTTTAAATTGGAGTTCAATTTGCCATCATATAGCATATCACCCAGTGCTCATCCCATCAAGTGCATGGGACCCTTTTGGATGATTTTTATGCCTCTCTGCCAGAGATCCTTCCGGCCCATTTTCCCCACTTCTTTTAGTCTCTTTTTCTTTTGCTTTTTTTCTTGTTAGAGTTATCCAGTGCTTAAGGCAAGACAGTGACCTCAGGTAGAGGTAGTTTTGATAGCTTGAAAGTGGAAGGCTGAGGTGCCTAATTCCAGGCTGTGAATTTTTTCCATTGGATTAGCCCCTTACGTGGTTATAGCTGGTTCGAGCCATGTCTTTTCCTGTTGTGGTAACATGGCTAATCTCATTATATAAATAGACTTAGAAGCAAAGTGTGGGCAGATAGAAGTAATTCCAAGAGATCAAGCTCCTTTATGGAGATTTTCCTTTTTTTGCTGTTTGCAAATTATACACATAACTCTTTTAAAAAAGTTGCTAAATATATTTAGTCTGTAGACTATAAAAATGCAGAAAACCATATCACCTCAAGAGTCATTACTACTTTGTGATGTCTGGAATCTAGTGAAAGGCTTGGCAGGTGATTTAGTTTAATAAGTAACTTCAGAGAAATCCTGTTATAACATGGGTATTAGGCTGTGAGATTAATACTTGATTATAGACTAAATCATTTCATGTCCAGTTTTTTTTTTCATGTCCAGTTTTTAGTAACTTCCCTGCTTTGTAGTCTGAGCCTTGAGCAGTAATATACTCAAATCCACATTATATTTTGATAGGACTCTGCTATATTTAAAGTCATTATACACACACACACACGTAACAGTGAGTTATGCATTAAACATTTGTACTCTGGGGAAATTGCATTTCCTTTGACTGTGTTTGATGAACTTCTTGATCTCTTCACTGAGAAACGTGGTAGAGTGTGCAGTGGGGTCGTTATGAATGCTCAGTGCAGCTGACTTACTAGACCAGTGTTCCCATGGAGGTGCCCCATAGTATTCCCACCCCCCAAGTACCTCTGGTATGATGTATTGAACTTCTATTAAGAAAGTGACCTCCGCTGTTTTTGAAAAGACACATTTTAAGTCTTTGGAAGTCACTGTTGTCCACCAGGGGGAAGGAGGAGGAGTAATAGTTGAGCATCTGCTATAATGGGGAGAACCAAGCTAGGCACTGTAGGGGAGGATGCATAGGGTCAGGAAAACCCTATTACCAAACCTTTCATTCAGTAAGAATTAAAAAACAAAACAAAACAAAGCAAACAAACAAACAAACAAAAAAACCACACACACAGCCAAACCCTGTACAATGTATTCATTTGTTTGAAACCTCTGTATTTTTGTTTTGTTTTGTTTTGTTTTGTTTTTGTTTTTGTTTTTTTTAAATAGTTAAGCATAGGTCTCCCTGCATCTCCTCTTGCAGCTGATAGACATTTTCCTACTGGCATCCAGAGTGATCTTTACAAATTTAAGTCTGATCACTGCTCTGCTGAAAGCCCTCCGTGACTCCTCCTTGCACCTGGAGTGCAGTACAGGCTCCTCTGGGAGCCTTCCATGCCTGCATGCATGAGCTGGGGCCTGCTGCACCCCGCCCTTGCTTGCCCAGCCTTGGCCTTTGTGACGGGCAGGAGTGCTGAGCACCTTCTTGCCTTAGATCTTTGCAGTTGCTGGTCCTTCTGCATGATGTGCTCTGGGTCCAGATCTCTGGATGGACTTTGCCTTATATCATTTAGGTCTCAATTCAGATGTCACTTCATGATGCCTTTTCTAGACTCTGACTTCATTGTGCTTTTATTTTTCGGGCATTCATTAGTCTCTGGAATTATTGTGTGCACTTTCTCTGTTTCTCTCTGGTCATGGACCTTAGAGGGTGGGAGCCATGGGAGCCAGTAGCTCAGCCTTCTTGTCCACCATGTTTGGCCCTAGTACCACAACAGTGCCTGATGTCATAGTAGATACTCAGAAAACATTGATGAATGAATAGTTTTTTTTTTTTTTTAAGATTTTATGTTTTTATTTGAGGAGAAACAGAGACACTGAGAGAGAGAGCATGAGCAGGGAGGAAGGGGAGAAGCAGCCTCCCCGCTGAGCAGGGAACCCAACGTGGGGCTTGATCCCAGGACCCCCGGATCATGACCTGAGCCTAAGGCAGATGCTTAACCAGCTGAGCCATCCAGGTGTCCCGAATGAATACCTATAGACTAGTCGGAAAAAATGGACGTGTCTAAAAGTAATTATAACACAGCATATAAAACAGTAAGTTCCTCATGATTAAGTTCCCAAGACAGTTTTATGGAAGTTCCGAATAGAGAAGCTGGTGGAGTCTGGGGGCAGGGCACTGTTCTGAGTGGGGGCCCCAAGATTGAAATGTACCCCCACTGAGTAGAAAGCGGGAAGAGCCAGCAGTGCCCCGTAGGGAAGTCGAGGAGAGAGACCGAGTGGACCTGCTTTCATCCGAGGTTGTGGCTGGATGAGAGGGTCTGTGAGAGGAGCCATGGGAAGGTCGGGAAAGAGGGGTCGGGCCCCCAGCTGGAGGGCTTGGAGTATCAGGTCCAGGGGGGTGGACTTTCTTTCCTTGGCAGTGGGCAGGCCTTGGTTTTCTCTGAGTAGACTGACTCATCACAAGCTCATGGGACCAATGCCTTTCCAAGATGGTCTGTGTTCTCAGTGCAGTTAGCTTATTCCTGGTCAGCTGCCTTTTCCACTCCACACGGGGTTTAGTGTAGTCTTCAAACCCCCATCTGTTCCTCTCAATTGATGATACTTTGCTTACTTCATGGAAATCCCTGTCGTCTTCATCCTCGTCCTCGTCCTCCTCCTCCTCCAGGTCCTCAGCTGTGGTGCCTCGCCATCCCCAGATCTGTATAGACACCCTCCCATCACACTGGGCAGTTCTCAACTCCCGCCTTTCACTCGTCCCTCCACCTGGTGCTCTTGATCTGGCCACTTGCTGTGTCCAGGAACCATCTTCCACCAAAATCATCTCCTTTCCTATGGTCAGCCTCTGACTGTCCTGCGGAGCATCTCTTTCTTGCCTCCTTTGCAGCTGCTCTGCTCTTGCTGTCACCTCACCAGCCTCATGGACGCCTGTTCTTATGGTTGCTCCTTCCTGCTCTCTCGCCTCCTCGCTGCCTGACTTAGCCCTGACACTTCTCAGTTAAGCTAGGGCAGACCCCAGCCTTTGTTGCCTGTTTTCGTGCATAGCGCCCCGACCTCCTGTAGGATCTATCTCCATAAACAGTAGTGTCCTGTCTGCCTGTCTCAATTCTCAGGCTGTAAGTTCCCTGAGGGCAGGAACTGCCCTAGTTTCCTTTGTGCCTACAGTTAGTATCTAGGAAATGCTTGATAGACATTTGCTTAATGAATAAGAGAAAACTTAAAAGGGACAGATGGCCCTTGACAAGGAAGAAAGCAAAGGCGAGGGAGCATGTGTAAGCTAATACAAAGTCACAGATCGCATTGTTGACTGAGTGTGTGTGATCATGTTTCTGAGCCCCTAGCATTATTTTGAAAATAGAAGGATTTAAGGTAGTCATTCTTGGGGTGAATTATTTAGAAGCCATCTATGTGACTATTACTAAAATAGAACATGAAACAAAAGCAAAGACCACTTACTAGACCAACACACCCTTTTCCAAACAAAAACCAGCTGTCAGGGTTATTCTGTTAGGCTTGTTACTCTTTAACTAGACACTTATAGACCAGTTCTTCAAAAATCACAGTATGAAACTCCATGTGTGTCTCTGTGTGTTTAAGATACCATCTATAAAATGTAATAGGAACCTGGGAGATATACATACATATATATATATATGTATAATCTAGATCAAAAGCCAAAGAGAGTAATAAAGATCAGTCTTTGATTGGTCATGCATTTGGTTTGAGTAGATATAAAAACAACTTTATGTGTCCCATTTCATCCACTGTCCAATATACTTGGAGTTTCTAGCCATGGCTTAAAACACGTTTTGCTTATAAAAATGAAATAATTTATATTCCCAACTAGTGCGTATACAAGGAACAGTTACTTTTTCCCAGTTTTTATTCTTAAATACACACACACTTCAGACCTTTGAAACCCATCTGAAATGAAAAAGTCACATGCTGGGTAAGAAGATCTATTCTTAAATTAGCAACATGATATGTTAACTTTGAGCTAATGTGGTATTTAGTATGAATTATTTATGGAGGCGTATTGTTTTGCCTCATGGGTACATGAATTGTGTATTAATTACATTTAAGCAAATATGTAAAGGGCTCAGCATGCTGTTCTCTAAGAAGACACGTTGATAGAATATTTTGAGGTAAACTTGAAAACTCACCAAGTCTTTCTTTGGCAGGGCAAATACATGGATATCGAATTTGATTTTAAAGGCGATCCGCTGGGAGGAGTGATAAGTAACTGTGAGTATTTTCCTCGGATCCTTTTACAGAAGTTCAGAATAGCAAGACATATATTAGAATATTATAGATACACGAGTCTTTAAGAGATAAACATAAGACTACAATTTCTTTTCCTTAGTGTGTTGCAGACTATGTGTTAGACTCTGATTTCAGATTATTTTATAATTCCTAAATCTTTTTTTTTTTTTTTTTTTCTCGAGAGAGAGACAGAGAGAGAACATGTGTGTGCATAGGGGGAAGGGGAGAAAGAGAGAATCCCAAGCAGTCTCCACACTTAGCACAGAGCCCAATGTGGGATCAATCTCGTGACCCTGAGGTCGTGACCTGAACCGAAATCAAGAGTCGGATGCGTAACCAACTGAGCAACCCAGGCATCCCTCCTAAATCTTTTTTAGAGAACTTATAAGTCTTTACTTTGAAAATCTTTAAAATTTTGCTAAACTAATAAGAATTATTCCAACTGTATTTTGTATTCTCTAGGACTTTAAGTCAGTTCATCAATAAAGGATCCTCCAGGGGTTATTTTCACTAACAAAATTATTTTATGATTCAAAATAAAATGTGAAATAAATAAAATATATGAATAATTGATTTTAGTTTAATAAGATTTTTAGTAACTTTTTGGGTAACATTTAATAAAGTGAGTGGACTTTTTTTAAATTTTATTTATCTATTTATTCATTTATTTATTTATTTATTGGACTTGTACTTCACATTTTATTGTGGGAAATTTTGCTTGTCTTTGTGTATTTACATAATTGAAATGTGATAAACCTGGTAGGTAGAAATACAGATTTCTTAGCCTCCTTTAATAATGATCAGTGATTATGGAAGTGAATGAAATCTTGTCAAAGGTGAAAAAATGAACAATGTCAGGTGAGTCTGCTTAAAGCCCCAGGTCCAGGGCTTTCTAAAGTGGGCATGATGGTCAGTATTTGTAAATATAGCCCTTCAAAAATACTTTGGGCCCGCAGCAGGCACAGCCCGAGCTGACGTTTCTGCTCATGTTGATACTGTAGTTGATTTGTTTGGAAGATCGAAGATGACAACCTAGGGTTTGTGTACTTCCTCCTGGAGTCACAGCCTGGTTATCCTCTTGGATCCTCCTGTGATTTTGAGGCCACACCACTGAACCTCCCATCGCCACTGGCCTCCTCACCACCCAGTGGTGCTACTGGGATTGAAAAAAATCTAAGTTTCCACTAGAAAAATAGTAATAAGTTGACTCAAGAATCAAAGCAACACTCATTAGACTTGTAACAGTGGCATTCCTTCTTCAAATGAAATTTTATGCTGAACCCCAAATAGGAAATAGAGAAAACAAGATCTGACCTGGTTGATGAGGAATATTTAGAACCCCTCGAGCCCCGGGGGCCCCTGAGATCTTTGCTGATGGGCTCCAGAGCCAGAGGGCCACCATTTGGAAATCAGCATTCTAAGTGATTTGAGGAAAGTATACAGCTGATTTTTTTTTAAGTTTTTAAGACACAATTCATAAGGAAACGTAGGGCTAGAGTTTCCTCATCTTTGAAACAATGGAATTGAACTGGATGAATTTTATGATTCTCCCTGTTTCTGCTATTCTGTAGTTTTTAAATAGTTTAATTTTCCACTTTAGTTTCCATTTTTGTGTGCCATGCATGGGGATTGACCGTATTTCTAAAAAAATCTAATTGTTAGAGAAACATTTGAAGAGAGAGTTTTACTATGAAATGAAATTGGCTGGGATAGTGGTACTTACGTTATGTGTCAAATATGGAAGCAAAAGAAACTCTGCAAACCACGTGAGATATAACCAGAAGCACTGATGACTACGGTGCCAAGCTCCTTGCATGATGTGTGGCAGCTAATGATAGCTGTGAGGGAGAAGATCGGCCTCAGTTTGAAGACCACTGTTTTAAGGAAGGATTAACTTTTATTCTGAAAGATATTCATAAGTTATTAGCACTTTTTATAAGACGGATTAACTCTCATGAATACACTATTTTTAAAATGGGGGTAATACATCTAAACATTGTGGGATGATTGAATAAAATTTCTTTTAAGGACTCTAGGAAAATATTTAAGGATTACTTTATTGTAAGCATTAGAAAATAACCTAGGTTTTACATTTTGAGGTTGAAGTTCCAAACAGAAATGTCTTCCTGCCCCCTAACTAATTCTTGCAGTATCCATGGAGAATAAATATTAGACACTCAGTTCTTTTCCAGTTAAGATTAATATATCATCATGAATGGATTTCATGTGGTGTTCGTTACCATTTGTTCCCACAATGAAATTATATGGAAATTTGTGGTAGTGGGAACACCCTGTATTTTAGAGTACCCTTTGCTCTGGAAAGGAAAGGAATATGTTCGCGGTAAGAGCAGGAAATTTCACCGTGTAGATACTGGACTGACTCATAGGTGGTCAGTGGGAGCTGCTGCCTGCTGGCTTCAGGGGTGTAAAGCAATGGGCAAACCCATTTTGGTTCTCTCCAGGCTGCCACAAGTTAGCTTCTGGGAGTCCAGAAAAGAAAAAAAGGATTTGCTGTTTTGTGGAAACTACTCTGCCTCGATTTCCAGCAGCCATGTAGTAACAGTGTAGGGCATTGTCGCTTGTACTGATTGCCTGGAAGAAATCACACAATGACTCAAGCCAGCTGGGTTCCCAGGGCGTGGAAGAGAGAGCCCAGTGACTTACTCTCTTTCTGCAAGAGATGTACTCAAAAACCAGTCTTGAACTCACCTGAAAACCAGGTGCCTCTGAGGTTAGTATCACTAGGTAGGGGTATTGCAGGAAAAGAAGTGCACGCGTGGCTCAGTAGAGGAGATACTACGGGAGGCACATCTGGCACACCTTGGCTTCTGTGAGATGATATTTTTGCTGTTTTGTTAAGGCCTATAAGCCTCACAGGAAGTGCTTGTTTGTATTTGAGGATTGTAGGCCTAGTGTTATGAACTAGAAGCTTTTGGAAACCTGTTGCGGGTACTTTTCTTATAGCTGTGGCACTTGGTAGTTTTCACTGTGGAGGAAATATGGTGCAAACCTCTAGGAACTTATCTCCTAAAAGAATGGCACAGAGACAGATATGCTGTGCATATGTACCTGTCCTGATAGCATAAGCAAGAAGGTATATGGCTTTCCTGTTCACAGTAGTGTATCGAGAGCTAGTGTAATACCTGACACACAGTAGGTGCTCAGTAAATGCTGAGATGAGGATGGAATTGGTTATATATAGGCAGGCCCTACCTTTCTCTGCTTCATTATTTGGGGCATGCCTATGAGGCTACTTAGGCAACTCTTCTCATGTGTTTTCTAATGTGTAAACAATAAGACAGCTAGTTACTTATTTTTCTGTGCCTCCATTTTTTTCACCTTTGAAATGAGATAATCATGGTACTGATCTTACAGGTTACGAAAAGGTATAAATATTTGTTTGACATCTATGTGCTTGTAACAGTGCCTGGCACCCAGTAAACACTGAATTAAATGTTTGCTTTTTTCCATTATTATGTACTTACGTGCTTACGGTCTCTATCTGGTAGCCAAATATATGTCCATAAAGGATGGACGTTTAGTTTGTAGGTTCATTGCTGAATGATAGCAACAAAAATAGTGTCTGACACCTGAAACATATTTCTTTTTTTTAAATTTTTTTGAAACATATTTCTTGAATCAATTAATAACTATACAAGTACACAATGAATAAAAAGTGACACAGCTCTGACATGGAAAAATTTGTTGAGAAATAGAATTCCTGCTTTATGGGATAATTTTATCCGAATATTTAAAACAACTTTTTATTGAGGTGTAATTGATATACAACATTATGTGAGTTTCAGCCGTACAACATCGCGATTTCATATTTGTATATATTGCCAAATGATCAGCACAGTAAGTCTAGTTAACATCTGTTAACCATACATAGTTATAGAAGCGCTTTTTTTTTCTTGTAACGAGAACTTTTAAGGTCTACTCCTTAGCAACTTTCAAATATGTGCAGCACAGTATTATTAACTATAGTTGATGCAGTACATCCACATGACTTTGTTATTTTATATATATATATTTATATATATATATTTATATATCTGAACATTCTATGCTAATCATTTTTAAATGCTTTTTCTAAATTCCAGAAAGGCAACAAAATTATTGATGTTCAAACTTCATCTGTCTCTGCCTTCCCTTTTTAGCTTGAAAGAAATAATATCTTGTGAATTATGAAGGAGAGCAAATGTTGAAATTAATTAGTGTATGGTCCACTTATTGTTAATAAACCACCCGAACTTAGTAGAGTAAAACAGTGGCCCTCTTATATGCTGTTGGACACTGTGAGTCAAGAATTCAGATGGGGCACTGTAGGGTTGGCTTGTCTCCGTGGTGTATGGGGCTTCAGTAGGGAAGACGTATGGTTGGGGGTGACTTGCATGAATAGAAGCTGGAGTCTTCTGGAAGCTTAATCATATGTCACTTATCAGGCTCCTGGATTAGGGTGATTGAGGTGTGTGTTGAGACTATTGACTAAAGCCACCTACATGTGGCCTCGTGTGGTTAGGGTTTCTCCCAGATGGCTAGGTTCTGAGAGAGAGTGTTCTAAGAGGAAGCCTCCTAACAGAGAACCAAGAGGAAGCCTCCAGGAGCTTGGGAGATCAGACGGTGTCACTTCTGCTGTATTCTATTAAGTCAAAGTTGGCACACGCTTGCCCAGAGTCAGGGGTGGGGCATGTAGATTCCATCTCTCAATGGGAAGAATGTCAAATAATTTGTGATCATTTTGTTGTAAGCAGCCTCAATCTGATAGACTGTTTTCAGAAATGGTCACAAGAGGGGCTGCTGGGTGGCTCAGTCGATTAAGCATATGCTTTTGGGTCAGTTCATGATCTTGGAGTCCCAGGATCAAGCCCCACATCGCACTCCCTGCTCAGTGGGGAGTCTGTCTCTCCTTCTGTCCCTCACCCTGCTCGTACTCTCTCTCTCTCCCACTCTGTTTCTCAAATAAATAAATAAAATTTTTTAAAAAAGAAAGGATCACAATAATTCTCACCTTGTATCTATACTGTTGGGTAGTTCTCTCTCTCAATGACTCAGAGTTTGGCCATGAGATTTATTTTGTTTGTTGTTGTTGTTATTTTTTTATTTTTATTTTTTTAAATAAATTTATTTTTTATCGGTGTTCAATTTGCCAACATATAGAATAACACCCAGTGCTCATCCCATCAAGTGCCCCCCTCAGTGCCCGTCACCCATTCACTCCCACCCCCCGCCCACCTCCCCTTCCATCACCCCTAGTTCGTTTCCCAGAGTTAGGAGCCTTTCATGTTCTGTCTCCCTTTCTGATATTTCCCACTCATTTTTTTCTCCTTTCCCCTTTATTGCCTTTCGCTACTTTTTATATTCCCCAAATGAATGCATGAGATTTATTTTGGTTAAAAGAACAATTAGTAAACATGGCACAACCAGAGACGTGAAAATTGGTTACATATTGGAGCTTGTCCTCACGCTCTTCTTGGGAATGCTCTCATTACCACCATGTGGATGAACCTGGGCTGTTCTGCTGGATGGTGAGAGACCATATGGAACGAACTACCGGACATAAGAGTGAGGGCACCTTTAGATCAGCCAGCTGCAGCAGACTGCCAAGCCGATGGGCAAGCCCAAGAGAGATCAGCTGAGCTGGCTCAGACCAGAACTACAAGGCTGATGCTCAGACTCAGGAACTAATAAATGATGTTCTAAGCTGTTAAGTTTTGGGACAATTTGTTACACAGGAAAAACTAACTGATTCAGAGGTCTAATGATCTACCTTCCCCCACCCAGTTTGGAATCATGAGAAATAGGCACAGGAATCAAGCTGGAGAGGAAGCAGCTTCATTGCTGTTAGATGCCAAGGTTGAAGAAAGTGGCTTTTGGTTTCTCGCCCAAGCAGGTGTGCAGGTAGTCCTCTGGCCCCTTGGCAGTGAGGCAGGCATTGACAGCTGTAAGCAGCCTCTCGCCTCTCCTTGTGTGCATTGGTTGCCCCCGGTCGTCTTAGTGCTGGCGAGTCGAGCTGAATGTGAATGCAGCGTGGGGAACTAGAGGCCTGAGCTGCAGATGCATGCTCCTTGCCCTCTGTAACCTCCCCTCAGAGTTGTGCTTCCTCTTACCCCTGTGAAGAGTGACTAAGGGGCTGAGAGAGGCTGCGGTTAGTCTAAGGAGATCTTCCCACAAGGAATCTGCAGAGCAGGAGGAAACAACCACCCCACTCACAGGGAAGATGGGGGATGGAGCAAATCTCTGACTTCCTATTCTATATTTCTTTTGAATTTATGGTACAGTTGGCTCACACTTACGTGCTGTCTCATGGCATGTTCATATATATATGGCACATCCATGCCATCTGTAGGATATGGAATATAGTTTCACTCGTTTAAATGGTTTGAAATTTATAGCTTTGTTTTTCCTTTTATATCGTATCTTTGATAGTATGGATGACAAGTTGCTGATTGGGAGCAGAGCTGGGATCCCTGGATGGCTCAGCGGTTTAGCTCCTGCCTTCGGCCCAGGGTGTGATCTTGGAGTTCCCAGATCAAGTCCCACATCAGGCTCCCTGCACAGAGCCTGCTTCTCCCTCTGCCTGTGTCTCTGCCTCTCTCTCTCTCTGTGTCTCTCATGAATAAATAAATAAAATCTTTAAAAAAAAAAAAAAGGGAGCAGAACTGCCTATTAGAATACTTCCTAAAGGAAACTCTGCACTGCTTTGTTTTCTGAAAATACATATATATTGAAGTTGAATTGGAGACTACCGTACATGAGTCAGTTCTCAACAGCTAGTGAATAGTCATCAGTAAATTCATCAATCATCAGAAATTCATCTGTTTTTAACCTGTCGTCTTTAAGATCAAAATTCACCAAAAACCAAGACAATACATTATCTAGTTTATAATGCAAGGCTGGGCTTTCTTTGCACTTCAGTATTCAGAGCACTTCAATATTCAGAAGATAGAAATAATCCACCCCACTGGTTGTTAAGTATCCATAGCAATAAAACAAATTTCAAGTAGTAATTCTGTTACTCTGTAATGGATGGCTTCGCATAAAAGTCGATGCTTTCCTTCGTCTCGATTTTACTCTTGGTGGCTTTTGTATTACAAAAACATGTCTACCATGAAAAAAGACTATATGTTTATGAGGAAACAAGATTATATGCAAATACAGAAGAAGTCAGATGTTAAACATATCTAAATTAATTAGGATAGCATATCTAATGATATGATCCTATGGGCTGTATTCCATTAATTTTATTTCAGGGTTGAGTATGGAGTTTTAGATTCAGATATGTACATACATGAGTGAATTTTTATTATTAGGTAAACATTAAATTTGTGTTAGGAATCTGTTGTGAAAATACATAGGTGGTATAAGTATATAAAGAGATCCAAATAAAATAAATAAATAAATTAATTAATTAAATCCGTAGTCCATTAGGTAGATAATAAGCTAAGTTTTCCTGGTGTTTTAAAGCCCCAGCTAATGTAATGTTTCATGTGCAGACACCTGACACCTTTTCAGAGCTTCTCATGGAACTGGTCCAGCTGTCTTTAGTGTTGATTTTATAACTTCAGGATACTGATTTTTGAGTAAAACTTGAAGGTGATTTCTTAAAATTTCTAATGCCGCCGTGGAGGTGGTGGTAAGGAACAATTTTAAGGTCATGGCACACCCGGTGGTGGTTCACATGTCTCAAGCCCTGCGGCCTGCAGGTGGTGGAGCTCCTTGTGATGCCCCCGCTTACGTGCGCTCTGGTTCACCGTAATACACACATGCAGGGAATAATTTGTAAGAAGACCTTCGCCCCATTAGTGAAACTTCCTGATTATCAGCTTTGAGGGTTTTATTGTATGTTTCCAGAAAAAGTGGAGGGTTGACTTTAGAATGTATGCCCTAATCCATGAGCAGACTTAAGCTCATAGTCCATTTTCCACAGAGACTACCTTTGGGTATGCTCACTAACTCACTGGTTACCTAGATTGCACACCCATCCACGTGATGCAGTGAGCACTGGGTATTGTAGGAGACTGATCAATCACTGACCACTATCTCTGAAACTAATATTATGTTATATGTCAATTAATTGAATTTAAATATAAAAAAATTTTAAAGATAAAATGTTTTTGTATATTAAAAAAAAAAAGATTGTAGGCCCATCATTATTGCTAAAAGCAGCGATACAAGGGCGTAAATTGATTAGAAAAGCCTAAAATGCCCATAAATACTTTCTTCATAATATCTATCTTTGAGCAACTGGAGAGGAACACAGGATCTCTGGGGGTCGGTCAGTGTTGTGCATCCTGGGGCTTCCATCATCACTGGTCTTCTTGGCAAAAGTGAGACCAAGCTGATTATTCCTTAAGCCTTGGACTTGGACTGTTCTATTTTTCAGGAAGGGAGACTCTACATAAAATAAATCTGATCATACTATCTCATCTTTCATCTGTTATGTTCTAAAGTAATGTGATTTTTCCCCCCAACTACTTCTTATCTTACTATTCCTTTGCCAATTGAAAGACTTCCTTCTCCAGTGGATGCAAACATGCACGTTTTACTTCTTTTATGTCTTGTACTTGGGGGAGGTTGGCCTCTGCTGTGCACGGGCACATGTACGTGCCGTTGACTAGCTGGTGATGAGTCAAAAGTAGGAAAGCCCCTGAGTGACATCCTGGTTCTGCTAATAGTCAGGTGGCAGTGGCATGGTGGGGGCAGGTGGGGAAGTTTGGATTCCAGGGTTTCTCTGCCCCTGTCTGCTGGTTTTCTCCTTTAGAATGGTTTAATAGGTTTAGCTCTTCCCCTAAAACTTAAGTTTGTATCAAATTTAATGTGAACTTAAATGTATATTTTGAGGGGGAAATGCACTGCAGGGAAACTGCATTGGGATACATGGAGACTTACACTCTCTCCCCGACTGAACATTTGGCATGTCCCGCACTCTTCTTTACTAAATCTTCTAGACTCAGTGGTGGCACAATCACGTCAAGCCAAGAGGAGGCTAAGCCAGTGTTTGCTTTGACTAATTCAGGGCACCATTCAGTAAATTAAAATGATCAGGTGGCAAGTCTTTATAGTAAATTTATGTTCTGTATTTCGAATAGCCATTCAATAGGGCTTCCTACTCTTAGATTGCATTGGTGCGTGCCCATTAAAAATAAATAGAATAGGGAATGGTGGGGATCTCTGGGTGCCTCAGCGGTTTAGCACCTGCCTTTGACCCAGAGCGCGATCCTGGAGTCCCTGGAACGAGTCCCCCGTCGGGCTCCTGGCATGGAGCCTGCTTCTTCCTCCTCCGGTGTGTCTCTGCCTCTCTCTCTCTCTCTCTGTGTGTATCATAAATAAATCTTTAAAAAATATATATATATTAAAAATATTTTTTTAAAAAAGGAATAGGGAATGGTTTCAAGCGTTAGTAAATTATTTGGGGGCAAGCCTTTTCCCTGATTACTTTTCTACCTGGAAGCTTATGACCTACAAGAAAAGTCATAAAGAAATAGGAGGCTCTGGAGCAATAGACGAAGCATGTTAGGCGCTAAAACCTTCAACTGCTCTGTAATAAAAGACTTCTCATTTTGTGATTGAGTTGCTTAGGTGAAGCTATATATTTTACGTAAAGTACAGCCTTTCCTAATGTTTATGGATTTTGCATTCCTTTTGCTGGAAAGTTACAGGCAGTGTAAGACGGTGTCTTAGTCACCTGAAGCTTTGAATTCTGGCTCTGTCCCTTAGTAACAGTGCGATGTGAGCGTCATTTTCTCATCTATAAAATAGGGATTATAAAACCAACCTCCAGGGAGGTGTTTGGGGTTGAATATGATAACGCATGAAAAGCACCAAATTCATAGCAGGAGGTCAGGGACAGTTCGCTTCCTGCTTCGCCTTTGCACCTTTCCTTTTACACATGCGTCGTATTATGCTTCATATTTGAATGTGATAGCAATCACTGATCCTATCAGCATATTGACCAACATTCCTTTCCACACTGTGCACATGTGAATGTTGCCCTTTTTTTTTTTTATAAAGATTTTATATATTTATTTATTCATGAGAGAGAGCAAGGCAGAGACACAGGCAGAGGGAAAAGCAGGCTCCATGCAGGGAGCCCGATGTGGGACTCGATCCCAGGACCGAGGTGGACCTGAGGTCATGACCTGAGCCAAAGGCAGACGCTCAACACTGAGCCCCCCAGGTGCCCCATGAATATTATTTTTTATTTTGATGTGTGTCGTCTGCTGAATCTTCTAGCCATTACTGTTTTATCCCATTTCCTATGAGCATTTGTTCCAAGAGTGCCAAACATGAGACTGGTCCGTATGTGGCTCTGACCTGCTTTGAGAGTATTCTTCATGTCCTGAAGGGCCACATGTGGCATGTTGGAAGGTGATGGGGCAAGTGCCATCAGACACCTGTTTGTCATCACGATGAAGGGACCCATGTGAAATGAGGGGCCGCAGGCGCCAGGGCTCCAAGGTGTGTGGCAGGATTCCTAGTGCGGTGGGAAGAGCCTGGGAGTTTGGGGGTGTCCCCCAAACACATGGTCATGCTGCTTTCCCCACCCCACCTCCTGCTCTCTCTCGGGGGCCCAGCACCCCAGCTTGGAGAGAACTGCTGTTGGTTGGGTGGTGGGAGTAATCGGAGAGTGTGGGACATTCCTAGGCCTCGGGGAAGAAGGTTTTCATATTTGCGGTCGGTGCTGGGTGCGCTTCCAGATAGTTCCTGGGGCGTAGTGGGTGAGCAGTAAGTGAGCTGATTGGAGGAATTGTATGTGAACACATGAAGGGAACTGTAGCATTTGTTTATATTTTTCACGTAGTTGAGTTACTTTCTTCTAGGCTTGAGGGGTTTTGTCTACGGATTAGTTTCTCAGTGAAGAATCTGCCCATGCTCTGTGGATTTTTTCTTCTCAGACTATGTCTGTCTTCTCAGAACCCCATAGGAGCTTGGTCACATGCTAAGAAGTATCGTCATAGTCCATTTTTATCTTACCTGCTTTCTGTCCTCTGCTTTGTATGTCAGTGTTTACTTACAGACTGAATGAAACATTCAGTCCTTAGAGAGGATGAATAGTACACAGTCCCTTCTTTTCTAAATTTTGTCTCCCTCGGGTTTTCAATTTCTCTTCTGTTTCTTTTTTGTTAAATATGAATTCTTCATTATTCTCCACGTATGATTTGAGGGAACGGGCAGGTTTCCAAATCAAATGAGAGCAGGAGATGAAAACTAAAACTCTGGAGCATCCTGTTCCTGTAATTTTTGAACTTATATATATATTTGTTCTCATTTTTAATTTGATGTGCCCTTGCAATCCATCCCTTCACTCTTACAAATGACCTCAGGTTTTGGGAGCCCCCTGAGACTTCTCATTCACCGAATCTGCGCTCTTTAACTCTACCTCACCTCCTCTTTACATGCTAGTGTGGCTTCCAGAAATACCAATTGAGAAGTTCGGTGACCATTCCCAGAGAAATTGCACACCTCTCCCTCATTCCTTTGATACTGTTTAGATTTCAACCTGATTAGAAATCAAATGTGGGGATGCCCGGGAGGCTCAGCGGTTGGGCACCTGCCTTCGGCTCAGGGCGTGACCCCGGGGTCCTGGGATCGAGTCTTGCATCGGGCTCCCTGTGTGGAGCCTGCTTCTCCCTCTGCCTGTGTCTCTGCCTCTCTCTCTCTCTGTGTGTCTCTCATGAATAAATAAATAAAACCTTTAAAAAAAAATCAAATGTGTCTATTCTCTAGAATTAATAACGGGATCACTGATTTGGAATTTTATAACTAAATTTAGCTTTTGCCCACAGGATCCAGACCCTCTTTTATGTCACTAGTCCGTGATAAGCAGGACTTCAGGCAGGAATATTCTCTGCCATTGTATTTGCCATCTCTTGGATACTGCCATAATGACTCTTTTCTGGTGGTTTGGCTTTTTTCTCCCTCCCATCCTCCTTCTCTCTCTCCCTCTTCCTTCCTTTAGCTTTGGATGAAAGTTTGATAACTTGATAAGAATCAAAATATCAGATGAAAAAGCATGTAGAACCAAGGAAAATATACTGCCAAATAACAACATCAAATTCCATGAAATGAAATCACCTTTCATTCTCTTAAGACTTTGAAATATAAAGAAAATCTGCTTCCTTTATCCCAGGTAGCAGAGTGTGTGGATATGATGAGGTAGGGTTTGCATTTGGCTCAGACGGCCTGATTTCAAATCCTACTTAAACTCTTGGGCTCTTTTTTTCGTCTGTTGAATAATGCTTGATAGAATGGCCGCGAGGATTGAATGAGATAATGACTATAAAGCACTTAGCGCATAATAAGATCTCAGAAACATTAACTTTATAATTATTAAGCGGATTCATAACAAATGGCTGAGATTTGTAATGCTGTGTTTTGAAGAACTTAATGTCATCACATATTACATAGAACCCAAAGCACCTTCATATAAACTGTATCGTCTTTCATCAGCTCTTCGAATGTTATTGTTGAACTTATTTTGCATATTCACTATTGTTTGACGAGAACCTGGTTTGTTTAATCTGGTGATTTTAGTTAGAGCCAGGCTTCTTCCTGAAGGGGAGAACTGAAAATGTAGCTTCTATCATTATTTATTTCAGTAACACAAAACAGACAATGGAAAAGGGAGAGGGGTGGCAGAGAAGAACCAGGCTGGATTTGCAAGCAGAATTAACCATATGCGATGATTTGACTCTTCTCTCTTCTTTAGATCTTTTGGAGAAGTCTCGAGTTGTTAAGCAGCCAAGAGGTGAAAGGAACTTCCACGTGTTCTATCAGCTGCTCTCCGGTGCCTCTGAAGAGCTCCTAAGTAAGTCCCTGTTTCTTAAAACTCTTGCATGACTGTGGGTGAGGTGAAGAACATGGTATGTTTGCTTCTGTCATCGGCCCCAGCATCTGCTTGCTGCATGTCCCTGTACCTCACCAGATGCTGTGCACAGGTCTCAGATGGCTAACTCAGAGAGCCAGTTAAATAGTAGAGGGATCGGGGGGAGAGAACCATAAATCTAAACAATCAAATGGAAGAAAATAGTTGTTCCACTCAGGAAGAGGAAATCAGCAGGGAGCAGTAAGGAGAACAATTATTACAAAAAAAAAGAATTGCTCAGGGAAGATTAAACATAGTGGGAAAACATTTGTAATTGATACAAGAGTTAAAAATCTGACCTTCGGCTATTTTAAGGAATTAATCCAAGTCTGCCAGGAAAGTATCCAATAAGCTAATAGTGAAGTGATGAAAGTTTTGAACAAATAGTCCAAATTAGAACTATGGAAAGCAAATGACATTTGGGCAAGAATTATCCTAATAATCCTCAAGTGTCACGGAAACAGCACTGAAGTGTGCGCTATACACATTATCAGCAAAAGTCATTAAAAAGGACAGAGCTAGCAGAGGGGAGCAGGCCCCAGTCTGCGTAGGGCTTGTGGGTGTCCTTCCTTCCAAGTGAGGACCCCTTCGTGGGGACTAATTAGCCATCCGGAATAAGTCATACGATGATCAGAGCCCAGGTGCACCATTTTTGGGAAAACATCCCAATGAAGTAATTCGAAAGAATCCAAAGAACGTTTTGCATGAAGACCTTTATCACCGCCCTGCCGTCCAGAGGCATGGGAATCCATCGCAGACGTCCTTTGCTATAATGAAATGGTACCTTGAAGATGTTTTATCTTACAAAAATACGGAAGGGGCCTTACTACAAATAAATGTGAAAGGCAGTTGGAAATATGTACAACAGTAGTAAAGGTAGATTTTAGAAGAATGCTATTAGTATTTCGGTATCGATTCTTGTTCTGTTGCCTAAGTACCTAAGACGAAAGTCCTTTTATCTGGAGGTTTTAAGGAATGAGATGTTAAAGATGGTTAGATTTATTGAAGTAACTTACCAACTTGTATGCGTGATTCAATAGATAAGCTTACACTGGAGCGGGATTTCAGCAGATATAACTACCTGAGTTTGGACTCAGCCAAAGTTAATGGAGTGGACGACGCAGCCAATTTCAGAACTGTTAGGGTAAGCGAGATACAGTCCTTCCATTACTCTCTAAAATGTGTCGCTCATTTGGAATTGGTAACAATTCTGAGTTTTCTGAGGTATAACCCATGCTCCCTTAGGCTTTGGAATTACACAAGAACTTACTGTATTCTTATTAAAATCATACGATATTGTGAAGGCCTGCGCTTAACTAGAGTATGTGATTTTACTACTTATCAAAAGGAGCTTTCTTTATTAGATTACCCAGACTCTTCTAATGCTGCATATAAATCAAATATTTTCATGGCCATCGCTTAGTAGTTCATTTCCAACTATGAAAACTGTCGTACGAAAGCACTGAATCGATAGTGTTTTTGAGACGGAAAGTCATGTTTTTATATATTTTTTCCAAAAATCATTTGTAAATCAGAATGATTGGCATTTCATGTTCATTAGAAGATAAATTATTTTCAATCAGGGCCTGCACCCTGGGGTGTGATCCTGGAGACCTGGGATCGAGTCCCGCATTGGGCTCCCTGCATGGAGCCTGCTTCTCCCTCTGCCTGTGTCTCTCCCCCCCACCTCTCTGTGCCTCTATGAATAAATAAATAAAATCTTTAAAAAAAATTATTTTAAACCATATCCTAACTTCTGTGTTTATGTGGCACTTTGAAAATTACTCCCGGTAGGACATGATATAATAATCACTGTGCTTTACTTCCAAATGGGACAGCTGTGATGGTCAGGAAGTGGGAGCAGGTCAAATGAGCTGAAACGGGACCAGCATCAGTTCATCTTCAAGGCTGAGTGAAAATGACATGGGGTTCTTTTCCTGCTTTCTCTACTATTGTATATGTTTGAAATTTTCCGTACAAAAAGCTTACATTATTCTCATTGTTAGGTAGCAGAGTCACAACCAAATACAACAAAAAAGCTGGGCTATTCTCAAAAAAGGAAGTATTTCCTTGAGTATGTAATTTGTTAAAACTCTGTAAACATCCGCCTATGGAAGCCTTTTGCTTTTCGGACATGATTTAAGAGTTGGGTTCAAGTCCAGTTCTGTAGTGCTTTGCCTCACAAATCATTGGCACTCAATAAAATTTATGACTAGCGCAGTGTTCCTTGTTCCCTGTAATGCCTTGAGCCAGGCACTTCACCTTGTCCACCTTCACCAGTTTTTCTCAGGTAAAATAAGCGAGGCGGTTTTCACGTAGGAGGTTATAAAAAAGCCTTTTGTTTGGTTTTCTTTCTAGCATCAGAACCCAGTATAAAAAAGATAGATATGCACGCACATATTCACACACACACACACACACACACACACACACACACACACACATGCACACACTGAGTTACTGCAGAGGAAGTGGGTTAGAAGTCAAGGTTCAGCTCTTAGCCTCCTCTTCCACCCTCTTCCTCTTCCTTTGCACCCCTGCACCCTCTTGCCATAGCATGCAAAGTGCCCTGGGGGGGATCCTTGAATCACCCCTTGAGACCACAGAACAAGTTAGAGCCCCACACTGGTACTACACCTGGTCTGTTAATAGGTTTGCCTTTTGGGGAGCTTGTTCTCAGACACTTTGTCTTTACATATTTTTTCCCCAGAAACAAATGTGTTATGTGATTTAGTTAAAAAATAATAAAAGAATGGCAGAAAGAAAACAGCTGCTTTTCTCCCCCCCCCCAACCCCCCAGAATGCCATGCAGATTGTGGGTTTTATGGATGATGAAGCCGAGTCTGTCTTGGAGGTGGTGGCAGCGGTGTTGAAACTGGGGAACATCGAGTTCAAGCCCGAATCTCGAGTGAATGGTTTAGATGAAAGCAAAATCAAAGATAAAAATGGTAAGTCAGTGGAGAGTCAGCCTTGTTTAGCAAACTTGCTTTGAACTTCTTCCCAATTTTTAATCTAGAAAGTAAAACTTTTGCTTTTCATTGTTTTGAAAACATGTCCAATGAAACTGAACAGAAACATAATTATAGCTGAGGTTTAAGTCTCTCGAGTTATACATTTTATGCTGTTTGATTTGAATGTGATTCCTAGAGAACACTGAGAGCCTTGGCAATGATTTTTAGCAGCACATGGGCAGTCACTCTTTGTGTCCATCCCCCAACAGAGTTAAAAGAAATCTGTGAGTTGACCGGCATTGATCAGTCTGTTCTAGAACGAGCCTTCAGTTTCCGAACCGTCGAGGCCAAGCAAGAGAAGGTTTCAACGACACTGAATGTGGCTCAGGTGGGTGGAACGTAATGTCCAGAAGCGAGTTTTTTTAAAAAAGTCTGTGATATTTTTATGTAAGTAGAAACAAAAATTGTATTTTGTAGGCTGTTCTGTTAACTGTCATACTTCTGCAGGCATCATTCTGGGCAGCAAACTAAACAAATCACGACCCCTGCCCTCGTGAAGCTTGACATTTTGGCAGGGGGAGGAGTCAGACAATAGCCAGTAGAGCTAGTAAATAAATAAATTTATATAGCAAGCTAGCAGCAGACGAAAAGAAAAACCAGAGCAGCATAAGGGAGACCCATGGTGCTGGGGCAGGGAAGTCTGGGCTGAGTGAGTTGGGAAATGACACCAGTGGCCTGACCTGCTTTGTATTTCAGAGGGTCATTCTGGCTGCAGTGTGGGGAGCAGAGTGTAGGAGAAGAAGGGTACAAGCAAGGTGTCTCAGTTTGGGCTGCTATAACAGAATGCCATCATCGGGTGGCTTAAACAAATAAACCAAAACCCCATTTATTCCTCATAGTTCTGGAGGCTAGAAGGCTGAGATCAGGGAGCCAGCATGGTCGTGTTCTTGGTGAGGGCCACCTTCCTAGTTGATGGACGGCCACCTTCTTCACAAGAACGAGGGGTGGGGGGGGAGTAGTGCATGTTGGGGTCCTCATGTCCTCATCCCCTTATAAGGAACACTGATTCCATCCTGGAAACTCTACCCTCATGACCTCATCTAACATCTAAACCTAACTATCTCTTAAAGGCCCCACCTCCAAGGATCATCACATTGGGGATTTGGGCGTCAACATACAGAATTGGGGTGGGGTGGAGGGACAACACGTACATTCAGTTCATGGCTCTGGAGTGCTGCAAGGAACTGTGGACTAACCTAGAAATGAGGGTGGTTTAATCAGGGGATAGCAGTGCGGTGAGCAGCAGTATGTCTGGGTGTATTTTGAAGGTAGAGGTAACAAGAAGTGCTGCTGACCTGATACGTGGTATGAGAGAAAGAGAAGGTTCAAGGATGACTCCCAACAGTTTCCACCCAGGCAACTGGAAAGCTAGGATTGCCTTTCACCCATTTGGAGAACGTAGTGGGAGAAGCTTGGCCTCCCTGCCTTCCTTATTCTATCTTGTCCATCTGAAGCCAATGAAGTCTTTCTGAGACACATGTCTGAGATGCTTATTTCCTCCCTCCATTGGTTCAAGTTAAATGGATGGATGGATGGATGTGAGGGTGGATGTTATACCAAGGCAGCTTCTGAAGCCCTTTGCGGTATAAACCCTTTGTTCTGCAGCTCAGACATTGTCCCGTTGGTCAGTGCTGATCTGGGCTGGAATTAAATGATTAATTTGGGACTGTTCCCACAGAGCCCTACTTGATTCTCTCCCTGCGGTCCAGCCATATTTTCCTCCTCTCTGTAAGTGGCCTCAAGCATCTGTAAGATAGTGGGTGGACTTATTCTTTCCCCTCCCTGCTCCAAACTAGACCCAAGGATGCCTGGTGTTGATTTCTCATTTTAGGCAAGCTGTTCTGACTATGGAAAATACTATAATGTGGTGTACATGCAAATTTTCTAGCTATAACCGCTGTGTGTCCTTCTTCCTACATTACTACTTCTGCTGTCCTGTCTGTCCAGGTCAACCTTACAAATGCAAAGTCAGATAGTGAGATACTGAGTCATTGAGCCTGCTCAGCATAGGCCCCCAGGTAGACCGCTCTCAGGGGCATAAGGGATGATGGGAGACAGGAAAGATGGTCTTGAAGGATTTAGATGTCTAAAGAATGGGCAAAAGTGCATTTCAAAAAGAAAGCAATGAGAAAAGCCAGGTTTGGAGTCCACATCCGGGGGAGGGTTGGTTGAGCTCAGCTGTAGCTCTAGACTTGTGACATGGGTTCAGAGCAACGCAGCTGGAAAGGTGAAGTATGGAGGCAGTTCTCAGACTTGAGCGTCCGTCAGTACCCCCTGGAGGGTTTGCAAACCCGGTTTGCAGGCTGTGCCCCTGGGGCGTTGGATTCAGTAGTGTGGGGAGACCGAGGGAAGAATCTGCATTGTCTGACAAGCTTGGTGGAGCTGCTGCTGCTGGTCCAGGAACCACATTTTGAGAACCGCTGTATTGAATGAAGGTCACATGGAGTTGAGACGTTCTCAATAGCTGGAGTGGGGATCGTGAAGTATATGCTGCTGCAAAGAGAAAATGCCTGCTGTTTCAGAAGGCCCTTTAGGAATATCCACATTTTTTGTATATAGATATTCCATATATACACATATGTGGATATTTCGTGGTGTTTTCATTGTGTATTTTACTCTTGCCTTTTAATCATCGTCTACGGAAACCAGGTCCAGGTGCCTCCTGCTTTATGAGCTTGAGACACCTTGCATCACTGGGTTAAAGTTTTCCACATTCCTTTTACCTTTGGCGTAAAAGAATTTGACTTGAGGTCCTTGATTTTTCAGCTCCTTATTCAAGGTTTATTATTTTTTTAACATAGGGTTTAGGTTTCAACCGGTCTTCTTGCCTAAAAGTTTTGATTCCAGCGAGAAGTAATTTGTTTTATTAACATTTCCTCATAGCTTCAGTTCTTGGGCGCCATTATCACCGCATTCCTCATCTTCCCCAAGGCGCGTAGATCTTTCCTCAGATACACTGATGAAGAATGAAATGATAGAAACTCAAGACCAGAGTTGTCATTCAGCTTCCACGGGCCTCAGGCTAATCTGACCCTACACAGTTGATCTCAATTTATTCCCTGCTAAGTTCTCTAAATAAGAGAAATTTTTTTTTTTTTTTTTTTTTTTTTACCATCCTTATATTTACCCCATGTCTTTGCTCTTACTTATCCTTTACTCATAGGCCCTAGCTAATTCTTCCTGCTTGTCTGAATGGTCTATCTAATTACACTTCATCCAGGAAGACTTCCTGGATTGTAGCAGGCCCCCTCTTCTCCCTTCTCTGAATTCCTTTTTTTTTTTTTCCCTCTCCTTGGGCACTTGCTCTCTGACTGATTCATTCATACTGGTTTGATCTCCGCCACTCCACCATAAGCTACTACAGGATGGGCCCAGGGGCCATACATCTGTGTATCGCCTTTACCTGGGCCACAGACCAGTACTGGTCACCTCTGAAGCACATTCCATTTGGGATTTTTCTCCGTGGGCTTCACGCAGCTGCAGAAATGCAGTCTTTTCATATTGGCCTTAGAATTGGAGATGGTTAATCTATGCACTCAGTGTCTTCCTTATTTCTACACACCTTGTTAGTGCTCCTTAAGTGAGAATAAACATTTTTCCCCTGTCTTGGATGGGGACATTCTTGGAGGATGTTACTGTGGAAATTAGGTGGCATGAATCAGACTCGAGAAGTCAGGGCTGGCAGATTGACAGCTCCTGGGGCCAGATACAGCTCAATATCTTATTTGATGAAAGGGTAGTTTTGTTGTTATTGTTTTGTTTCATTTTGTTTGCTTGCTTTTTAAATTTTGAATTTTAGTGCCTTTAATGTGGAATGCATCTTTGAACCCCTGCAGATCCTACTACTTCCCATTCATTTCTATCATGCCATCCCTGGAAGCATTTGAGCTTGAAACTTCTGGAATAAATATTTGTTTGAAGGAAGCAAAGAAGATTAATATGTTGGCTGTGAATACATTTTAAAAAATATAAAGCAGTGCCAGGATAAGTTGTCACTATTAGTTCAGTTGCATATGGAAATGGTGGCTTGTTGGAAGCAGATAGAACACCACTAAAAACACCAGATGCCATTATGATGACATTCTGTTTACAAATAGGTATTTTGAGATTATGTGGTGTTTTGAGGTAACTGGAAATTAAAAGAAGAAAGGGGAAAGGATTAAGGAAGAATTCTATAGGCTCATGAGTGGGAAAGGAAGAGGATATTTCAGAAGTCATATAATATCATTACATGTATAGACTTATGATGTACCAGGCGCTGTTCTAGGCACTTGTGTGGCCTATTTTTAAAAAATAAAACCTAGAAGAAAGGAGAGTAGAGAAAAGTTGTTCATCTAAATCTAAGCTTATTTCTCTGTTTCAGCATTTACATGCATTTTCTGCAGTGGGATCATTAAAAATCACCCTTCAAGACAGCATTGTGCAGTTGGGTTCTATTTGTTTGCCAACTTCCAGGTGGATTTTCTAGCTGTCGTGGGAGTGGCTGCCTGACACTTAGGGAGAAAGGTTTGGGATTAGCATGTGTCAGATGTGAAGTGTCAGAGGAAGGGAAAAGGTGCTCTAAAGCTTCAGTATGTTGTCAGCAAGGTGACTGTTATTAAAGTAGTTACACTTCATTTAGAAAGAAACATGGAAAAAAACTTTCCTTATCATCTAATTCTTTATAAAACAAAAATGTAATGGTTTACTTTAATAGAAATGCCCAAATTTCTACTTATAAGCAGTGCAATGCACGTACATGGTCAGTGTCTTAAAAACAGCAACAGTGTATTGCGACACTAGTAGTTACGGAATGTTTTTTTTTTCTTTTTTTAAAGAAGATTTTATTTTTATTTATTCGTGAGAGACACACAGAGAGAGGCAGAGACACAGGCAGAGGGAGAAGCAGGCTCCATGCAGGGAGCCCCATGCAGGACTCGATCCTGGGACTCTGGGACCACGACCTGAGTGAAAGGCTGTCACTCAACCACTGAGCCACCCAGGTGTCCCCATTACAAAATATATTTTTTTAAATGTTCAGAAGGTTGAATGAAGGAAACGGTTTTTAGATCACATCAGTCAGAATCATTTCAATGTTTTTTCCTTTGAGTTTCCTATGTGTTAGGGTTACAAGGATATAGTCTTCATAAAAAATATACAGTTTTTTATTTTCACAAAACCTAAGCATTTTCCATTTTATTACCTAGTTTTTGTGATCTTTCTGTGATAACTATAACTTCCCTTTGAGTGGGCATTCATTTATTTATCTTACTATTCCCCTGTTGTTGGACTTCTAATTGCTTCTCATTTCCTCTGTTCTGTGATACTGAGATGGATATCTTTATGGAGAAAGTGTTTGCAATATTTAGAATTAGTTTCCTGGGATGCAAACATATAATAATTGGGTATAAATAGTTTGCACAGTTCTCTTAACAGTTTGACTGTTCATCCAGCATATAATGAAGACTGGCTCTGAGAAGAAATTGGAAATAAAAGAGCTTTAAGTATTTAAAAAATATCTTTATTATTTTATTGAAATTAAGCATTGTGACAATAGTGTGTGCTGAGTTTTTCTTTTTCTTTCTTTCTTTCTTTTTTTTTTTTTTTAATAGGCATATTATGCCCGTGATGCTCTGGCTAAAAACCTCTACAGCAGATTGTTTTCATGGCTGGTAAATCGAATCAATGAAAGCATTAAGGTACTGACTCTCTTTAACCAGATAAATCGGTTGTAATAAATGCTATTCAGAGTATAAACATTAAGTTAAAGATATTTTAATTTTATAATCAGGTAACTGATTACTGCTTACAAAGATTGTTCCTTGAAAAGAATTGTCCTCGCATAGGTTGAAATTTGTCAGGATTCTATTTATTTTGTTTTGCCATGTATGTTATAAGAAATCTCACAGTGCTCTGCTGGTCTTTGCAGAGTTACTCTGAGAGCATTCCAGGTCTTAGTTGTGTGCACTTGGCTGAAAAGGTCACTTGACCTCTCTAGCTGCTGATGTGTTCTTCAGTAAAATGAGCATATTGGATGGAGTAGTAGGATTTTGAAAGGCCTTACCTATATCGTAACATTCAGTGATCTTTTATTATAGTTAAGCATCATCTATTATTAAAATTTCTGGAAGATTCCATGCAACTTTCTACCTCATACGTTCATAAAAACAAAACTCAATTATAGTTATTCTTGTAGTGTGAAACGCAATTAACTTGTAATATAGGTCGATATTCCTTAGTATGCTTTTAGTGTTATTTTTCAGGCTTAAATTAACCCATCAATTTTAAACTTTTTTTAAGGCGCAGACCAAAGTGAGAAAGAAGGTCATGGGTGTTTTGGACATTTATGGCTTTGAAATTTTTGAGGTAAGCTTTTTTGTAGGGTTTGTTTTTCTTAATGCAGAGCAGTTCGAAATTAAATTGTATATTCTATAGACAACATTTAATATAATTAATATAGTTCTGAATCTACAAAGAAACCTTTGTGTAGATGTAACTAAGTGTGTGTGTGTGTGTGTGTGTGTGTGTGTACACGTGTATTGAGTGCTGAGAACAAGAATTTTGGAGACAGTGCTATCAAAGGAAGAACTTCCAATATCAATATGAGAATTTTGTAATTGCAAATTCAGAATTCTCACTGTGAAATTTCCAACAAGGTGCATGAACACTGTGCTCGTTCATTCATTTGTAAGAAAGTGAAGCGAGATGGTGCCATGAGAAAGCCCTGAGCCCATGAGCTGGATGCTGGCTGCTGCCTGGCTGGAGCTGGTCACTTCATCCCTGTTGGACCCAGGCAGAGAGGGTCTGGATTGGGTGATTTTTGGGTCTCAAAGAACTGTGATCTTTCATTATGAATTCTGTTGCAAAGGTTGAAAGAATTTCACAATTTTTTGTGAGCGTTCATAATGAAATTTTTAAAAAGATGCCATGCTTATTACAGATTAAATATTTAAACATTATATACTTATATTAGAATTTCCTATTTATCCTCTTGCTAACTTTGACATTTAGAAGCCATTTTAAGGACTTTTTTTTCCCCCTCTCCCCCCATTTTAAGGAACTTTTAAAGCACTTTCTCTTACTTTTAGGAGTGGTATTTTAGTTTGGTTCAGGAAAATTACAGGTAGATCAGGCTCTTCCTTTCTTTATTTTCCCCATAAGTAATGATTTGTGAATTCCTTTAAATAACCAGACCATACCCAGAATGACCACCCAAAGCTTTCATGTGTTCCAAATTATCAGGTTCACAGAATAGAAAAAAACATCAGCCCGTTCCCTGCAGCTAAGCCAGGCCTTTCTAGCAAACGTCTTTTTCTTACAACATTTATTCCTGTGATAGTGCCTTCTCCCTGCTTGATCACAGTCCGTATTCCATAGCCAGTGGTAAATAACTATTGAGGCCTAACAGTATGTAAGCACTGTGCTAAGTGGTACATATATTGCCTGATTTAATTTTCACAAAAACTTCATGAAATCACTGCAGTGATTCCTATTTTACAGTTGAGGAGGTGAGGCTCTGAAGGTCAAGTAGCTATCCCAAGGTTACATGGCTACTAAAGGGCAGACTCATGGGCACCTGGGTGGCTCAGTAGTTAAGCATCTGCCTTTGGCTCAAGTCATTATCCCGGGTCCAGGGATCGAGTCCTGCGTCGGGCTCCCTGCAGGGAGCCTGCTTCTCCCTCTGCCTGTGTCTCTGCCTCTCTCTGTGTCTCTCACAAATTAAAAAAAAATTTAAAAATTAAATAAAGAGCAGACTCAGGACCTAAAGCCCTAAGCCTCCTGAATAAATAATAAACGATTTCCTATAGGGCACTTTTCTTCCCAAACTCACAGGGTCCCCAGTACCTGGAAGTAAGGAAAAAACCCAAATGTGATAAGTTTCTGTTGCCCTGTATTTCTGTGCTGTTGTCATCATTCCACGCTGGCCAGCATGAGGAGCCCCCCTTTAGGTCTTTAGTGTACTGGTGGCCGAGTGTGGGACACCTGTGCTGCGGACTGGCTGCTGTCCCCCGTCCTGTCCCTCGAAAACTGCTCTTTAGCATAATGTCTGCTTGTATTGGTACCCAGACTTTGCAAGGAAAGCAGACTTTGCAAAGGAAAGCTTCTGGTGTCTTGGTAATAGGGAAGAATTTGAGGCCTGTAAGTTAGGAGAATTGCTTGGATATACTCAGAACTATCCTCGAGTGAAAACATTTTTTCTTAAGAACGCCCCCAACCAGAACTTTCAACCAAGGCCAAATCTAACCAGTCGTGTCTATAGCAGATCCTATGATGCCCCCTAAAATCATGAGAAACGAATTCGCCTTCTCCAGTATAGGCTTTGATTTTTTTTTCTCCAGTTCCTTGAGAGAATTAAGATTTGTCTTTCATTATAACTAATTGTTCTCTCCATGTTCTTGTCTAAACCTTCTGATTAATCTTCCAAACATCTTGATTTTTAATAATCTGTTTATTTTATAATTAAATTTCCTCAGAGGAAATCAGAATAGAGATTTGGTTGCACACTTTTAGATACTTTTACCTGCTTTTTGATACGGAATTAGAGAGGCTTTTTTTTTTTTTTTTGATGTATTCACATGCACACTGCACATGCCATCCTCCATTTTTCTGGATTCTCCGCAAAATTAGAACACATGGAAACATCAGGAAGCCCATAATATTTTACATGAGGGAACCAGATAATTAATGACTTAAGAGTACCACAAGCTGAAGTACAACCTCAGGGTCTGACTTAGTATTCAGAATCCTCATCAATGCACAAATGAAAATTTCTATAGTATCGTCTACCCAAGTGAAGGTAAACTGATGGAGTAGAGAGAAAACTTTACCTTTGTTCTTCCATGAAACTTGGCTGCAGGAATTAAGGGTTTTGCCTTAAAGAATAACCTGGGCATCACTTTAAAAATTGGATAATAAAAGTTCAAGAAAAACATTTTTTTAATGTTTCTAATTCAGCCTCATGACCCCCCATTGCCAGTTCCCATGAAAACGTGTTTCAGCTGAGCTGACGGAAACCTTTCACTCATTTCGGTCCGTCTCTAAATGGAAGAGGGAAACTGATGCATTAAACCATGGGATGATGACACATGGATTTGACTGCAAAGCATTCCAGGGCCAGCTGTGTGAATAGTCCTGCCTTGCTGGCCGCATGTGATCGGATGTCTGTTTGGAAAACAGATTAGTGAAACACTGATACCAAAACTAAGAGGAAGTGAGTTAAAAGTCCTAGAGAAGAAAAATCTAACTATAAATCCTCATTTAACAGGAGTCCAGTTTTGCCAAGGGAGACAGTTCTATAATGCAGACATTCCCAGGTCCACATAATTAAGTTTGGATGTTCTTAGAACTGATCTCTGAGAAACCTTTATAGCATCACCATAAAATAACAAATGAAAAAATTAAATTCAAAACTAAGTTGAGCCATCTAAATCGATTCAGCTTTTTTCTAAGTGCTTACCTGAGAAGTACTAAAAATGGCAGGTGGTTTACTGGGAAAATCTAACCCGTTGTTAGTGTGCTGAGGACCAAAGCAGAACAGCAGGCTGGATATTTCACTTTTCATACAATTTAGTTTCATAAGGCAAAGGACTAGTTTTTTTGAATCAGGCACCCTTTATTCATCTTGCCCTTATGGCCCTCATTGAGAGTGACCCATATACAGTAGGAATATGACAGGCTGGATGCAGTAATTGTTCTAAATAAAATAACCTACTAGGCGATCAAGAGTCCATGTAGCCTGTAAGTCTGTCTCGTGATTATGAGATTTCTTTTCCAAATTGTTTTTAAACGAAAATTGATTCCGGTTGTAGGCAATACCTTCTGTCCCAGCTGTTTTCTTTTAATTCTGTTCTTCATGTGCTAGAAAACTTGAAGAGGAAGGAGGGTTTTTAACATACATTTTAGAATGGGAATGATGAGAAATAATATGATTCATGGTATGTATCTGTACATCGTTACTCTTTTTAACTATTTAAATCAAAGCTCATTTTAAATTATTTAAGAAGAGCACTATAAAGCGATTTTTCTTTAAATTTACCGTATTTGAATATGTACTGGGAAGAAAAATGTCATGCATTAAAAGAGTGCAAGATTTAAATATCCACCTCTCTTAAAGAGCATAAGTATCATTAGCCTCCCCTATTGCTGAGAAAATACAGATAAATTAGGGACAGGCTAGTATTTTTGACCCATCTTTCAAAATCCTTCCAGGTGGAAAGTTCGTAGTTGATACTTAAAGAGTACAAACTAGTTGTCAACCTCACTGGGAGTATGGTTTTCTGTTTCTTTGATGTTGACAAGGTGGACTCAAACTCAGAACTTCTGGAAAGAAGCCCTAGATTTTGAAGTTTTGGTATATTACATACTTCTAAACCTAACAAGTTCTTCCCACCCCAGTCTAGTCTACACTTGGTGGATACAGTGTAAAACTGCATAGAACCTGGACACCTTGTTGTGTAACCTGTTTTCCCTGGAACAGTCCGGTGGGGGTGGGGATGGTTCTTGGCTTCCTGCAAGGAGATTATAGGATGGAAAATTCTAGATACATTTGTTCAAAAATGTTCCCCAAGGCTTTAGCTTTATGCCTCAGCCTTTAGGGATAAATGTGAGTTAGACAATAGAGACACATTCCATGTATGGGACTTGGGTAGAACACTGGAGAGAGAGTGGGGGCATGAGTCATTCAAGCTCCTGCCCACTTCCTCCTTAGGAGACTGATTCATGAGACTGACATGTGGGAGACAGCGCCCAGCTCAGGGATAGCTGGCTACCCACAGTTCTTGACTCAGAAGTATCCAGATATCAAATTGCTTTGGGGACTTTAATTCATATGATAGCTCCTAGACCCGGTTCAGCTGTTTTCTAAAAGGGAGAATGTCCCAGTTGGAAACCCCAGTGATACTTAGTGCCTGCATACACAAAGGCGTGTATTCTGGACCCAATGCAAGTTGCTGCTATACGAACTGTTACCAGGCTATTCCTTCATTTTTCACGATTGTAAGTTTTTGTATGTTATTTTTAATGATCTGTGAAGTCCCGTTTCCCAAAACATGAGGACGATGTCAACAAGTTAAACGTAGATCATGAGAAATGGGATTGCCTTCATTTTTGGCGATAAGTGATTGCTCTGGCGATTTGTAACAGGTTTTACAACCTGTGAGGTGTGTTTGCAGTAGATGCTGAGATAGTTCTGAGGGGAGGCAAGCTGGTTTCTGCCTTGAGGATTGTGCTATTCGCTTTTGTTGTTGTTCTTTAGAAGCAGGATGAGGTAGGAGAGACCAGTTTTTTCTTATGCCATCTCTAGAATGCTGTCTCCTTACCACATTGTTGATGTTTCGAAGGGGAAACCTAGCAGGGACAGCATGAGGTGTGTTGCTGTGCTGAGAAAGAGGAGGGGCCCTTGGATCTTGCTGGATCTCTTCGCTCTTTCCCTGACCTGCCAATTGCCTCTGTCTCTGACTCTTTGGGGGGGGATGTGTCATACATACACATTTTATTTCTCCTGATAATTTTGAATTAGAAGCATTAGACCTCAAAGCCTTGGGACCTTGAGCAAGTTATATGCGGTATTATTTGAGTCCGACTGTTTTTTGTCCTGTGTAGCTCACACCTAGCAGAACCGCAGTTCAGACACCACGTGACCACATGTAGGTATTGGGGGGGAGCTGTTTTTTGAACTGATTGGACATGTGTCTTGATTTCAAGTTTTGGGCTAATCAGAAACATAGTCTAAATGGTAAAATCAAGTCCGCCAATGAATAACTATCAATAAGTGTTTACTTTTAGAAGTTTATTGCAAATGAAGAACTGACTGCATTTTGTGTAATCTGTCCCTTTTTGCACCAGAATGCAGTAAGTATGAACTGTTTGCGGTGACAACTTGTTGCATGCTCCTGTGTTAATGGCTTCTCCAACTGTGTGGATTTTGCAGTAAATGGCCATCAATTAACTGTGTGCGGATATGAAATAGAGGATTCATACAGGAATTTTTAAATCTTGAGGATAAACCTAGTTTAGTTCTAACTTAATCGTTAAGTTGTGTTGTAATTGTGAAGCTTTGCCTCTGATTTCTAACCTGCTTGTTTGTATTTCATGGTCCTGTTGCAAAGCATACCTCCAACTGTTCATAGCCGTGAAACATGTGTAAGGACACTAGTTATTCTCCTCTTGTTTCTCCTCATTAGTTACCATTTGAAGATTTAGCATAATTTCATTTAAATACTTCCATGAGCATAGACTTATTAAATGACAGAACGGATTTTAACCATTCGATAAACCATTAAAACTTCTGTTTATTATAAACAAAACTTTTGTTTATAATTTTGTTTATTAGTTTTCAATCTGGGGTAGTAGTATTATCGTATAGGGATATATTTTACCAAACAAAGAAACCCAGACTTCCTCGTAGAGAAATGGCCTTATCCTGATCATAATCATAATAAGGCGCCTGGACCAGATTGACGTCAGCTTCTAATCAAAATTGTTAAGCTCGGAAGATTGGAGCACATTGGCTTTTAAAACTTCATGTGAAAATGAGTACTGGGGATGCCCTTTGTGTCTAAGACTGCGTTTGTTCAAAGTATTGAAAGTAAATGTATTCCCTTTAGGAAAAACCTTCATGATTAAAAAACAAAAAAACAAAAACCTCTTCTCCTTGACTAGACTTGACATTAAAAGATTAGCCAGTGATCATGTGTAGGTGTCATTTATGGTTTAGTGTTAAAAATTCTCCCGGATAATGAGTTTATCACTGGTGATAGGAAACCATTAACTGGCTTCCAGGAAAGAATGTAGTCAGCTGCTGCATCATAAGTCTCATTTTAAAATTTGTCTTATGGGGACGCCCGGGTGGCTCAGCGGTTGAGCATCTGCCCTTGGCTCAGGTCGTGACCCCGGGGTCCTGGGATTGAGTCTCACATCAGGCTCCCTGCAGGGAGCCTGCTTCTCCCTCTACCTGAGTCTCTGTCTCTCTCTGTGTCTCTCATGAATAAATAGATAAATAAATAAAATAAAATTTGTCCTACGTAGGAGCAAAGTTGATTTTGAAAGTTCAACTTTTGAAAAGCTCTATGACTTTTTTGCTTTCGTCCTTTACAGAGAGGTTTGAGGGCCCGGGGCTCTGTGTATTCCCAAGAAGTGGCGAGCTTCGGTTTCACGCTGGGACACTCGTATTACGTATTAATATCGTAATATTAATATTATTATTAGGCCAGGACTAGCCACCTCAGTAGGAGAGGAGTCAGGTTTGTCAGTGGTGGGGTCGTACTGTCCCTCGCTCCCAGGGCCACTGTCTCCTCTCTGCAAAGGCAGACGGTAGAGGTGAAAATAACACGTCTTATTATCAGATCTACGTCTCCCTGGCTGGCGTGGTTCTTGGTGAAGTGTATTCATTCCACAGACGTGCATTTCGTGGCAATACATTAAACCTTGTAGATTGTCTGGGGCTGACTTAGGCTTGGATCTTCCACCAGAGTTCATAATATGAAAGAGAGGCCTCTGACAACCGTGCGAGAGATAAATATTGGAGCCTTCTGAGAAGAGAGTTTCTTGCTTGGGAAATGATTTTGATGTGCTGATTCCCTTGAGCCTCTCTTTTAGGCACTTAGCTCATTCATTCATCAAGTACATATGGAGAACTTTCTAGATGCAAAGGGCTGTGCAAGGCATGGGCTTCCCTTGCTGAACAAAGAGACACGTGGTCAGCCCTTGCCCATCTAGTGGGACAGACAGGGCTGAAACCAAGTCACCACTCATGTATATGCCCACACATGTACACACAGCGTGGTTTTTAGGAAGTGCTGGTATCTAAGAGTCAGAATGAGGGAGTTGACCATGGATGGGGGAATAAGAGGTCAGGTCAAGAAGACTTCCTGGAGCTGCAGAGTTTCACCCGATGAATGGCCGACTGAGAACTTGGGTGACCAGAGATTATAAATCTCACGGTTTCTTTTCTTTTTTTTTTTTTTTTTTAATCTCACGGTTTCTTTTCTGATCCTTTAGGGGAACCTTTTTATTTTTTATTTTGTTTTACCATGTGTGGAGTGCTCCTCCGTCAGCTAAAAAGCTTCATCTTTCAAAATACTGCATAACTTGTGTACACTTCATTCATCCACTTGACTCATGAGCCATTTCTCAAGCGCCTGCAGTGTGCAAGCTCTTTGTGCTGGGCCTCGGTGTCCCAGGAGCCGTGCTGGGCCACAATTAAATCTGCGAGACAGTGTGTGACGTGTTTCTTGTGGTTTGAGATGTTGGAGCGCCACTGCTGCGGGGAGAGCCAATGGCTTGGTTTATAAGGCTGTCTTCATTTTTTTCCATGTAGGACAACAGCTTTGAGCAGTTCATTATTAATTATTGTAATGAAAAGCTACAGCAAATCTTCATTGAACTTACCCTCAAAGAAGAGCAAGAAGAATATATACGGGAGGTAATGTTGAAACGTATTTTTTTAAGGGTTCATTTTTTACTCATCATACAAATTGTGGATTCACAAGTCTATATAAATGTGATTCTAAAATCAAATTTATCTAAGTTTTGCCATATTGTGTCTTTTTAAAAGTTGTTTGTTATGACATCTAAGCTTACTGGGAGTATTTTTGCTGTTCTGCTGCTAGTGCCTAGAACAGTGCCTGGCACATTGTAGGTGCTCAGTAAATATCAGTTGACTGGCTTGATCCTTAGTGGATTGTAATGCAATGATGTAAAATAACAGTATGTTAAAAAAAAAAAAAAAAACCTGAAGGGCAGCTGGGTGGCTCAGTTAGTTGAGCATCAGTACTACTCTCTATGAATTTGAAAATATTTTGAGATTTTGTTCAATCTTGAAAGGCATTGATTTTCTAAAATTTTGTAATGAAAACAGGTAATTAATATTTGCTGAGTGTTTACTGTCTTGCCAGGTATTGTACTAGTGCTATGTATGGATTATCTCAATATAATTTGAAAATAATCAGAAGTGATGTTTATAAAGTTTCATACTTAATTGTAAAGCCATGTGTGGTGTTCAGCCTTTCATTTTTTGAATAATGTTTTTTGAACTATAAAATTATTTCAAACAAAAGGAAATATTATATTTAATTTTTCTATTTATTTGCTTTGTATTTTAAAAATGGTATTACCTATTTTTCTTCATTTTCTGTAGTGTTACTGTAAATCATTAAGGACACATTAAGAATCCCTTTTTTTTTTTTTTTTGCCTCAGTACAGAATTTTCCTTTTTTTTCTTTTTCTTTTTTTTTCAGTACAGAATTTTCTAATGTGATTGTTATCCCCAGAGTCTTTGTAAAATAACCCATGTACTCTAAAGCTAAATCATAAATATTTCATCTTTTTTTTAGAATGATCGTCATGCCTTAGAAACATTTTATCCTGGCTGGCACCTTTTTTAATGTAAACATCCTAAGAGCCAGATTCATTCTCTTCCTGTCTTCTCATCATAAAGAGATTGCCCGAACTTTGATCTATAATTTAAAACAGTTTGTACAGATTGTTTGAACACGTCTAAGAATATATAGGAAGATCCCCAGCTTGCTGTATGAGTTAAATTTCTTCCTCTTAGAAGAAAAATGGATGTTTACACTTATGGGCAAAGAGTAAGCAGATCCAGAGATGACATTTAGCCTCCCAGATTCGTCTTTGTAGCTAGCATTAGAACCGTGGGGCGATTTTTGTGTCTTATGTTGAAAATACTCTGTCTTAGCAGTGCATATTTTTACATTTGAAGTAGTCAACTGCCCTACAACAGAGGATTGACTCTAAAATTAATTTTTTCCTTGTGATTACAAATTAAGAACAGAAAAATGTGGGCCTTAGATTCCTGGGATCAAGTTCTGACTTATTTCCTTATAAACATTGTAAATATACACAAAGTAATATTGACCCAAGGGCCTGTTGAGTAAATGTTTGGCGCAGAGCCAATGAAGTGCATGGGAAATTGCCACAGACGGGAGAGTGGAATGGGAGGCAGTCTCTAAACAGGTCAAGGGCGTTCACTTTGGTCACATCGTGTCAGTGGTGACTGCCGAAGTCAAGAAAGTTTTGGGAACCAGAAGATGGCATTGGCAGCACTGATTTTTTATAAAAAAAAAATACACTCAGAGGGGAAGTGAAACATAGCAAGATGGCACAGTTGCCGTTGATAGATGGTTGCGTGTGGCATAGTCATGAGGAATCTGACTTTGTTCTCTTTTGTTTCTCAGGGCATAGAATGGACACACATTGACTATTTCAATAATGCTATCATTTGTGACCTAATAGAAAATGTGAGTATTAGGTACAATTTCCTAAAAAATTTCTTAGTAATCATTCGCTCCTTACCAGTCATTCACTCCTGCCTTCTTTGTTAAGCGTTAGCATTTTCACTCCTTTGACACTTTTCTTTAGAGAATTGCAGAGTTCTGGAGACACTATATTATAGCCATGGGTTCTTGAACACACACATAGACAGCTGGACATTGTGACACTTGGCTAGTGTTTCCTATGCTCATCCTGCGGCCGTATCACAGAGCCCATTCATGATGTTGAGATGTCATGCCCTTAGCCACACCATTCTTGCTGTGTGCTGGGAGCCCAGGTCTAGTCCACAGCTCCTGGGAATATGAGCCCTGGTCAGAGGAGGCTCAGAAACAAGGTTTTTGTCAAATCAAATATCCATTTTGCTTCTAAAATTCCAGGAACCTCTTAATACACTGTTCAGTGGTTATTATCAAAAATAGAAATATTGGTGAAGATGTGGGGAAAAAGGGAGTCTCTCTGTACACTGTTGGGAGTGTAAACTAGTGCAGCCATAATAGAAATAGTAATGGAGATTCCTCAAAAAATTAAAAATAGAACTATTATGTGATCCAGCAGTTCCACTTCTGGGTGTATATATATATATATACATGCAGAGGAAACAGAATCAGGATCTCGAACAGCTGTCTTTACCCTCATGTTAATTGCAGCATTTATTCACAATAGCCAAGATGTGGAAACAACCTAAGTGTCCTTCGATAGATGAATGGATAAAGATGAGGTGTGTATATACAATGGGATATTATTCAGCCATGAGAAAGAAGGAAATCCTGCCATTTGTGGCAAAACAGATGGACCTCAAGGCCATTACACTAAGTGAAATAAGTTAGGCAGAGAAAGACAAATGTGCGTGATATCACATATGTAGAATCTGAAAAAGCTAAAGAAGCAGAATAGAATAGTGGTTTGTGGGGGCTTGGGTTGGGGGACATAGGGAGATGTCAATCAAAAGGTACAGACTTGTAGTCACAAGATGAAGGAGTTCTAGAAATCTAAGGATAGCATGGTGATTACAGCTAACGATGCCATATTATTATTATATCTTTGAAAATAGGAGAGTAGGTCTTAAGTGTCCTCATCAACAAAAAAGAAATGGTAACTATGTGATGTGATGGAGGTGTTAGCTAAGGCTATGGTGGTAATCATTTTGCAATTTAAAAGTGTATCAAATTATCACCCTGTATACCTTAAAATTCCATAGTGTTAATGTGTCAGTCGTATCTCAGTAAAGCTGGAAAACATTTTTTAAATGCTAAAGAACAACAAACATGCTCTTTAAGTTACATGTTCTTCAAGTTAAGATAACAAAAGATATGTTCTTCGAGTTAAGATAAAGGAGGATAAAGGGAGAGTCATGGGAGCTGAGCTAAGTAGGTCCCCGGGAATGGCTCCAGTGTAGACCTAGCCTTGGTTCGGAGAACCTACGTTGCGGGTATCATGTGTATCTGTGACTTTGCAGGTGGCCAAGGTCCATGGGAATTTTCAGGTGACCACACGTGTCTGTATATATGTAAAAAGGCGTAAAGTATCCAAAATTACTAGATAAATCTTAGATTCCAAAAGGTCACTAAATACTTTGCTTTTTACATCTGTAGTCTGTAGTTGATTATAAATGAATTGATTGCAAGAAGATTGATTTGTATGTGAAAATCTGGAAACTCTTGTTTTATGCTTAAGATTACTCACATTCTTGGCCCTGATAACAAAGTTAGTGAAAGTTAATTTGAAACCATGCGTAAACTTTATTGTCCTACAGTCTTTTTAGCTGTCAGCAGTAGGTGAGTGCTGGAATAGACTCATGGGCCCTAAATGTCCGGCAGGTCACTTTCTATTTATCTTTAACAAGACCTTTTGGAAATTATGTAACGAGCCAGTGCATCTCTTCCCTCAGCTTTGAAGATATTCCTGACAGTTGCACATTGATGAATACTCTGAAGGATGACTGGTTTTCTCTTAATAAATTGAGAAATATATTATAACATAACATAACACAACATAACATAATATAATATAATATTTATAATATAATATATATTATATATTAACAATATATTAATATATAATTATATTATATAATTGTATTATGTAATTATATTATATAATAACTATATTATATAATACTATATATTAATAATACTATATATTGTTATAAATATAATATTTACAATATATAAATATTGAAATATTTGAATGTTGGGATACAAATGCTCACATTCCGCCTAAATAACTCAAAACTCTAATATCCAGAAAAAATCCGTGATTTTACTGAAGATCTTTTCCTCGTAAATCTTGTGACCAAAGTAATTTGCTGTGAGAACTTAAACTTTCAGAAGTCATGACTAGCACATTTTCCTTCCTCTAAATAGAACATTGAACTTAATTATTTCCCTTTGAGAAGAAAGGGAAAGAGACAGAGACAGAGAGAACCATGATAATATTCTTCATTTAAGTAGATTGTCTCAGCCCCAAATCGCCTTGCCTATGTGATCGAAGTAACTCGAGTTCACGTAGGAGGCTGGGTCCGTAAAGGAAATGTTTCCTTCCAGCGTTACCTAACAATAATGTTTACTCTGGGGCTGTTGTGAACACGCTTGATGCCTGACAGTTCACACTTCCCCTGGCTTTTGTGCGGAATGAGCAAATGCTGGTCAGAGGATGTCTCGGCCTTGCGAGGAGAAGGGGAGAGGAACCGGGAGCTGTGGCTGGTGGAAGTAGGTGGGGCTGGTGGTCAGTAGACCGGATTGTTGTATTTGGAATAGAGACATATGGGCCCAGAGGGGCAATCTAAGGAGCAGCAGCCTTTATTTAGCAAAGTAGAAGATTCCAGATTTTTGATTCAGTGTCACTGGGCTGACTGTTCTTGGGATAAATGTGATCATGGGGTCTGAATACACAACACATTCTCACTCGTGTTCAACATCCATTTTGAAATTTTATGTGGAAGAATTTTATTCTAAACAGATATTCTTGAAACACAGCTTGATTGCATCGATCCCAAATCACAGCTTTTTTCTTTCTTTTTTTTTTTTTTTTCCTGGAAAATAAACGGCATTTTGAACACATGAACAATTTGGAAACATCTGAAACCAATTTCCTTCTCAAGCTATGAATCAAATAATAGCCTTAGAAGACTGTGCTTTGTGATTTATGGCCACATGTAGAAACTGCATTGTCAAATTTAGTTTCTGACGTTTAGATTTACCTTTGAATGTGTTTTGAATATGAGGTCTGACTTGCCTTTTTCCAACAAGGTGAATTTCAGTCATCAGCCCCCTGAGGTCACTGAGGTGACTCCTAAGTCTTATTGGGGTGGGGGGGAGGGAGGAGGCAGGCAAGGTGGGGAGGGAGATGATAGAGACCTCTCCTCCCCAGCATGGGCACACACCTGGCACGTTGTGGGAGGGGGCCGACTTCTGTGGCTTTTGTGACTTGTTTTGATTCCCTGCTTTTTGTAATAACAGAGCGCAATTTTCTGTGACTAAGTTAATTGTGTTTGACGGTGTAATTAGGAATAATTATTTAAACAATACAGTGAGGAAGGAAGGAAACCTTTTTGCTTCCCTTCTCGCAGAACACAAACGGAATCCTGGCCATGCTGGATGAGGAGTGCCTGAGACCTGGCACGGTCACCGACGAGACCTTCTTGGAGAAGCTCAACCAAGTGTGCGCCACCCACCAGCACTTCGAAAGCAGGATGAGCAAGAGCTCCAGGTTTCTCAACGACACGTCCCTGCCTCACAGCTGCTTCAGAATTCAGCACTATGCTGGCAAGGTATGGGGAGGAGGCTCCAGCACCCAGTGGGCCTGCAGTTGTTCCCGCGAGGAGCCCAGGCCTCAGAGGGGGCCTTCTGACCAGCGCCAGCTTGGGAAGATGAGTTGCCAAACTCGTAGAATCAGTAAATGTTCAATAGAAGTAGAATCTGGATCATGGGATGCCTGGGGGGCTCAGTGGTTGAGCGCCTGCCTTCGTCCCAGGGCGTGACCCCGGGGTCCCGGGATTGAGTCCCGCATCGGGCTCCCTGCTTGGAGCCTGCTTCTCCCCCTGCCTGTGTCTCTGCTTCTCTCTCTCTGTGTGTCTCTCATGAATAAATAAATAAAATCTTAAAAAAAAAAATCTGGATCATGTCAGTTGAACACAATCTTAACAGAGCTGAAAGGAAAGCCAGTGAACTTAATGAAAGAGCTCGAGTATATTTTAAAAATCGGTTGTATTGTTTCCAAGCTAGAAGTTATCCTATAAAAATAGATCTGTCAACATGAATAAAAGGTTTGCTAGTAAAAATTAGGTGTCACTAAAGACTGATAGTGAGGTCTGACAACCAGAGATCATTTAGCAAAAATAATGAATTCCTAGATTGAGATTTTGAAACAACAGTGGGAAAATAGCTACTTTTTTGAAAAAAAGTGCTTACTCCTTTACCTAATATTTGAGAGAATTAGTTTTATGCCATCTAAGATATATAATGTTAAAAACCAATTTTGACAGTAGCTTAATTTTTAGAGTCCTGAAAGAATATGGATGTTAATACCTCCTTCTACATGAGGTTGCAGGCTTCAAAGAGGAAAACATTTGTAATTATATATTTAGTAAAAATTAAGTATGTAGTATCCGATTTACTGTTAATTTTAAAAAGTTGGAACTTGGTACTTCATTTTTTGTTTGTTAGCTTGTGTTATTAAAAGATACTTTTCTGGTTAATTTCCCTGCACACTTAGGCTGTCTGAAAACACCAGGGTTTTTATCTCTGTTTTCTCCTGTCTATTTTCAAACAGACTAGAATTGGCACATGTGAACTAAAAAAAAAAAAAGAGGAGGAGGAAAAGTAAAACCTCAAAAATGTGCTCAAACACCAAAAAAGCCTAAAATCCTTTGAAAATGTTATGATAGCATTTTTGGAGTTTATTCTTGCAAATCCTGAAGCGTAATAGAATTTATTTTGAACTCTTCTGTGATTTAGACAGATGGAATTTAAACTTGGAGGCTAATTCAGTATTAGGAGTGTGACTAATGTGCCTGAGGGTTTTCGATGGAGAAAGAAGAGGCTGCATTATAGATAGTCTTGGAATATTTTTAACAGTTGTGTGACATCCTGGAGTGCAGTAATCAGCAGTTGAATTTCTTGTACTGCTCATAGGTGCTGTACCAGGTAGAAGGATTTGTTGACAAGAACAATGATCTTCTCTACCGAGACCTGTCCCAAGCCATGTGGAAGGCCAGCCACACCCTCATCAAGTCTTTGTTCCCTGAAGGGAACCCAGCCAAGATCAACCTGAAAAGGCCTCCTACAGCAGGCTCACAGTTCAAGGCGTCTGTGGCCACACTGATGAAAAACCTCCAGACCAAGAATCCGAACTACATTAGGTATCTCTGCACATGAAACTCTTTGACAGGTTCCTTAGGAAGGCACTTTCAAGGAAGATCATTTTCCTGTTTGCTTAAATCCGAATACCATCCCCCCAGAGGATAACTGAAGTTCTTGCCCTTCAAGTAATGTGGTATCTTGGGTTTGCTTAAAAATCACTCCAGTAACCCTTCTACTCCTTCAAGCAAAGACTTAAAAAGTGTGGGGTGGGGGGGGGGGCAGAAAAAGCGTGGTAGGGGATAGGAATAGATACTTAATGAAATTGCATTGTTGGCACATAAGGTTTTTCACTTTTCACTTTTTATATCTTTTTTTGGTTTCATGACATTTTAGAAATGTAAGCTTTTTTTCTGGTAAAGGTTTTGCTTAAAACTCTTGTATTGGATTCACTTTGGATTCTTGTTACATTAACTTACAGCACAGCATTAAAGCAAGTTGGGCTTTAGTTACAAATTTGGTGTTCGAAAGTATGTCTTTCTTTCCTATGAGACTTATAGATTTGGAGATTTTGTTCCCAGAACAATCCTAAATTTTTCAAAGCAACAGAAAGAATTCCTTAAGGAGCATCTGGTCTTTTTCTTTTTCCTGTTTCCAGGACACCTTAGATCTCAAGATTCAGTGAAGGCCAATTAGGATTAGAGTTTTCAATGTGTGTATTCGGTGAGTTAGATAATGGGAGATGTGTGCCTAACAGGTCAGTTTTCGTGTAGCGTACACACGCCCACACATCCCTTCCCATAACTGTTTTTAAAAATGCAGTTGTGAGGAACCTGGAGTGAAGAACATTTTTGTGTTGGTTTGTGTACCTAATATTTATATTAATAATAAGTAGAGTCAGAATCCCCTGGTTTGACATAATCAGGTTGAAACATATTGTAGGTAAAGATCCTAATTTCAAAAAACAGGAAACTTTCTGTGTCAGTTGCTTTTGTTATTCTCAACTAAGTGGATTTTTAAAAATTATTATTTAATAATAATTTACATGAAGTGATATACACAGATCCTAGGTGAATAGCTCAGTTATTTTTTTCACCATTGTATATACTTTGTCAACCACCACCTTGGTCAACATATGGAACATTCTATCACCCCAGAATGTTCCTTCATCCCCCTTACCTTTTATTTTTTTTATTTTTTATTTTTTGCCCCTTTTTTCCCCTTTCCCTTTTAGTGGCCTTAATGTACCTCTAAGAAGTCTTAATAAACTATAAGCTTGTGAATATATTATATTTTTTTCTAGAGTCTTTTATGTAGTTTCAGATTTCATATTAAGGTCAATATAGCTACCGTGTTGCTCTAGCACCATATATTGAAAAGAAAAAAATTACTTGATGCCTTTATTGAAAAATCAATCGAAAACCTATATAAGAGTCTAGGTCTAAACTCACTATTCTGTTCCACTGATCTGGTTGTCTATTTTTAAGCCAAAGGGTGGACATTATTTTTATAAATGTATAAGGAGAAGCATAAAAATATCAAAGTCAAACTAGGTAAGATTTAGTTGTTCACATATTATATAATGTGTGCAGAATTTATTTCGCATGTGTAGGTAGGCAGATACAACCATAAATGCTGAATAGTGTATTAAGATACGGAGATCGCGTCCTTAAGATCCAGACATGACAATGACTTAAACAAGACTGTTATTTATTTCTTAGGTAACCACTGAGTATAAGGGCTTCAGGGCTGATCCAACATCTTCTATTTTGTGGCTCTGTGGTTCCCAGGGTGTTTCCCTCCTCCGTATTGTCAAAGATGGCTTCTCAGCCAGCCGTTAGCAGGAGACGAACAAGTGGCGTGCAAGTCCTTTCCTTTTAGGGACACACTCATTAGTGTCCTATATTAGTTCCCCTGTGATCCTAGTGGCCAGACTTTTGATCACATGGCCACACCTACTTGCCAAGGAGGCTGTGAAATGTAGTCTTTCTTAGGGCAGCAACATGCTCTGCTAAAAAGGAGGGATTTACAGGGTTTTAGGGAGACAGTAGTATTTTTAATAGTTTCATTGAGGTACACAGTATATATACAATATAGTAAAGTGTGTGAATCTTAATGGTACAACTTGTTGAAGTTTTACATATGTGTCCACCTGTGCAACACCATCCAGACTAAGATCTAAAACATTCCCACCATCCTAGAAGGTTCCCTTGTGCCCCTTCTCTGTCATCTGCCCCCTTACCTCTCCCCAGAGATAACAGTAATATGATTTCTCACCATAGGTTTTTCTTGAACTTCATATAAATGGAATAGAAAAAAAAAAAAAGTACTCTTTTTGTCAAACTTATTTCAATCAACAAAATTTCAGCGATATTTACCCATGTTATTGTACGTATTAGTTTGTTCTTTTTTAACTGACACGTATGTCATATTCATTTTTGAGTTTCTATAAAATGATTTTAAATAATTTCAAAAGAAATGACTGGGTTTCCCAAGAATAATAAATAATTATCTCCACACAGAATAGTTAGGTACTATACTCTGTACAACACAGATATATCCATATGAGACAGAGTTTGAAACCTAAAATCTTTGTAATCTTTTAGGTGCATCAAACCAAATGACAAAAAAGCAGCACACATCTTCAACGAGGCTCTAGTATGTCATCAGATCAGGTACCTGGGTCTTCTGGAGAATGTCCGAGTGAGGAGGGCAGGCTACGCCTTCAGGCAGGCCTATGAACCTTGCCTAGAAAGATACAAGATGCTTTGTAAGCAAACATGGCCTCATTGGAAAGGACCAGCGAGGTAAGAAATTCATTGATCACATTTGATAGGTCAGGTCATGCCCCGATCCTGGGATCTGGGATCGAATCCCACGTCGGGCTCCCTGCAAGGAGCCTGCTTCTCCCTCTGCCTGTGTCTCCGCCTCTCTCTCTCTCAGTTGTATCTCTCATGAATAAATGAATAAATCTTTAAAAAAAAAAAAAGAATTAACTGAGTGGGTTCAAAATAGGTATGAATTTCTTCTACACCCTCCTGGTTCTGGTCAGTACTTTGTTACAGGTATATTTGATACAAAGATTGCCTCCACTATTGAAATCAAGATACTGGTTTTAATACCGTATCTTCTTAGACTGCATAGTTCTGAACCCCAATTTACTCTTTTAGCGTCCCTGGATTTGGTTTAATTTGTGGAGTTCAGTCTGAAAATTCCTTGACAAAAGGCTGCTTGCTGAGAGACCAATTATACTTGGAAATAAAGCTATTTTTTTTTAACTGCTGAGAACCTGATACCATGATTTAAGAGGAGATAGCATCTCTTTTTGTAACTCAGAAAACTCACTGTTTTTATTTATTTTAATAGGGCTGGCGTGGAGGTTCTGTTTAATGAATTAGAGATTCCTGTGGAAGAGTACTCCTTTGGTCGATCAAAGATATTCATCCGGAACCCGAGAACAGTATGTCAACCAAAACCTTTACGCTCTGAACTTAGGCTATCATCATATAGGCAAGTCCTTAAAGGATTTTTAACTTCGGGACATTGCCCAAGATGCTGCCAGGACTGCTACATTCTTGTTTCTTCTGCAGATGTCCAAGAGGATGGGGGAGTAGGGGGCAGGCCGTAGAACATGTGTATTTTTTATGAGACATCAAAATCTTTGAACCAATAGACGTACAGCACTTACTAAGTCAGAGAGGAGCTGTTACTACAATAACACCTCCCTAATTCATAGGAATTGGAGGTAAATTCAGTCTGTATTGACAATATCTGAGTTATGTAATAATTTTAGGAAAGACAAACCCTATTATTTTGAGGTACATGAAAGCATTGTCATTAAAAAAATTTTTAAGGTGAAAAGGACACTTAAAATTCTACTGAGGAACTCCAAGGGAACATTTTTTTAATCAATGAACACAGGCTAACACAAAGTATAATCAACACAGCAGTGTTTTTAGTAATCTGGAAATTTGGAGAATCTGGAAAATGTTTGACTTGTTCAAAAGAGAAACGTTATCAGCATCTCTCTGCCCTTAATAGTCACATTCTCATGGATAGTGTGAAGGTAAATCTGAGCTTCCAGCTCAGCCCTTCTCTGATTTGTCATGAAGTCTACAGCACCGTAGTATAAACAGTGGATCATGTATGAATTCATCAAAATGATCTTCTCATGGGCTGTTATCCGTGTCATCTAGAATTAAGGGCAGTTGTTCATTTTTGTCTCCATGTGGTTGACTCCAACGTCATTACATTTTTCCTCCTGGGGATGTCTTTCATGCATGTCATAAGGTTTTGTAGATCTGACAAATCTACCTATTGTTTCTTACTTCTAGTTATTCAAACTAGAGGACCTGAGGAAGCAGCGTCTTGAGGACTTGGCCACTCTCATCCAGAAGATTTATCGGGGGTGGAAATGCCGCACACATTTCCTGCTAATGAGAAAAAGCCAAATCGTCATAGCCGCCTGGTACAGGAGATACGCGGTAAGAGCCTCTGACCTTTTTAATCTGTGATAACGATGCCCAATTTGCAAGTATTTGTTACTTGGTACGTAATTGTGACTTATTCAGTCCTCCCAGCAACCTCATGGAATCAGTGCTCTTGTGGTACCTTTGTTAAAGATGGGGAAACCAAGGCAGGAGTCATTAGGCAACCTACCCGTAGTCGCACAGCCACTTAAGTGGCAGAGATGAGGTTTGCATCCAGGACAACTTCAAAGCTCAAGTTTAGTGTGTCACGCTGCCTTCCACTGATACAGATATATGTAGTGGGAGATCTAAATCTTGAAATTGCTCATCAGATTGGAAGGGGCAGTGTCATTTAACCGTTTTCGTATGGGGAGGGTCAATTTTCCAAAATAATTGGCTGTTCTCCATGTATTATAGCAGAACTGAAAATGGCTTAATTCCAGAAAACTGATGCCCCATCTTAGTAGAATTCTGAGTTTGGTTAAAGGGTTAGATTTCCTTTAGTCTTCAGATAGCTGGTCCTATTAACTGTGGGAAAAGACCCAAAAATAAAGCACGTTTATGTAATTGACATGGAATTTCTTTTTGGGATTTTCTTTCTCACTTGGTTATGGGTGTTTCATTGGAGGCGTAGCATGTTTGATGGAAGCCTGAAGGCTCGCCTTTCGGCTGGCTTAAACCTGGGCTGTATTCTCACAAATAAATTTGGTGATAAAAACACTGTTCCCAAATGCTTTTTCATTCTATTTGTTTGCTCTAGAGAGAGAGTTGGAAGATGAATTAAATTTGCAGTCAGATCTCCTTTATATATTTTGTTTTTCTGCTTTAGAAACATTTTACTATGAGGCAGTATATAACCAGGACATAGTTTTGCTGACCTGTTCTCATGTCGTACATTTTTAGTGTAATATATCCAAGTTTGAGAAATTAAGGAGATAGTGAAATGATTAAGCCAAAGAAAAAAATTTCTTGGTCTTTAAGAGAGTATGTAAAATTGCTTCTTCTAGCTGAAAGGGCACAACCGGTTAGTAGTGTAGGTGTTGATATATGAACCTATCCAGCCACGATGATAAATGCAGTCCTATGTATTCTCGAAGGCGCAGAGGACTGTTGTCACCGACCCGGCCGTGGTGGATCCTCTTCTGTGCACATTGCAATGGCATTGGGCACTTTTGCAGATTTGTAATGCTCCATTTTTTATTTGACTGAGAGAGAGGAGACCAAGAAATGGTCCTCCAGGACCCTTTTTTATCATTTATTTTGAGATCATTAAGAAAATCCCAGTTGGGAAGGATAGTGAATCCTACAAATGCTTTTGCAACACCTACTGTGCCAGGCGCTGGGAGTAGAACCATGAACAAAACAACCTAATTCTTGACCTCATAGAGTTTATGTCTAGTGAGGGGGACACTATGTATGTAAGCAAGTAAATAATTGGAACAATTACAGATTGTGGTCAGTGCCGGGAAGGAAACAGGACTGAGGCAAAGAATAGGGGGGAGGTACGCTATAAATTTTGATAGCAGGGTCAAGGAAGACCTCTGGAAGGTGGCATTTCATCAGAAGGCTGAGAAAAGACACACGAGGAAATGAACCGAGGAGAGCAGGTGCCGTTTGCGCCTTTTCCCCCTGCCTGGAGCTTCTGTATCCCCAGGTGAAAGAAAGAGCCACCATATAAAGTATCGTTAAATCATGATGGTGAGCGCTTAATTAATTAATTTAATTAATTTGGAGAATAGAAACAAGTAATAGCCTAACTTCCAGAGAAAGTATTAATTTCGCTCTACTATTACATCTCCAGAACTTGAATACCTCAACCAGGGGCACGTGGGTGGCTCAGGAGGTTAAGCGTCTGCCTTCAGCTCGGGGCCTGATCACAGCGTCCTGGGATGGAGCCTGTGTTGCTCCCTGCTCAGCGGGGAGTCTGCCTCTCCTCCCTCTGCTGCTCCCTCTCTCTGTCAAATAAATAAATTAAATCTGTTCTTTTAAAAGAATACCTCAACCAGTTAACTACACGTTATCCAGCCCGTGATTAAACTCAGTATCGTTCCTCCACCAGATAACTCCGACGTTTTCTCCATGCCTGCTTTTGGTTGCTGATTATTTTTAAAATCCATTTTATGGCTCTATGAGATGAATCTTAAAAGTGAGGTAGTTATTTTCGAGCCGTTTAGGAATTTCGGAAGAGCACGTTGAGTTACCAAATGGATAGTGGAAGAGGTGGTCAGATGTGGTAGGTACAGTTCGTTCCGTAGCCGTGGAATAATTCCTCTGTGAGGGATGTTGGAGGCTGAGGAAACGGAGCCCCGGAGAAGGCAGGGACTTGTCCAAGAGCTTTTGCTCTGACACCCTCTCATTTTGCTGCTCACATGTTGATAACGTCGCTCTGTTTCCTCTGAGCTTCCAAAATGCGGCCTAGTGGGGGAAGGTGAGTCTTCCCCGCTCAGTCGAGGGAGCTAAGCAATCTAGCATTTCCACGGCCAAGGAAGCGCAGCAAGACTTCTGTACTTTGAAAAGCTGCGAAATTTCATCACAGATGCCCGTGTGCCAGTGAATGTTCCTCATTCAATAGAGTAAGAACTCACTTTCCTAAGGCTGGGATTCCAGTGGCCTCCCCCCTCTGAGGCATCAGCCCTAGAAGTATAAAGGGCCTCGGGGCATGGAGCTTGCAGCCTTCTTCTTGGAGGCTCCCTGGGTTTTCTTCAACCTCCCCCACCTGGAAGTAACCTTGGGCGCATCTGAGCCTACTTGGTGCTCCCCCGACTCTCCCTAGAGGCTGCTGGTATTTCCCGCTGCCGACTGGTATCCATTGTAAGTCCTTGGGTGCAGGAGTGGACTTGGACTCGCGTTTCTATCCTCACGGTTCTATTAAAGTGATGATCACTTAGTTCTGTTTAGCATCCTTGAAGCGTACTCTGGATTAACCATAATGATTTTGGATCGTTTGATATTTTGATTTCTGTACACATTGGTTCCCAGAAGGAATGTGGGAGAGCAAGTGTTGATTGCACCAAGTAAGCAAGTCCTCTTTCTCAGTCCTTGTGGTGTGTGTATCACAGATATGTAAATAGAACTGCTAAAATCTTTCCCTTTTGTCCTACAGCAACAAAAGAGGTATCAACAGATCAAGAGTTCTGCTTTGGTAATTCAGTCTTACATCCGGGGTTGGAAGGTAAGTTTAAAAGAAATGAGCCTTATTTGTTTGGAGTTTTCAGGTTCTTTCACAAAGGATGATGTCTTTAAGGTCACCCTGCAGGGGAGAGCTCCTCATCTCCTGCCTACCCTGTAAACAGTCAGATGGAAAGGATAAATATTATGGGCGACGCTGGGGCCCTTGTGACCATGTCTTGGCTGCATCCTTCCAACTGGCTGTCCTTTTAAGAGCTTTGTTCTTGGAGCAGGAAGTCCTTGAAATAATACCGTACATGCTTTCAGTATCCTCTTGCCCCCTGTTTGCAAGGGAAGCTGTAGTCCAGAAGGCCGTCTCTCACAGTGTTGCCTACGCACCTGTGCGTCCTGCTGGACCTCAGCCCCGCAGCCCAGCTCCTTCTGTAACTTCCTAGTGACTGTCTTGTGGGCCGTAATGATCAAAACATCCTGAGCTCTGGCCATTCTAGTGGGGATCACAGTGTACCCATCACCTAGTTCCACGTCCTTCCTGCAAGCTCGGTTCAGAGGTCTGCAAACTACGACCCCCTGGAGCACATCAAGCCTGTGCCTGTTTTTCTGCAACCTGAGAGCAAAGGGTGGCTCTGACATTTTTAAAGCATTGTTCAAAACAAAACAAAACAAAACAAAACAACATCCTGTGGCATGTAAAAATTACATGGAATACAAAGTTCATATAAATAAAGTTTTATTGGTACAAAACCTTGCTTATTTATTTACATGTTGTATGTGGCTGCTTTTGCGCTGTAACGTCAAGAGTCGAGTAGCCATGATAGAGAACATAGGATGTGCAAAGCCAAACATGTGTACCGTCTGGCCTAGATTTTACGCAGTTTCCTGACATCTGCTCTAGGTCGATTCTGACCCCTTTCCTGTTGGGAGGTTTTGTGCAGTGAGCTGGCCCACAGGGGCTACTTCCAGGTAGCTCCCAGGCCCAAACCCCGTCAGAGGGTAGAGCCCTGGGCCAGGAGTCGAGTAGCATCAGTTGACCTTTGTCTAGTCCCGTGGGACAGTTTGGTAAATTGTCCCACAGCAAATGCCAAAATATAAATCCGGGCACATAGAGAAAGTGAAATTACTGCCTGTTGGTTCTTCTCTGACCTCATTACTGGGTCATGGGGCCATGACTCCGGTCTAGAGACTTCGGAGATTCAGAGTCCATCTCCAAACCTCGTGCCTCCCCATCCCGGGCCCCCACAAAATCCATCTTGGCAGCTACTGGGAAGAAGCCACTGGTTCTGGACCAGTGAGGTGGTTTTAGCAAGTTTTTAAAGACGTCTTCTGAGTAAAAGGCATAGCTGCAGTTACCTTCTACACAACAGTGATAAAAGCGACAAATGGACTTTGGTGGGCCATCGGAGAGCCTCCAACCACATTCTGAGGGCGGCTCCTTGCATCTGATGTGCCCCAGCTCCCCCGGCTTGTGCTCACGCTTTCTCCCTGCCGCACGTTAGGGCACAGCTGGCTGCTGTCTCTGTTCGAGCCAGGGCTACGCCGTCCCGCGGAACGACGCCTCCATTTACCACCCTCTCCTCACCCCCGAGGGCTGGTATAAGCAACCTTTGCCTTCCCTTTCTTTAGGGATCTTTCGCTGGAGACTGGATATGACGACTGTCTCTTCAAGTGTTGGTTTCCAGTCCCTATGGAATGTCATTGTTTTGTTCACTCTCTTGTTTTTCCGGGTGATTCTTCACCTCAGGCCCGAAAAATCCTAAGGGAACTGAAGCACCAGAAGCGCTGCGAGGAAGCGGCCACCACCATTGCGGCGTACTGGCATGGTACCCAGGTAGGCCGGAGGCTGCCCCCGGAAGGCAGCGGGTCGGGGGGAGCGTGCGGGCCAACGGACCCTCTCCTCCGGGGGCAGCAAGCGTTTCTCTGGCTTAAGCTACTGAGCACGCATTGACCTGTCTGCCTCCTCGACGTTTTGGTGTGGGGTGGCGGCGCACACGCTTCCGCGTTAACTGCGTGATGGTGACTGGTGTCTCTCCTCTTCTTTTCCCCTTTGGGAAAGCAGCTGTAACCTTTCTTGCCTTAAACTTTTCTGTGACTCCTTTTCACATGCATCACAGGCGCGAAGGGAACTGAACCGGCTGAAGGAGGAGGCTAGGAATAAACATGCTATTGCAGTTATTTGGGCTTACTGGCTTGGATCCAAGGTACTCCATTCGCACGTCCCATTATTCCGTCCCCGGAATCCACCGTAATCAGTTCGGATCTTTAGCGTATCAGGGGCCGATGACCACAGCTAGCGGTGGCTCACACTGGTGCATGTCCTAGCAGCCGAGTTTGAATAAACCTGGATATGTTAGTGGCAGTAAGTGTCCACTAGGGTCCCTAAGCACGGGGAAGCCAAAAACACTAATTGCTTATTAATGAGGCACGAGTATTAGTTGCTCTTTTTAAAAAAACAAGACTCTCAAGTAACACGCATGCTTAGTTTTTTGGGTTTTTTTCCCCTCCCCCTCCCTCCCTCCGACCACCCCAACATACTTATCCTGGCGGTTTTCTTAAGGTATTTTTGTCTGGTGGGGGGCTGGGGGGGCATGTGGGGAACGTTAAGGTCTGGGCCTCAGTTGGTTTTCTGCGACATGACGGTAATAGAACCGCCTTTAACGCATGCCTTACAACATATTAATCCACGAATGAAATTGTGTTTTAGGCTCCCTGTGGCAGCCATTGATTATCATAAGCAAAATATTGTGTGTGGAAAGAATGATCATTTGTGATTTAACAGAAAGCTGTGTTCATGCAAAACTAGCTGTAATTGCCGCTGAAGAATCCCAAGAATTTCAGCATCAGCTGTTTGTGTTCAGAAACAAAGGCCTCCTGAAATACTCTCCCTAATCCCCAGGCAGAGTCGTGGGCTCTGTGAACATTTCACATACCCCAAGGGACCGGACTTTTAGATGTTTTTGTTACTTAGAAAATCAAAGGTCATCCCTGCTAAAAATGCATGTTCCAGTTAGAAACATAAATACCAATAGAGTCCTATGTTTTTAAGTTTACCTTGTCAGCAGTAGAAGCCCATCTTGTGAGAAAAATGAGAAAAGTCAACATTTGCCTGTATACAGATCTTAATTCGCCAAAAGAACTCACCAGAGTCGTTCATTTGTGTTTTCCCTTCAAAAATCTGTGGCGAACAGACTAGTTCCTCTGGTAAGTAGAGGCATGGGGACGCTTAAGTGTCCCCGGGACTTCCACGCCGAGTGGGCTCACGTCCCCGCCGGAGGACTGCCGTGTGCTGTGCTGCAAAAGCACTGCCTGTTTCCTCTTTCAAAGTAAGTGCCTCAGTTGCACTTGTCCCTAAGACTGATTTTTAGACCTAGAGGTCCCCTCACTGTTTTCACTGTCTGGGGCCCTGAGCTCACACTGAATTTCGACTCGTGCCTCTTCTGATTTTCTAATGGGAACGGACTTTTGAGTCTCGTGTTTCTGTGTGGACTCCAGAGAAACAGCCTTTACCGTCCATCATGTAAAGGCTGTTGGCAGGAGCTGATTTTACACGTCCGAGCGAGGGACCCAGAAAGAAGGTCGTGGCTCTCCAGCCCCGTGTGCTGGCAGCCAGAGGGCGGGCCCTGTTAGCTGCCCCTCACATTCTCAGGCCCTGATAAGGGAGAAGGAGAGTGTGGGGGAGCAGAGGAGGGAGCACGAACAGGGAAGGAAAAGGAAAAAACGTGGACGTAGGGGGGCAGAGGCGCGCTTCCCACTCAGGTCACCCTCCTCTAGCCCAGAGGCTCAGCGCACTAAGGGACTGCACCAGCCGTACACGACCCTTCGGGTTTACGGGACGGGGCCCTCTTCTCTATCATTCTGAAATCCTTATGCATAAGTTGGCTCTTCCGTGTGGTGGGTTATCTTTTTCTGGTCATTTGTGCTGTCTGCATTGGGCTGTCTCTTTTATTTACTATCTAAAACGTTCTAGGCTCGAAGGGAATTGAAACGCTTGAAGGAGGAGGCTAGGCGTAAGCATGCAGTTGCTGTCATTTGGGCTTACTGGCTTGGATTAAAGGTACTTCCCCACCCCTTCTCTCAGCCCTCGGTGAACTCAACGAAGCCCAGCACTTACTAACCCTGAGAAAACGATTGATGATGCTTGCTTACCGTCCGCACGGTCCTTGACGATGTCATCTTGCCTAATTGCATTTCCTTTTGAGAACAGACCTGTGCGCTACTATTTGCTGATTTTATTATGGTGTATTTCTTGAAACAATCGGTTTTAAAGTCCTAGCACCGTAGCTTATCTTATCTAATGAGACACCTTGTTACCCAATTTCTGTTTTACTGTTATCTTTATGAGGATGCAGTTTGTGTTTTGTTTTTGTTTTTTTTTTTAATTCATGACACAGGGTTACAGTAGTCGAGCCAAAAGCTGACCCGCTGTCTGCAGTGGCCAGCGGGGGCATGTCAGGCTTTTGTTCCCCTTTGTCCGCCTCTCCTACTCCGCGGATGGCTCCTGGAGCCGAGCTTTCTGCAGACTATCTGCTATTCTGATTGTTCAGCATAGAAACCAGAGGATTTTGCATTAAAGTACAGATTCGGACAAATAAGACCAGCAGTGGATCGATCATTCAGGTTAAAGAGAACTTTAGATTCAGGTGCCTTTTAATTAAGGCCAGGGTTTATTTGTGAGTGGTGCTTAGTACTTCAGTTAAGGATGCGCGTAAGTAAATGGGACTGAGCCCCAGAAAACTTGCAGAACAAATTTTAGGCAGTACTTAAAGATTGTGTCTTCCCGGTATTCAATAACTCATCACCATAGAGTGCCATCTGTATTGTCTTTTGGGGATAATTAGGCCCCTTTTTGACATGATTTCTCCTTATTGTTTTTGCTGTGATAGTATAACAATTCATCTTCTAAATATTTAAATACCATCCAGGAAACCATTGGCTCTGGATCAAAAGAGCATTAGCAGTATCTGTACATTTGGCTCCTGAATGATCTCCTTTTTTTTCCCCCCTGAAAGTTTAGCCTCTAAACTTCGAGTAAATTAACCTTTTTTGATTATACCGAATATTCATCAAGTAATTTTTGAAGTGATTAAGAAATAACTTAAATATGAATTTAAGATGTTCTATTCCAAGAACTCTGAACAAGTTGTAGAACTACTTTTTTTAAAAGGATTTTATTTCCCATTTTATTCGCTTCTTCTAATTTGCATCCTGATTTTCATAAAAAGAAGGAACAAAACATCGAGTACGGATTTTTACTGTGTCATGATTTCTACCAGCAGTATCACATCTATCTTTAGTTTTCTGGGTTTAACTACTTGCATATGTTTTCAGAAATACTTTTTCATATTAGGGGTGTATTCTAGCAACATATAAATCAAATTCGGTTTGTAGGTCAATGGTGTTTTAACTGGAAGGAACTGGACTTCCTCGAGATGTAACTCTTTTTTTCCCCCCCATTTCTAGTAAAACAAATATTTTAATAGGTTACTATTGTTAGGAAATAAGATCAAACTTCTTTGAAGTCCAAGAACATAATAATTTTTGTGCTTTTTTTTTTCTAAGAAATTGATAAGAGCAGTAGTTTTGCCCTTTTAGGTGATTAAAATGTAGAATTGATTACAAGGTTCATGGATCCTTTTAGGACTGCCAGGGCCCACGAGGGGAACCCATCCTATATCCCAGCATGTTGTCACCAGGCCTTTTCTGCACATAGCTGTAATTCCAGAGAATAGTCAGAAGTATTGCTTTGGATATCAAAAAGCACATTGCAGGGAACTCCCTTACAGTGGCATTCAACTAAACATAGTAGGACTTCCAGGGAGTTTCTATGGATTGCTTACATGAAATCTCACTTTACCTTCTCTGCTTTCCTACACTATTAAAATTCTGGGGGCCAATGAATAGGTTTCATTTTTCTTCTCCTTGTCCCTTCTAACTTTAATAGTTTGAGATTTAAAATGGATATGAATCTTGGCTAAAAGAAAAACAATAATCAGTTACATGGAATATGAACAAAAGGAAAAACTTCCTATATAGTGGATGGGGGAAAGTTTTCAACCCTAATAATCCACAAGTGCAGGGAATGGGCCTGGTGCTCACCTGCCCCACGGGACAAGGGCGGTCACGTGGATGACGGAGGTAGCAGAGGGCAGGTGTTTTGGGAACGACGGGGCCTCGAGCAGTTTGGAGCGTGCCTATCTCGTAAAGGCGGCAGCAGCTCCTGTGGTCCCTGTAGTCCTTGTTATGTGGGAACGGGCTCATTGTTGCTAGATCTTAGAAAATTTAAAGAGAAACATGTGGTCGGAATTCCTCTGTGAAATTCTTAAAAATAGGCATATAAAACATTTTTCTACAAACGGAATATGGTTAGCCGGTTCCTAGCTTATAACCCCTAATGTAGAAATGTTTGAACATGTGCAATTAAACCCAGAAAACTAAAGACAAAAGCAAAAGGTACATAATGTGTGAATTATTCAAATAGGCTAGCGTTTGCTAAAATCTAATGTTCTCATTTACAGCCAGATGATAATACATATTTTAAATAATTTTTCCCTAATTTCAGGATTCAGCTATATCCGTTCGGTAAACACCTCACCTAGTTATTTGATTTGTTGGACATTAGTATGCAAAGTAAATATGACAGTGTAGCAGGAGGAAATCAGGAAACTAAAAATGTAACCTGATGTCCTGAGTGCTGTGATAATATTTAGCAGCAACGTTGGTAGGAACAGAGATTAGAGAAAAATTAGTGCAATTATATGGAAGACAGTGGTAGTTCACAAGCTAGTTTTTAAATTCTTATTTTTAGCACATTTAGTTCTCAGTGTGCAGTACTAAAGTCCTGTCGTCGGATGCAAGGCTTTTGGGAACTGCAATAGAGTTCTTCAGGCATTATTTTTTCACCTTTTAAGAACAATCTGCAGTGACAATCACCTTATAAAATTTTTTTCTTTTTTTTTCTTTTTTTTTAAATTTTTTTTTCTGAACTATGTTTTGATTGGTGATGAGTTTGCAGCTATTGTCTGCCGAGTGTTTCTTGTCAAATCATCAGGCTCTTTAAAAACTAGTTAAGAGGATTTAAAACATTGGAACGTTCCAGTATCATCACTTGGTATCTCTTAATTTCTTTTTCTCTAATTTAAAATCCACTGTCTCAGTGTGCTTCGATTATTTTACTATATACAGAAAACCACTGAGAGGTTTTACTTGTTCTATGCATTTTCATTTTTAGTAGATAGAGGCGCATCATCTGTATGGGCATCTGCTGGCCACACGGTAACCTCTATATTCTGATGCTTCTTTTTAAAGGTACGTAGAGAGTACAGGAAATTCTTCAGAGCCAATGCTGGAAAGAAAATATACGAATTTACACTTCAGAGAATTGTAAGTTTACACTTCCTGTATGGCTAATTAGCATTATTGGATTAACTGGTCAATAGCATCACCTCAATAATAAGCAACCTGCGTGGTAGCAATGAAATCCTAGCTGTGACACTAAGAGAGTGTGACTTTTTTGTCATTTCCCCCCAAATTCAGGTAGAAATGTGTCAGAGAGTTCTTAGTGGCCTGCATATGATTAATAAAATGTTCTTCTTCAGGGGCACCGGGTGGCTCAGTCAGTTGGGTGTCTGGCTTTGACTCGGGCCATGATCTCAGGGTTGTAGGATCGAGGCCACCCCCACCCAGGCAGGCTCGCTGCTCAGCAGGGAGTCTGCTTGTCCCTCTCCCTCCGCCTCTGCCCCCACTTGTACTCTCCCTCTTAAATAAATAAATACAACGTTTAAAAATATAAATAAATACAGAGTGAAAGTATGTTCAACATCACTCGGCATCAGATTTGAAATGCAAATCCAAACCACAATGAGATGCCGCTCCACACCAGTCAGAATGGCTAAAATTAACACAGGAAATGACCGGGGTTGGCAAGGATGCAGGGAAAGGGTGACCCCTCTTACACTGTTGGTGGGAATGCAACCTGGTATAGACGCTGTGGAGAACAGTATGGAGGGGCCTCAAAAAGTTCAAAATAGACTTACCCTGTGACCCAGCAATTGTGCTCCTAGGTATTTACCCCAAGGATACAAAGGTAGTGACCCAAAGGGGCACCTGCCCGCAGTGTTTGCAGCTGCAATGTCCACAATAGCTGAACTGGGAAGAGCCCAGATGTCCATCCACAGATGAAGGATAAAGATGTGGTGCATATACACAATGGACTAGTACTGAGCCATCAAAAAAAAAAAAAAATGAAATCTGGGTAGCCTGGGTGGCTCAGTGGTTTAGCACCGCCTTCGGTCCAGGGCATGATCCTGGAGACCCGGGATCGAGTCCCACGTCGGGCTTTCTGTGTGGATCCTGCCCCTCTCTCTCTCTCTGTGTGTCTCCATAAATAAATAAATCTTAAAAAAAATAAATTGTATAAAAAAAATGAAATCTTGCCATTTGCAACAACATGGATGGAACTAGAGGGTATTAGGCTAAATGAAATAAGTCAGTTAGAGAAAGACAATTATCACGTGATCTCACTCACATGTGGAATTTAAGAAACAAAACAGAGGATCATAGGGGAAGAGAGGAAAAAATGAAACAAAATCAGAGAGGGGGACAAACCATAGAGACTCTTAATCATAGGAAACAAACTGAGGGTCGCTGGAGGGGGAGGTGGCCGGGTGATGGACATTGAGGGCGACACCTGACGTCAGGAGCCCTGGGTGTTCTATGCAACTGATGAATCACTGACCTCTACCTCGGAAACCAATAAGAGATTATATGTTAATTAATTGAATTTAAATATATAAATAAAATAAAAATTAAACACTTTACAAATAAGGATTTAATTCATTGATTAAAATATTCTTCTCTGATGAAGAGAGCTTAGTTTGGGGAAGGTGAACCCAAGAAAGCCAGATGTCTCAGTTCAAGTTACCGTAATGAAAATGCCGCAGACCGTGGGGCCTAAGCAGTGAGCGGCTGCCCCTCGCAGCGGGAGACCGGGCAGCCTGAGGTCACGGTGCCAGCGGGGGCCGGTGCCAGCGGGTCTGGTTCCGTGAGGCCCTTTCCTGGTTTCCTCACAGGAGAGGACAGAGAAGCACGCGCTCTCCTGTGTCTTGGAGAGGCCGCTGATCCCGGGGGCGCCCCTCGTGACCTTACAACCAAACTGGCTCCCCAGGGCCCTTTCGTATCCCCTGGGGGCTGGATCTGCTGCGCCTCCACGGGCCGCACGGGGCGAGGACCAGGGCCATGGGCGCCAGCCTGACCGCGCCGCTCCGGCTCGCAGGGGAAGAGTGCGGCTCGGGGGCCAGCGTGCTCCACCGCACCCGGAGCGTGACTTGGGCAGAGGACCTCTGTGGGCCTCATTTTGTCACCTCTAAGCGGAGCGACAGTAGAAAGCTCCTACGATGCCTGCAGGGCTCACGTCGGATCCTCTAGGGCTGCGCTGCCCACGAAACCCCGCAGTGATGAAAATGTCCTGTGTCCTTGTGGTACGTGCAGTACAGGAGACCCGGCCACGTGTGGCTGACTTGAAGTGGGACGAACGCAACTCACGAGCCGGATTTTAGGGTTTTTTTTTTTAAGATTTTATTTATTTATTCATGAAAGATACAGAGACAGAGAGAGGCAGAGACACAGGCAGAGGGAGAAGCAGGCTCCATGCAGGGAGTCTGACGCAGGACTCGATCCCGGGACTCCAGGATCACGCCCTGGGCCGAAGGCAGGTGCTCAACCACTGAGCCACCCTGGGATCCCCTGGATTTTAAATTTTTTACTTGAGATTTAAGTATCAGTCGCCACATGTGGCTGATGGCCATCTCTCTTCTCTTAATGAAGCTTTCTAGTGTTAGCTGGTGTTAAGTATTCATGTTAATGTTAAAATTAATATTGGTGTCAGCATTCTTCTTTCCTCTTAACCATTTAGTGGAGCTTTGATTTTACCAATCAATACACGGAATAAAAAAAGAGATTTTTCCAGAGGACTTACAACATTTTGTAGACTAAAACTTGCTGCGTTCCACTAAAGGCTGGTCTGTTTGATCTCAGTTCATGTAAGACTGTCTTTTCTGGTGTATTTTATTCATCTAGCATTTTTCTTTTTTTTTTTTTTTTTTTGTCAAACCCAACACAGGTGCAAAAGTACTTCTTGGATATGAAAAATAAGATGCCTTCCTTATCTCCAATAGACATGAACTGGCCATCGAGACCTTACCTATTCTTGGATTCTACTCACAAGGAGCTAAAAAGGATTTTCCACTTGTGGAGGGTAAAAAAAATGCCCTGTTAGGTTTTTCCCCAGAGCCTCCTTATCATATATTTTGAGCATTTGACAAGTATGTCAAAGCGGATGTTTAGCCACATTCTTCCTCTAGCCTCGAGGAGATGTACCTGAGGACTCTCAAAAATCTAAGGATTTTTTAATCATGTGTGTACTTGGCTTTCTGTGAAAATTCCCAGGGCAGCCAGGTGTTCCCATGGTTGTCTCCTCTCAGCCTTGGCTGGAAGGGAGGGTGTGTGACTTCATTCCGTTTTGATTTGTCTCTTTTTTTTTTTCATCTTTTCTGAAGGAATGTTGCAGAAATAGAAATAATAAAATTTGAACATCTTTACATGATGTAGTTAAATCCTACAGGTTGAAAGAGTTTTCCTTCTGAGATTTATTTTATTTTTTACCTTCTGAGATTTCTTGAATACATACATACGTGAGAACACACACATTTTCATGGACTGGAAGAGAAACCTTTTGAGTGCCTCATTAAGACATTAAAGAGATTAAAGTTTCCCTCTACCTGAATTAAAGGGAAGCTGGAAATCTATTTGATAGTGCCTTATATTTTAGCTTCCTTGATTTTATGAGAATGTAATGTTTTATTTAGATGTTGCCCAGGTGAGTACACAGGGCACTTACATAGATGTTGACTTTATTTTAATAATTCAGTCAATTGATATACCGAATCCTGAATACATACAAGTATCAGATATAATCATTGATTGAAGGGCTTGTATTTAGTGAGTGAATGATTGATGGACACGTCTTCCAGGAAACTCTTTCCTGCTGGGCACCGTGGGCTTGTCCCTTATCAGAATCACGTATGTGGGGCGTCATTATCACTGATTAGTGTATTATTGGTACCAGCACAACATGTGGAACTGGATTCTCACTTCTGTTCCTTAACTTAGTCATTTTGGTGAGTTTCACCAGCGTCAAGTGCTCATCCGCTCTCTAGTCTGTCAGTGGAACTGTCTCAGGAGCGACGATGGGAAGCCTCTAATGCCAGGGTTCTGCTCCGCCTCCACTCCCCCTGGCTCCCAGCCCCTGAGTCTTGCCCATACCTCCCTTGCATCAGGGGTACGGAACAAGAAGGGTGTGTTTCTTCATGCAAGGATGGGCAGTGCTGCTGCCATTCCTTCGTACGATTATGTCAGCGGTGCTCAACGACATTTGAAACCAAATCTCTTAGAGTTCATCTAAAAAACCTGGCCCTTGCAGTGCCATCTCAGAATCCAGATGAAGGGGAGATTTCTCAGGTCCCGGTTCCACATTGTAAGATGGTAATGGGGGATTCAGAGAAGTATTTTTCAAGCCAATGGTTGTAGCATATTTCTGAGTCATTAAATCAATTTAGTGGATTACTGACCAGGGTTGTAGAATGAAATATGGTGGAATGGAAAATACATGGGTGCAGGACATGCTGAAAGTATTGTCTTGTGAAGCTTTTGGGTCTGTTGTCTGTATGTGTGTGTGACGGTGTGCAGGGAGTCGTGATGGATGGTGTGGTTCATACTGTGAGTGTGATGGCCTAAGGACTGGAGGATGCCAAGGACCGACGTCATGGTGGGAGGATTGATACTCCCTGCAGGGCCCATGCCAACAAGGCCCTGTGTCTTTTGAAGAAGCATCCCATGTTCCACGATACAAACAGTAGTTTGTATGACATTTTCCAAGACCAGCCTTCGAGAACCAAAGAAAGGAAAAATGCTCTTGATTTTTTTTAAATGGGTATTTTATACACATTTACTCTTATTCTTGGTGCTGTTCGATCGATTTAGCATATTTTAGAATGAGTAATGATTTATTTGTTTAAGTGACACCTTTCTTTTCCCCTTTTCATTCCTCACAGTGTAAAAAATACAGAGACCAGTTCACAGACCAGCAGAAACTTATTTACGAAGAAAAACTAGAAGCCAGTGAACTCTTCAAAGACAAGAAGGCTTTATACCCATCTAGGTATTACGGCTTTGTTTGACCCATAAAAGTCGGTGTTTTAAAAGTTCCTCACATATATTTGTAGGTCGTTTCTAGTGGAGTTTGATCTTGGTGATACACGAGAGGTTTTTTGATTTTATGAATGATTTCTACAATCAGCTAGATATGCATACACATGAACACCTTGGAGCAGTGGCTTCCATAGCATACTTCAATGAAATGAGATTACATTTGTCGGTTTTTCTTCATTGGCATTAGCCCGAATGCTTCCCTACACAATTCAGAAGCTGTCGTTTAAAAATACAAATTGTATAGGCTATTAAGATAAATTCACATTGAAATAAATAAATAAATTAATTAATTAATTAATTCACGTCGTAAGTTCCTGTTAGCTTTCCACAGTTTTCAGACACCAGCCCAATTTCTGTTGCCAATACGCTGCAATCACTATTCCAGTCTTCTTGGAACAAGTGGGGTCGGACTCATTTGCATGATAATGAAGAGTGAACCAGCACATCACTTTTTGAGCCTTGCTGAAGCCCTGGTCTGTGCTAGCCTTCCTGGTCTGCTAACTCAGGGGGAGCATGATGTCATGGCTGTGCGGTCAGGTCAGGTCCTTTATCGTCGACACCAAGTACTCCGTAAAAGAAGGAGCACCAGTTGTAAGTTGGCCAAGCGAAGTCGTCGGTACAGACTGCTTACCTGAATACTCTTTTCTCTCCCGAGTTTATCATTTCTCCCCAGAATTCCTGTCCCTTATTCATCCAGTGTTTCCACAAGAGTTAGATCGTACAATTTCAAGCCAAATCTATCACAACTTTTAGTTTCTCCCAAAGAATGGCCTAGAAATAAAAAAGCATTACGTGCTGAGTATATTCACATGTATTACAGATGCTGTGTTTATATTCTGTGTCTTTACACAGATTTCAGAGCTCTTCCTTTTAATTATTTATTTGTTTGTTTATTTATTTATTTTTTAGAGCTCTTCCTTTTAAAAGTCAAAATAAACATTGCTGCCAGGGTCATTTGATTTAACTATTTTCAATGACACAACTTGCTGGGTCAGCCGATTTGGCGGCTTGTGACCGCATCTACTCCCTGTAAGTCGAGCATAGCATCCGAATCCAAAGTTGTCCGAAGGGCCTACTATATGAAGCACATTCAGATGTGAAAATTGCCTGTGTGCTCTCGCCAGCAACTAATCTATTTAACTTTTTCTTTATAGATTTTTAAACCGTAATCATCTTAATTAACATTCCCCGTTGGGGATCCCTGGGTGGCGCAGCAGTTTAGCGCCTGCCTTTGGCCCAGGGCGCCGTCCTGGAGACCCGGGATCGAGTCCCACGTCGGGCTCCCGGTGCATGGAGCCTGCTTCTCCCTCTGCCTGTCTCTGCCTCTCTCTCTCTCTCTCTCTCTCTCTCTCTGTCTCTCTTTCTATCATAAATAAATAAAAATAAAAAAAAAAAAACAATCCCCGTGGATGACTCTTGAGAAGCTAGAAAGAGAAAAATACATTTGTGAAGAAACAAATTCAAAGGCTCTTAACACTTTTTATTATTAAAAACACACTTGAATGTGAGCAACAGGAAAAAAATACTAACATCAAGCCAAGTCCTTTTTGGGTAGTTTTATCCTTTTTCAGGCATGGTGCTCTGTTCAGCCTGCCGCAGTCAGCGGGGTGGGATGGTTTACCCTCCCACCACTGTGTGAAGCAGCAGCCCTCATGGGTGTCAGCCTTTTATATGCTGAGAGCTGTGAAACACTGACCACCTACGTGGATTTTTCTTCCCCGATCCTCCACCCATGGCACAAGCGTTTAAAATTGTGTTGCAAATTGCCAGAACTTTATAGCTCAGAATAAAGCCAGTTTGGTTGGTTGGTTGGTTGGCTGGGTTGTTATTTTTGTTTTGTTTTGTTGGTGGGATTTTTGTTTTGTTTTGTTTTGGCCTTGGGGTTTGTTTTTTGGGTTTTTTTTTTTTTTAAATGGTGTCTTGGAAGAAGCTGCCCTGAAAGTGTCACCCTACAGACCCTTAGGGAAATTGACATCTTAGTGCACGATTGTGCTACTTGTCAGATGTAGTTTGTTTGAAAGAAAACTGCTCCAGTTCTGAATGTTTACCTTGTCCATTTAGGGCCATGTCCTAGGAGGAGAGGCCTGGTTCCCCTTTCACATATCGCCTATTTAGAGCCAGAGATCCATGGTTATATTAAGTGCTCTGTAGTTCTCTTCTAAAGTGGTTGTTCTGGCCCTGTTCTCCCCCAGACGGCCTCTTGATTTTCTTATTCTCTGCAAGAAAATGAAGTTTCTCTTTGAAGCAGGTGATGGTAATGATCTGTGCTCTTTTCTCCATCGCCACATAGTGTTGAAAGGCACTGGAAGTCCTTTGTAGGCAGCTGTTAACTTTCTGTTAGCCAATTAGAAGGAATTGCCTTTCCCTTCACACGAGACCATGTCCTTGGGGCTCGGCTCTCTTTCTTGTGACTGGTTTCTATCATGATTGTTCCATACGATAAGATCTTTACCAAACTCCTACCTACAAAATGCTTAAGGTGAAATAGGCTTAATTATATTTTATATAATTATATATTATAAAAAATAAATAGGCTTATTTCAGCAAAATGCTGAAATAGGCTTAAGGTTTCATTTCCTCTTTTATTTAGGACATGTATAGGATGTATAAAATTAACTCTGACGAAGGGACACTCTTCAGATTCAGCTGACGTCTTTTACCTTTATTCAGTGATGCCTCCATTGGGAACTGTTTCTAATGTGAAGGAATGTTTCTTCCCCGTAGCGTTGGGCAACCATTCCAAGGAGCCTACCTGGAAATCAACAAGAATCCCAAGTATAAGAAACTCAAGGATGCCATTGAAGAAAAGATTATCATTGCTGAAGTTGTGAACAAAATTAACCGTGCCAATGGGAAGGTAACACATGAACCCTGAAGACCTGTAAGGAGTGTTGGGACAGTCATCTTCAGTTTTCTGATTATTCAGATTTGCATTTTATATTCTCTGTAGAGTTCCTGTACAGGAAGCTGTTTCCCCTTAACCTTTAAGCTTAGGTGAAATATTGCTTGTTCTCTGAAACTTTCATGACTTAAGATATATTGTCTATGTTTTTAGGGTGTTTCAGGTTATGTAAGTCTGCGTGCTGAAAGATACAGAATAAAATGGGCATTTCTACAAATGAATGTTTGAAGCTCATGGACCACTTGGGGTATTTTTGATCATTGGTTTTACATCCTTATTTTTTTCGTTTTGTTTTAGAGCACATCCCGGATTTTCCTCTTAACAAATAACAATCTCCTCCTTGCTGATCAAAAGTCGGGGCAGATCAAGTCAGAGGTTCCTTTGGTGGATGTGACCAAAGTGTCCATGAGCTCACAAAACGATGGCTTCTTTGCCGTCCACCTCAAAGAGGTAAAGTTTCAACTATTGATTTGACTGAAAGATTTCTGCATTTGCCCAATCTCTGAGCCAGTGAATTCTAATTTTCCACATCTGAGTAATGTTCCTACTTAAAGCTTACAATACATAAACTTCTTACCGATTTGCAAATTTTGGCTATATTCACTCCCATGTAAAATCTCAGGCTTGGTTTTTCGATAATTGAAATTGATTAACTGAAATTACTTAATCACATTTATTACCTTGTCGTTGAGTTCCAGTTTCACTGAGCAGTTTTGGTTTGTGCTCACTGCGTTGTGCATGATTTTGAGTATAATTTCGTGGAAATATCAGGGTGTTTTATGCTTCCCCCTGTTGTTTATTCTCTCTACCAACTTAGTAAATGCCCCCTTGTTCATCTTTAACTTGTGAATTTTTTTTAATTTTTTTATTTTTTTAAAGATTTTATTTATTCATTCATGAGACAGAGAAAGACAGAGCAGCAGAGACACAGGCAGAGGGAGAAGCAGGCTCCCCGCAGGGAGCCCAATGCAGGACTCAATCCCAGGACCCCAGGATCATGCCCTGGGCCAAAGGCGGCACTAAACCGCTGAGCCACCCGGGCTACCCTAACTTGTGAATTTTTAGTTAAAGAATGCAACCACAGTAAAACAACTGCCTAACCATTTTGACCTGCAGACCTTTTAACATTCTGTGCAACATTCTGTGCTTTCTTTTTTTTAGCTTAACTAGGACCTCCTGATTTAAATGGACTAGCTAAGAATGTAGGCTGTGGAGTTGGTCTTACTAATTTAACTGTGACCTTTGCCAAATCATGGAACTTCAATGTGCCTACTGAATTTTTCTCCTCCTTCAAATGGTAGTACTACTTCATAGTGTTGTTAAAAGGATTAAATGAGATGCATATGTATAGTTATATGTATAGTTCTGATCGTATAATAAATAGTCACTGAATAAGCAGATGTGAGCAAGTATTAATCATCTTTAGGGACGTGGATCTAGGTGATGGTGCATCTATCTTGCTGCGTCTACAGTTAGGAAAATCCCATAAGCTTGGTTCAGCCTGTTTTCCCTACTGTGGATCTTAACTCCAAGAGAGCACATCCAGTTCTACAACAGTGATTCTGAGCCTTGATTACACTTTATAATAATAATGCTGATGCCTGGCCATGCCCCAGTCCCACCAAATCGGAGTTTCTTGGAATGAGGCACAACATCCTACTTTTCGCAAGCTCCCTTGTGTAGCTTAGGGGAAGAGCCACTGCCCTAGGATGTTTGTTGGAAGTGTTGTTGTTCTTGGTTTTTTTTTTTTTTTTTTTTTTTTTTTTTTTAACTGAATCACTGAGGAATGTTTTTAAATAGCGCTTTCAGAATGAGCTATAGGTTAGGTCAGTGCTTCTCAAGCCTGAATGCGCAAACAAATCACTCAGGGATCCTTCTGCGGTTCCTCGTCAGCAGGCCTGCGGCAGACCCGAGGTTCTGCTTTTCTAACAAGCTCCCAGGTGGTGCTGAGGTGCCTCTGGCCCATCCACCAACTTTTGGGGCAGCATGAGGTTAGGTAACCTTACTAAAAGTGCTCTGAGCAAGTTGGAAGAAATACCGCTTTTGTTGTTACTGTGTATTTGGAAGAGTGGACTCCAGTAGCTGATGTTTTAAAGAGGCTGTAAATATGTGTTCGGCCAAACCTGTAAACATTTATCTCCTAAGCTGCCTTTTATGATAGTCTGACTCTTGCTTTGTCCTTGTAGGGCTCCGAAGCAGCTAGTAAAGGAGACTTTCTCTTCAGCAGTGATCACCTGATTGAAATGGCCACCAAGCTGTATCGGACGACTCTCAGCCAAACCAAACAGAAGCTCAATATCGAAATTTCGGACGAGTATGTGCATCATCGTTTGAATGTGCCATTTCACCTTTAGCTTTATTGCTTTGATCAAATGGATGAGACTCCGATCTCATCCATTTATGCGATCACTACCTTTAGGGAGCGAGTGTGTGTCTGGTATTTGTTCTAGATGGTGGATGGGCAGTGAAGAGTGCTGGTCAGGTCCTTGGCTTCATGTTCCTGACATCCTGGTAGCAGAGACAAATATGCATAAATAAGAAATAGGTGATAGTACTGTGGTTAGTGACAAGTGCTTGTGGAGGGAAACAAAGCAGGGTAAGGGCCAGAGGGTGCTGTTTTTGACAGGGAGGTCAGGGAGGCCCCTTTGATGCGGTGACATTTGAGTCGAGACTGGAGTCAAGGGAGCCAGCCAGGCAAGAATCTCAGGAGGTACCGTCCAGGGCAGGGGGCAGCAGGTGCAAAGGCGGCCCTGACACTGGAGAGAAAGTGGTAGAGTGGAATGGTAGAAAGATTCTGGAGAGACAGGCAGAGACCCGGCCAGAGCTTGGCAGCTGAGGTTAGGAGCTGGGATTTTACTGTAGATGATGGAATGCCATTACAGGTTTTAAGCCAGGGGGGATGGCATGATCCCATTTGTGATTTTCTAAGATTGCTTTGGCTGCAATATGGAAAACAGCTCTTGGGAGGCAATAGTGAGAAAATAGGAGAGAAAATAGAAAATAGAATATAGGAGAAAAAAGTGAGCAGCTTCTCTGAGTTGTCTAGGATGACTTAGGCTAGGGTGTGAGTGGGAAGTAGTGAGAAAGTCAGATTCCAAATTAATTTGGAGGAAAACAAAAGGACTTATTATCAGGTTGGATGCAAGGTTTGGGGCCTGAGCCCAAAAGGTGGTAGCATTTACTGCAATAGATAGATTGAAGAAGGAAGGGTTTGGGGGTGGCCAGGGTGGGGTGAAATCAAGAGTGCTGTTGTGGATGTGTTGCATTTGCGATGCCTTTTTTTTCACATATAGACAACTAGAGTTACAGAATAAGCTTTCCATAGTGACAAGGGTTGACTAGTGTGCTAAGACTGCTGTATTTAAATCTGAAATTTCCCTTTTTTCTTTGCTTCACAGTAGGGCTCTAATTATAGAGACTGATCATTTACATGCAGGTTGGAGGGAGCATCCCCCCCTTACTAAATCTATCAATATGAGATCATTTGAATGAATTTGAGTTACTATGCTGATTGATACTTGATTGGCTACTTTACCTTTCAACAGATCATTTACTACCTGCTTACGTACTTCTTTGCATGTATAGTAAGAATTGACATCACCAGATTGCTCAAGAAATGATTTTATTTTCTCATTAAGATTTTGCCAGCCTATTCTATTTCACTTCTTTCTAAAAGTCTTTCTAAAATAAACTCATACCCATCTTTATCCCTCTGTAAGCCACACTAACTCCTTGATGTTTTAGGATTTACAAAACCTTAGGTTCATCGTCTATGCACATTGTACTCTAAGAATGGTGTTTAGACTAGTGGGAAGTTGACCTTTATGTATCCTCTGTGTTGGAACTTGAGGTTTGGACTAACTTTTCTTGTCGTTGGGTCCTTTTTTCAGTAAACAAAGAGTATTAGAGAAGAAATATAATGACTAGTCAGGCTGCAGTCAAGATTTTAACTCCTGAGGGCCCATTAGAACTTTAAACTCCCTTTAGCTGAAATGTTTCATAGCTTGGGATGCAGGGCTTCTGTTCTGGTGCAAACTGGTAATTCCCACCAATCCTGGGAAGATCCTGTGTGTCCCAGAAGCAGGAGCTCCTTGGTGTGTGGTTGAAGCAGCCTCAGGGTTGGCTCCCTACATTAATGAGGCTGTCTTTACAGAGAAAGTCACATCAACATCCAGGCCACAAATGATTGCTGCTTTCAAGCATTTCCCAATCTCGTATTGTAGGAACACCGCCCCCGCTGTAAAGAAAGTATTCGCTGGTGAAAATGCACAATCTTTCTTTACTACCGCTCTTCCCAGATATGCCGTCTTGTTGCACATCATGCCTCTCCCGAGAGGCTGGGCGGGATAGCGCGAGCCGCGTTGCTCCTACATAAGCAACCACAGAACCCCTTTGGTGGTTCTCACAGTTTTTGTGTGGGGCACATGATCATGGGATCGTTTGTTTGTGGGGGCAGAGACTGGCCTTGTCGCAGAGAGGGGTACGATGTTCTGGATGTGTCAGCTTTCAGTACACACCCTTGTGTGAGTGCCAGTTTGCAGGGTGGCTGTGCGAAGAAAACAAGACATTTGGTAGCATTGTAAACCAATCCATAGCACCTTTCTTTCTCCAATTCCTAATTGTCGGTTGGTTTCATAGAAACAAAATAACAGACGAAACCCCGCCTGGCACTTGTGGGCACCTGCCTACCCAGGTGGGGAGCTGTGGCCGAGCAGGGGCTGAGGTAGCCTTAGTTTCATGACCCTTAGAGCTCGTAAGCAGGGATTATACACCTCCTTGGAGACCATTTTAAATTTAAACAGAATTTTACAAAGTCATGGGCGGGGAGTGCCCATGATGTATGTTTTTCAGCCCGAAGTGGCTTTAATCCATTTCACTGCCAAGTCTACAGATTAGCATATAAACAGCGTGCAGTTCAGCGACCTACGCCTTCCTCACAAGTGTGACCTTTTCAGAAGAGAAGTAATTATTTTAACAAACCCAGTCTCTGTGGTCATGATGGAAAAACTGGATGTCAGTTTCCAGGAGGAGAGTCAAAGTCCTATTTACTCCTTAGAGCCGTTTTAACCTAAGTTGTAATTCCTAGTCCTTAAACTCTCAAACTTTTCAGTCCATAAATAGATTGCATTTTAAGGATGACCTTCAACGAAATGTATAATATTTCTAAAAAAAATTCCTAAAAACGAAGTCCAGAATGTGTTGAAAAATACCAAAGTGAATTTGTTCTATTAAAGATTTTAAGTGTGTGCATTTATATGTACATGTATGCACACTTACACACAGAGAGACATAGATATATATCATTTTAACTTACACAGTTCTTTTTGTGAATATTTTAAATCAGAACAAATCATCTAAATTCTTTCTGCTGTGAAGTTCTAATGCATTCAACACTGTTGTTTGCTGGAGAATGAATCTCTGAGTACATGTCCATACTGTGGGCCATGCTTCAGTTTTCTATTCTGTGAAATAGACATAAATAATATTACTTGCCTCATAAGATTATTTTAAAGTTGCATTAATATAAGTAGCCGACTAGGAACAGCGCTTGGTGCATGATAAATACCCAGTACACCTTCACTATTATTGTTGTTTCCGGAGTGAATTGCCTCATGAATCGTGAACGTGAAGACAGCCAATGCTAAAGTTACAGGAAGAGAACCCCCTCTGCTTTATTAAACTAAAAGTAGTCAGATGTCAAAAGATTCCATTTCTTAAATGTGTGTATTGGCATTAGATTCAAAAGGTGCTTTCTTTCTTTGAGGCACCTAGATACTGGTGTGTATTATCTATGATGCGATTTTGGAATTATAACCCTGTTATTCAGTGACTGCAGTTGTGAAGAAACAGCCCATTTAGAAGCTCGGAAGTCCTATCCCATTAAACCAGCTGATAAATCAGGAGCTTCCGTGTCACATTTCACTCCAGTAGATAATGTTTGCGAAGCATGACACAGAGACTAATGTGTACACAACAGAGCTGTTCTGATGTTTGCTGTTGTGGTGGATCCAGGGAGCATGTGATCTATCACATCGTTGTTGGGGTGACTCAGCTACATGCCAGCAACTCAGAAAACCGTGCCCTGAGAGGCATACCGGAAACATGATGCCACTGTACTGACTCTTATGGTGGAGAGAAGAACGCTAGCTTTGAGGTAGGACGGCCTGGGTTCTGGACCAGCCGTGCCACTCTCCTGCCTCTGCAGGGATGCCAGCCTTGCGGGTGGGGACCTCACTGCAAACGTAAGGTGTCGCTCACGGCCGTCACCCAGGAGGAAGGCGGTATGTTTGTGGAAGGAACGTGTGATGAATAATCTTGTGGACAGACACTTGATCCCTGATGGTCTGTGAAAGGAAAGATTTGGACTAGAATATGGTTTCCGTGATGTAGCACATGTATTTCTGGTAGGGTAAGAGGTGGCTTTGGGTGTACACTGATAGAGCTCATAAATTTTATAGCTTTACATAGATATTTTTTAATATCTATTTAATGGATATTTAAAAACCTAAGGGGCAGATCAAGCTGGTGATTTTATTATTCTTCCATATTTTGAGTATATTTATTTATTTACGGTAGAAACAACAATTAGCATAGCATGTGGACATGATAAGAATTGTTCAGGAAATAGGTGAGGAGCCAGTGTTTGGAAATCACAGTCTGGAGGGTCTCTAGACCCCTTTCCTGACATTTTTCAGTTCATTTTCTCAAATTGTTGATAATTTCATAGGACACGCCCCCCCACCCCCACCCCACTTATATGTTCTCTATGCAAAAATGGAGAGAAATAGGAGAATAGCGTGTTGGTCTTCCCATGTGAAACGTGGAAATAGTTCTTTTTAGCCCTTCTTACCGGAACATGGTGAGTTAATGAACTTCGGTTTCCTTGGGGCCAAGTGGTGACTGAAGGAAGTGCTCATGGGAAGTGGGAATACTCGTCAAGGTCAATATCCACCAGGGAACAAAAGTTCATGCTAGCGTCATCATCCACTGCCCCATGTGCACTTTTCTTATAATTTGTCCTCTTCTTTTCCTGTAGGTTCCTGGTGCAGTTCAGACAGGATAAAGTATGTGTGAAGTTTATTCAGGGCAACCAGAAAAATGGGAGTGTCCCAACGTGCAAACGAAAAAACAACCGTCTCCTTGAAGTGGCTGTTCCTTAACTGGCTCCTCCTCTCTGCTTTCACGGACTCATTTCCTTGTAATAGTGCAATTTTGTTTTGTTTTGTTTGGGGTTCATTGTATGTTTGGGGATTGCCAAAGGCCAATACTGTTAGAGACCCTTGGCAAAATAAAAATATTTGACTAATCAATTTTTATTATTGGAATAGTTTTAACCCTTAAAATATACAAGCTGTCCTGGGACAGGATTATAGAAGCTAACGGTGTCTGTGCCATGTCCTGTGTGCTCTTTGTTTAGCCATCATGTTAGTTCGGTGTACCCAAGATCAACGTATTACTCATAAATCGTTATTATTTCTAAGTAGAGGAAATGGTCCCAAGGGTTAGTGCATCCGTTCATCAGGTATTTGTTGAGGGCCTGCTCTTTGCCAGGCGCTGTGCTGGATGACACGAAGCTGGTTAGGAAGGCTCTCGCTTTCCAGGCCGTGGCATCCTGGCTGACTTGCGCGGCCTTTACTAGTGCGAAGAGAGGTTGAAGACCTTGAAACCCAGACAGTAAATGTTGCTGATGGCCAGCGTTATTCCAAATCCTGCGGTGTGACCTTTGACAAATACACTTAAATAAGGGCTGGTCCTAGAGAGTAGAAATATATGACCCAGCAAAATGCCTCTTCGAGTGGTTTCTACTTGAAAAGAGAAAACTGACATTTGAACAGGACTTTCAATTTGTCTGGATCTTGTCGTTGCTTTTAACAGTAGAAAACAAGTCATTCTTATTGTAGAAAAAGTGACAGAAGTAGTCCGGTAAGATTATATTTTCCTGTTTCTGGTAAACCTCATCTATGATCCTACATAGGCCAATATTTTAAACAGTGAAAGCAGTCAAGGGCTGAAAGCCTTTCAGAGAGCGGCAAGCATTCTGTACGACGTGCAATAATCATCCAAGATCTTTTTTGAAAGTTTTATTTATAATACACATTTTGTATGAAAGAAGTGATTGGTACAGGGTGCATATTGTAGTGAAGGATCAAAATTGTTCATGTTAATTTGCAGGACTTTTTTGTTTTTTCAAACTTACAATAAGGATTCATTTTGGAAACAACATTTTAAACTTTGGAATCAAACTGTTTCTTATTCGGGAGGATAATGTATATACATTGGTATGTTAAATAATAAAACCGCTCTAATTTGGTGCCATTTCCTGGATCACAGCTGTATTTTTGTATTTCAGGCTGTTTTCTCATGGCGTGTGTCAATGTCCTCTATCGCACCGAAAGGCTTTGTCGTTCAAACGTTGTGTATTTTTTGTGTCACTGAATTTCACTGACTTTTTATAAATCAGAACCATTCACTGAAAGTATTTTGGGGGGGACTTCCTTCTTATTTTTGTACTTAAAAAAAATTGCTCCCAAAAAGAAATTCTCAGAAGCCTTTGTGTTTACTGGTGCAGGTAGAGGGTAGCCTTACTTTCTCTCAGTTTTCTGCAACATGCAGCTAGAATGGTAGATTGGTAGTTCCTGAAATAGGTGAGTAGAAATTTGGAACTGAGAGGTGTTTTTAAAAAAATATTTTTTTAAGTATGTAATACATTCACGCTGTTCAATGTGCAACTATAAACAGAAATACAGTGCAAATTCTCCATCCCATCACTCCCCCACCTGCTCAGTTCCTGTGCCCCCCAAATTAACCACTGTTTTCGTTTCTGTGCTGCTTTATGCCTATGCTTCCAAAACAAAATAAAAATATAGATTCTTATCTCCTGCTGTAGTAGACAAAAGCTAATACTCTATAGACTCTGTTCTTTGTCTTTTTTGCTCTATGCTCTTTTTTTTTTTTTTTTTTTTTTTTTTACTGTGGCACAGTCTTCTCTTACCTGGATGCATTAATCCAGTTCCCTCCTGCTCATCATTGGGTTGTTTCCTTAATGCAAAGTTAAGTCCAGGACAGAAAGGACCAATACATCACAGATCGACTTGTTAAATTTTCCCATTTGCCGATGTTCATTATGATGATTAGCAACAACAGCCATCAGCAGCAATACATTTCCCAGAGTTTAATTTCATTAGAGAAGCCATTTAATCTCAAACTTTGTGGTAGGAGTTCTGTAAGGATTTAAAAATATCTCTACAAAGTAGTTTTAAATGACAGTGTTTTTGAATATAATCCATCACTTCTAGTGTTGTCATTGAAATACTCGAAATAATTTTTGGTCATGAAATTCCAAGTGGGTTGTGACTTGACTTGAAAAAGTTTTTCCAAATCGTAGCAAGAAAGCTTCCTTAGGCACCAAGATGAAATGTGTCTCCTCGGAGTATCCTAAACCAAGTTCGCCAACTGGAGAGAGAGTCCTTGAACAGTACAGATTGGAAGTGAGAGCTCTTAAATGTTTTTGATACATGTAGTGATGCCTCCTTACCCCCCCCACCTCTTTTTAAAGAATATTTTTATTTATTTATTTATTTTTTATTTTTTTTTATTTTTTGAATATTTTTATTTAAATTCAATTAACAAGGGCACTTGGTTGGCTCAGCAGTTGAGCGTCTGCCTTTGGCTCAGGTCGTGATCCCAGGGTCCTGGGATTGAGTCCCACATTGGGCTCCCTGCATGGAGCCTGCTTCTCCCTCTGCCTACATCTTTGCCTCTCTCTGTGTGTCTCTCATGAACAAATAAATAAAATATTTTTAAAAATAAATTCTGTTAACATATAATATATTATTAGTTTCAGAAGTAGAGTTCAGTGAGTCATCAGTCTTATATAACACCCAGTGCTCATTACATCATGTGCCCTCCTTAATGTCCATTATCCAGTTACTCCACCCACCACCCCCTCCCTGCCTCCTTTTTTTTCCATACGGAGCCAATGCTAGTGATTAAGGTAAATGTCCTTGCTGAGAGCAATTATTTTGAGATTTTCAGCTCAGAATATTTAAGCTCTGGTTTTCAATCATGAGCTTAGAGTTGGGCCAAAATCACAAGGAAAGCTTGTTTTTAAAACACAACCAAACAACTGCGCAGATTCCTGGGCCCTACCCCTTCCCCACTGAATCGGAATCTCCAGGACAGAGTTTGAAAACAGGCACTTAAAATCACCAGGTAATGAAGCATATTACAGTTTGAGAACCAGCAAGGAAAATACCAGAGCTTCTCTGTGGCTACACAGCCATCTGCCTTAACGGGTCCTCTGGGAGGGATTCTGATGCACGCCCTCGGGTCTCAGAACTGGCCTGGAGCGTCTCTGTAGCTGCACAGTGCGTCGCGGGCCAGACTGCCACTGCTGCCCACCCGGTGCCTGACTGGACGTCACCGTGGCATTGCCCAATGGGATGGGCGAGCAGCCAATACCTCTTCATCTTTGAATCTCTGCCACTGTCCTGCAATGGAGAATCAAAATATCGGTGCCCCTGCAGATCCCCTGCCTTCTCTGGCTCGGTCACCACGCCGCTGCCCAATCCCTAGAGTGACTTGTAGGTCTAGGCGAAGAGATGTTGTGCTTGAAAAAGGTGACCAGGTAATGAGCACCAAAAATCAGACCGTGATCATGCCACGTTTGCAGCACGACTGACACTCTACCCTTGACTCTGACTTCCAGCTCCCGCGGGGCAAGAAGGGAAGGTGGGAAAGCTACTCTAGAATAGCCTGGTTCCCGCTGGGGATTCCCCAATCTTGGAATAATAACCTGGACGCAGGACTCGTGTAAAGCCGTCAGCTCGAGTTTGAAAACCTTTCCTCATACCCCAGGGGTTGCGGGGTGTGTCTGTGGTCCCAAAGCGCCAGGCCCGAGAGTTCTGAGAACCATAGGCACGTCCTCAGCATCAGGATTTGGCTGGAATCTAGCAGGATAAAGGGCTTCACTGTGCCATCTCAATTAGTATGCTGAGCGAGAACTCTCAAATTCATGTAATTAAGTATAGTTACGGTAATTAGAATATGGCTCAAAGTCCTTAGCCTAGATAGGATAGACGACAACGTCTGTTTTATTCGCTGTTTCTCCCGGAAGAGGCAAGGTGTTTAGGTTTACTGACCTATCCGAGTAACGAGCACTCTTTAGAGTGGCATATACTGCTGGGGAAGGGTTTTGTGGATTCCTAATGTAAACCATTATTAAGTTTTTACGAGAAGGCATCGTAGTAAGAGCCTTGTGTGGTCAAGCTGGGTGCGGTTTTCCCGCTGACGACTGCATCCACTCAGAAGCAGGGGATGAAAAGGAAGAGAACGAAGGACAGTGGTTCTGCTCCTCTTTCCTCCCAGTGGGAAAAACAGCTGTAAGTTTCCGTTGTCGTTTGGAGACCCGCTGTTGAGTTCATCTGGCAGCACTGGGGGGCTCCCCGGGTCTCCCTGTAACGGCTCCGGGACAAGCCGTCTGTCCGTTCTCAGGCCCTGGGCTGGCTGCCCCTCGGGGAGCCACCGCTTGACAAGCTGGTGCTTCCTTCCTGGTTTCATCAGCTCCTATTCCAATAGCCACTCAGTAGAAAATTAATTGTTTTTGAGTTGGTTTCCTGCAAATCTTGGAATTGTTTGCCTCATTCTCTTTGGTTTGAAGATCATTTTCAAAATCTGGAGTTAATCACAGAGCAGCATAAACCACAATCTCTTCCTCATTAACTTTTTTTTTTGCTGCCATGGTGGCCAGGTCTCCACTGCTCAGCTCCATAAAATTCAACAAAAATCTAACTACGTAACCAAGGAAAACAGTGTCCGCTTCTCAGCATTTAAGGAGGAAACTGGGAACAGAATTTAATTCCATATTCACCCAAAGGCCTGGCAACACTGAGTGAAAGAAACCGATCAACCAGCCACCTTGTTTCACTTAAGTTTTCTTTTGTCAGGTCTTGAAATATATTGGACCTGCTACATTCTAGTAGCTTTAGATGGATAACATGATGATTCGATATACGTGTACATGGTGAAAGGATTGCCACCATAACATCCGTCACCTCGTATAGCTGTAATCTTTTTTCTTCTGTTGAGAACATTTAAGATGACCCCCAAAATCGTTCATTATTTTATACTCACCCCAACCTCTATTTTCTCTTTGCTCCTTTTCTTTCTTCCTTTTTCTCACTAATTAACAGGCCTGGCATATTCTCTTTAAAAACATATATTTTTTTAATGACATACACAAATACATGTACACATACCAGAAACATACCTATCAAAGAATTTTTACAAGGTAAACACTTCCATGTAACTAGCACCCCAAACAAGTCCCCACGAAAGCAGCTTTCTCTGGTTTTCTAGTACCATATATTAGTTTTGTCCTTATTTTGTTTTGGGGTATTATTCTTGCAATGTTATTTATTTTTGCTTCATATAGAGGGAATCATACACTATATGCTCTTCCTTCTGGCCTTTTGCATTCAGCATTGTAACTGTGAAAGTCACTCGCTTTGCCTGTAGCTAGTTGGTTCTGCCTGTAGAACGCTTCGTGGTGTAGGTAGGCTGCAATTTCCTGTTGACGGGGCATTTCCCTGTGATGCATGGCGCTGCTGCAGACATCCTTGTACACTTGTACCTGTTGGGAACTATCTGCCCACATACCCACTGGATATAGACTAAAGCCGCGGGGTCATAGGGGACGCTTACGTCCACCTTTAGTAGATTCCATCCAACTGACTTCCAAAGGTCCTGTCACAGTTGACAACCCCACCGGCAGTGTGGGGGTTGCCCTTGCTCTCCATCCCTGCCCCACCTGATACTGTCAGTCTTTACTTTTGGTCCATCTGATGATCTTAGCTTTATTTATTTAAAAAAAATTTTTTTTAAATTTTATTTATTCATGAGAGAGAGAGAGGCAGAGACCCAGGCAGAGGGAGAAGCAGGCTCCATGCAGGGAGCCCAACGTGGGACATGATCCCGGGTCTCCAGGATCAGGCCCTGGGCTGAAGGCGGCGCTAAACCGCTGGGCCACTCCGGCTGCCCGGATCTTAGCTTTAATTTGCATTTTCCTGATGACTCCTGAGCTCCAATACCTTTTCAGTATTAATAATTTGCATATCATCTTTTGTGAGGTACCTATTCGAGTAGTTTGCCTTTTTTTCCCCCCCACTGGGATTGTCTTTTTCATTTTGATTTGTAGTTCTATTTTGGAGATGAGACCTTTAGCAGATACGCGTGTGGCACATATCTTCTCGGTCTCTGGTTACCTTTTCACTGTCTTATCAGTGCCTTTGGATGAATATCCATCATGGTTTTGTGTAGTTGGGTTCACCAGTTCTTTGCTTTATGGTTCATACATTTTGCTTCCTGTTGAAGAAATATTTGTTTGCTCAAGGTTATGAAGATATTCGTGGTTTCTTTCAGAAGTTTTATTGTTTTGCCTTTCATATTTAGCTCTTTAGTCTACTGGATTTTTTTTTTTTTGAATGGTATAAAGTAGGGAGTCATGATTCTTTCCTTTCCCACATGGACAGCCAGTGGACCTGGCACCTTTTACCAAAAAGGCCATCCTTGCCCCATTGCACTGTTTCTAGATTCTCTATTCTATTAGATTCCCTTTGTGTCTGTAGTAAACCGTGTTCTCACAGCTCTGGAACACGTTGGCATGGTCATTTAAAAGCGAAATTCACAACTCAGAGGTCCTAAACTCTTGTGAAAACAGGGAGTAAAGCATTAAAACTGATAAATACACATTCAGGTATTTGGAATAGCAATAGTTCATCAGAGTCCTGAAAATATGAACATAGAGTCAGCTCTTTTCTGGAGCCGCAGGGCTTTGGGCATGGGAATTCCTAATGGGATCATGTGGGGAGAGTATTAAATATTTCCCTGAAGTAAGTAAACTTCCAATTTTACGTGCTATTTTGGTTTTCCATTGACGCAATAGTTTCTATCCACATTACTAATTATCCCCACTTTAAGTCTTCCCTCAAATCTTCATAAAATTACTATCTTACCAGAATGCATGTGAATATTTCCTTTTGTTTTCAGGTAGGACTGTGATCCTCAGATGCAGTTCCTTTGGTGGTGAGAGAACTCCGATGGTTTTTCTAGTTCCTTAACAAGGTTTTACACTATTTTCACAGTTTTTTACAACTGGTGATCCCGTGCGATAATAGTTTACAGATGAGACCAGATGGTACCAGAAGTGAAGTCCTTTTGTAGTGGTCTCACACTTCTTTAAATTAAAAACCGTTTCTAATAATTTCCTGCCATCACCCAATCCCTTGTGTGCCGTTAGGAGCTAAATTTGCCTTTTCTAAGATGCTCGTTACAAATTCAGCTTTCCTGAAGTTGAAATTTTAAAGGACAGAGAGGAACACCACCGAAAAGGCATTTAGTACCGCGTTTTTCAGTAGCATGAAAGGCATCTGCATCTTTTCTTTCCATGACGGGCAAATTGTAGGCAACGGGAAACAAGTTTACCTTCCATCTTCTATGCAACAGTAAAAACCAATTGCCTGGAAAGGTGCTAGGGTCTTGTCTGTAAGTCAAATAGAAAATAAGTTTGCATCAGTCTAAGCTCCCACACACAGGGGACACCACAGGATTGGTGCAGCATTGCATAGTAGAAAAAAAATGTTTTTCATCTAGAAACCTGAAAGAAGTTCACCTACAAATTCAGCCTGCCTTTTTTTTTTAATTTTTATTTATTTATGATAGTCACACAGAGAGAGAGAGAGAGAGGCAGAGACACAGGCAGAGGGAGCCCAGCCTGCCTTTCTTATTCAGTAACATAACGTATATGGTGATACTGCCATTCGGGTGTCTTTTTTTTTTTTTTTTTAAGAAACTATTTCCAACATCAGTATTTATTAAATCTATGTATACATCATTATTTATTTGTGATATTGAATATGACTGCTACATTTTCAAGATTTGCCTTTCTCAGGTGTACATTCTTTTTCTTTAAGTTTGAATGTAAATTCCACTTGGTTGACATGCCATGTAAAATTCGTTCCAGGTGAATAATAGTGACTCAGCACTTCCATACAACGCCTGGGGCTCATCACTACAAACGCTCTCCTGAAGTCCTCACTTCTAGTAGGGGGCAGTGCAGCGTCCTATTTAAGCAGAGTAATCAAGTCTGACTCGCCTGGTCTCACCCCTAAAAATGAGCTGACAGTTAATTTCCTAAAGTTTGAAACCGCTTTCAGACTAGAAGCTCGCAGACTAGGAGACTGTATCTATCGGATTTGACTCCACTGTTTCATTCAAATCAAAGTACTAGAAATACTTTCTGATGGGGGAAAATCAGGAAGTTTCTATTCAGGTGACCCACCTGACCATTTTTGAGAGTCAAGTTCAAAAAGGGCTTTTCAAGTTGAATGCTCCCAACGTACCATTTGCACAAGTGGCGAAAGAACTTACACGTATTTTGAGCATTATTGTGTAGAGTTTGAGTGACTGTAAACAAAAATGAAAAGGAAGCTATTCTTAGGTATTTTGGTATTTGTTTCTGTCGGCAAACACCTCCACTTTCGTGTAGTTTTGAATATGAACAAGGCAGAAAGTTCTTACGTCTGGGTACTTTCACAGACAGGCTTGGCATGAGTTAAGGTAGGGATCCAGAAAATGGCAACAGTTGGAATTTAGTCTTTGTGATGATCTTGGATTGTTTGGTAACAGCTGTCTTTACTTCCTCGCACAATTTAGACTTGGATCCGAAAAAGAAATGGGATCTGGTAACAGTAAATGAAAAGCACTTGGGAGCTGTTGCTGAAACATTATAAAAGGGGAAGGAAATCCACCCACCAATTTGTTCTTCCCACTTGGAAAAAAAAACCCACAGGTGAAGATGCCATGTGTGGTGTCTTGAACTGCCATCAGGCCATGCCAGACACAAAGTTGGTTTGCGAGTATTTATTTCAGGAGTGTGCCCTGATACCTATAGATGTAGACACACCATTCATAGCAAAAACAAACAACAGCAACAACAACAACAAAGCCATTTGTGAAGGTCACATGTGGCTGATTAGGAAGATTGATACAGGTCTGCTCAAAAGTCATCATTAAACTGTGGAAGGAGCCTCGGTGTCCATCGAAAGATGAGTGGATAAAGAAGATGTGGTTTATGTATACAATGGAATATTCCTCAGCCATTAGAAACGACAAATACCCACCATTTGTTTCAACGTGGATGGAACTTGAGGGTATTATGCTGAGTGAAATAAGTCAATCGGAGAAGGACAAACATTATATGGTCTCATTCATTTGGGGAATATAAATAATAGTGAAAGGGAATAGAGGGGAAGGGAGAAGAAATGGGTAGGAAATACCAGAAAGGGAGACAAAATATGAAAGACTCCTAACTCTGGGAAACGAACTGGGGTGGTGGAAGGGGAGGATGGCGGGGGATGGGGGGTGACTGGGTGGCGGGATGAGCACTGGGGGTTATTCTGTATGTTGACAAATTGAACACCGATAAAAAATAAATTTATTTAAAAAAATGTCAGAGATCCCTGGGTGGCGCAGCGGTTTGGCGCCTGCCTTTGGCCCAGGGCGCGATCCTGGAGACCCGGGATCGAATCCCACGTCGGGCTCCCGGTGCATGGAGCCTGCTTCTCCCTCTGCCTCTCTCTCTCTCTCTCTCTCTCTCTCTCTCTGTGACTATCATAAATAAATAAAAATTTAAAAAAAAAACTAAAAAAAAAAATGTCATCATTAGCCACATGGTTGCCTCTTGTCTCCCAAACAAACCTACCTTTGAATATATCTCTGAGGCAACACTGCGTCTTTTAAAATGTGTTCTGCTGAGACATGGTACATTCTAGTAATAGGAACTGCTCTTTATTGAGGGTAGAGGTTTTGATTTTTCCAGTTTTGTCACGGAGTCCTATTCCGATGTGATCGATCACTTATTTTCCACCACCTCCCCATTTGTTCTTTTCAATATATTCAATATTCAGTTATAGAGTGCTTTTCAAACCGAAATCAGAGCCCTGAATGGGCCATTTTGCTCTTCCTTAGGCTTTGCCTCAACAAGTCTTGTCAAATATGTATCATTAGACGAAATCGCCAGTCAGCGTGGTAGGAACTACACTGCCCTTCAAATGGAGGCACACGGGGCGCGTGTGAAAGGCTGTCCTCTTGACTGAGCCTGCGGAGGCTGAGGATTAAAGTGTCGCTGTCTTCGTCATCTAGGCCGGCTCCCAAGATTTTCCTATATGAAGATCCCTTCTTAATTGTTCACCAACGCTGGCATGTGGTGGCCGGGCTTTTAGAATCTTCTGATTTGGTAAACAACATAATTTATATAAGTGCATGACTTAAGTAAATATGCATTTTCTTAATCATAGTACTTCTCAACGCATTTGCAAAACGGAATCATGTACGTCTGCAAGTCTTATTAATACAGTCAGCAGGCTTGGTTCATGCGGACTCAGATCCCTTAAAAAACTCCAAAGTCTGGGAACTCTGCATCTGCATCCTCCAATCCCTTTGCTTTTACAAATAAGAAAAATCAGGGCCCAGAGAGATTGAGCTACTGCTCTAACGTTTTACAGTCACTGGCAGAACTAGCCTGGAATCTACGTCTTCTGTTTTTTCCGACTCCCCGCCGGCTCCCTTAGCAGCATTAGGGAAAGCCACTCAAACTCCTGTGTTTTCATTTATGAATTTACAGTAGTGGATACTCACGGAAGACGCCGCAAAACAAAAAGTATGCAGGAAAGATGGGACTCCCCCATGGAGAAGCCAAAACTGGCAGCACCTGGCACGTCCGGGTTGTTCCATAAATAGAGCAGATGGAAACACAATGTCTTTCCATAACTAATCCTCCCTCAAGCTTGAAGCTCTCCTTGACCTTCACTCTAGCTATACAGCTGGGTGTTCAAACTTGCTTTTCCCAAGATCATTCCCTACAATAATCCATTGCCCGTCTCCGTCCACTCTCCCCCTCCCGTAACTAGCAGTATTAAGAGCCATCCCTCCGACTCCCCTTCTGCGCCTGTGGACCGTCCCTTTGGCGGGAGGTGGGCACAAACACATGGACTGTTCTCATTTCCTAGGCAAATGTCACGGAAAGAAACTTTCTCCTTTGTGGTTCTAAGGAAAGTAACAGCGACATAAAGGATGAAACACATACTCCCTTGGTCTTCATTCATTCCTTCTAACATTGGAAGAGCTATCTCTAAGCTAATTGAGATGGTCCATCGTCCCAAACCAAATCCTGTCTTTAATGTCGTGAGTATCACTGTCCTGTGGCAGGAACACCCATTCTGGAGACCCTTTGGCATCCTCCTCACGTCCATGAAATTGTGACTTGAGTGGACTCATTTCTTTGTGGAAGAGCCAATAGAGATGTCCAAGGAGGGGCACCGTGCGCCGGGCAGAGCCAACAGACTGAGACGGCCCTCCCCGGGCTACGTGTCCTGCCAGACGAGCCCAGGTCACACTCCTCTGCTGGCTCCGGGAGGGAGGAGGCCACAGCCGAGGTCTCCAACTGCCAGAGAAGCCACGACGCATTCAGATAGTTGGTCTTTTCAAGAAAGGTGCTATTTTAAGCTTGTTTGGTATGGACCATGCGTAAAGTAATGGCATTTAAGTCTGTATGAGACGCGGCGCTTTATTTTAAAGCCCCCCTCCCACCCGGCTGCTAGCAGGGTTAGCTAGCACCCCGGTTACTGCACCAGGGGGTCCGGGTTGAGTTGCGCGAGCCTGAGGTCAGCCAATGCCTCCACCCCCGATAAACCCGTCAGGATGGGCATTTGTACGGATTTGCATGACGTGGACTCCGAGGCCCTCACGTTTTTCATCCTTTAGGAAGAGCATCTTAGAGCAGCTGAGAAGCTCCTGCTGGAGTCGGTCGGTCACCTTGATTCGCACCCGCAGCCCAGGCCCCTGGAGCACACGCTGACTCGTGCTCGCATTTCTTAAGGACAGACCTTCTCTGTCGCTGATCTTGCCCCGTGATTCCTCCCGACTTGTGTCCTCCCCTGTCTCCCTCCCCTCGCAGCTTCCTCGGGACAAGTGTGGACAGGTGCGAAGCCGGCGCCCACCTTCCCGCCCTCGGGGTTTGGCCCTGGAGCAATCATGACATCTCTAAGGAGGGTCGCTCACAATTTTCTCATAAATTAGAAACTCAGAATTTATGATTTCAGCAAATCGATAGTAAGTTGAAGATTCAGGTGGCAGCCGGTGAAACGGGCTGCGGAGGGCAGCTCGGCAGGAGGGCTGCTGCACACAAAGCGCCCCATAAAGGCACCTGGTTCCTCCTCTACGGCAACTCTAGGGAAGCCTGTCCTCTGCTGCAGTAACCCCGTGTTCTCATCTTACCGGTGGAGCTCTGACACCCCGTTTCCGCACCCGAACCCTGGCCCCGGTGCCCTGCACGCAGGGTGGCCCGCAGCCCCGGGTGCCGGCAGTGGGACCGCCTGGCTTCTCCGCGGCAGGGGGCAGACGCTCTGGAAGCCACTTACAGCGAGAGAAACACCAAAGCAGACACAAGCTGTCAGAAATCTTCAAAATAAAATCTATAGAAATGCTAGACTTTCCAGAACATTTCCTAGGAGGAGCATGTTCGTGTTATCCTCGGGGCTAGATGTTGTCACTGAGGGGCACTCTGCACGGCACACTAGGATGGCAGGCTCTTGATTTGAAGAAGTCAGCTATTATTCTCTTCGTTGGCTCTCTTTTATTTTCTAGCCCCCCCCCCCCCCCCCCCCAGTAAAATACTTCTGCTGTAGAAGGAGATGAGAATACTGTGATCAGACTTGTCCTCCACACACCGAGGTGTCTTTTCGGGCCCGAGGCTGGACCAGGAGCAGGGCGGCGGTGGCCCAGCCTGTCCCCCAGCGTGAGGCGACAGGGCCTGTGGGCCAGGGACGCGACGGCGACCTGCAGCCGGGGCCGTGAGCAGGACAAGCTTCTGCATCTGCAGAGCCTCACCTCTGCGCACTTGGGATTTGTGGGGAGCAGCTTAGCAGCACCGCCCCAAGGCCTCAGGCATGGGCTGCAGAAGCTGACCCTATAGACTCCTCTCCAGCCAGTTTCTGGCTCCGTTCCCGCAGGGCAGCCCTATTTGAAAGGACAGCTTGAACGTGGCCCGTCCTGACCAAGCAGTGCCGCTCGCAGGGTGTCTGCGTGCTCGCGGCCGACGGAGGGATGCTTCAAGCCTCGAGTGCTTGGCATCCTCGGAAACCACACGGTTCAGGGTCTGAAGCCCAGAGCGCCTGGCCCCATCGTGCTGCAGGTGTGTGCACACCTGTGCACGAGCCCGAGTGGGCGCGGGGAGCCGCCGCCCCCAGGCCACCCTTGCCACGCGCTCCCACTCTCGACCTTGGCCTCACCTGGCAGGTGTTGGCAGGTGTTGGCAGGTGTGGGCCCGCGTCCCACCCGGAAACGCTGGGGCTGCTCCTGTGCCTGCTGTGCCACGGAGCCGCGTCTTCCCGCTTCCCTGAAAACAACACACTCTGTCGCCCAGAGACCGGAGCACCTGGCTCTCAATTCTACAAGCGCAACACAGAATCCGGCGAGGCCGGCTGGGACCGAATGCGCCTGCTGGACCCAAGGCCCGGACGCCGGGCCCGGGAGGCCACTGCCACCCCCTCCTGCTGCTGGGGGCGCCTAGCTTCGCCGCTGGGGGCCTGCACGGCCCTGGGCCCTTGAGACGGCCGGGACGGGGAAGGGCGACGAGCTGGGACGCCAAGGACGGTGTCGGGAGCGGCGGGCTGGGCGCCTGCCCACTCGGGTGGAAGCGCGGCCTCCAACTCACTAGAGCACTGCTTGGTGCCCCGGGAGCCTCACCTGTCCGCTCCCCATCGGCCCTCCAGGACTCAACGATAAAGGTGATTTTATTAAGTCAAAAGAAATTCGTCTAACTCATAACATTAACTTTTCGGTAAGACCACGCGGGACCTTCCCAAGGGACAAACCATCCTATCTAGTGGACTGCGGTCGTACGTTGCCTCTGTCATCCCCCGCCCGGGGCAGCGTGGCTCCGGCGCGGGGGACATCCCTGGGCGCACCTGCCTCCTCCTGCCCCCCGCCCCCCGCGGTGCCTGGGGCACCTCCTCTCGGCCTGCCCCGGCCTCTGCCTGGTTCAGGCAGCTCCGGGGAGTTTGCCCTCCTCTGCTTGCTTGCACTCAGACTTTCAGCCTTCCTGCCCCTGAGCCTCTCAGTTTTCTCAGAAGAATTATGTTGCTTCTGAATCTTTATGACATTTATGAGCCGAAAATGTGTGCTAATAATGGCTGAATAACTGCCCCTTAGAGCACGCAGCTGTCTTAAATGTTTGCATTCATTGGTGAGGTCCTGCTGTAGGTTTCCTTCTCCCCTCGAAGAGAGGAACTTGGTGAAGACGGAGACTGGTTTTTCTCCTTTTTAAAAAAAAAATATCCCCAGCTTCTATATAGTGGTAGGCACATAGCACATAGATAATAAGTATTTGCTGAATTATTGAACGAAGGGATGAATGCAGTATTTACTGAGCACCTATTATATACCTGATACTGGTCTAGGTGCTGGGAATACAATGACAAAGAAAATAGGCAAATCAAAGCTCCTGAGGCTTATATTCTAACTGAAAAGTGCATCAGATTACCTTCATTTAAGTTAAAAAAGAAAAAAAAAGCAACCAAAAATAGTCATCATAAAAAACTGGTATGATCAAGCTCTAAAATCCTTGAAAAATAGCATCCTACCTCCTTGTCTTTTTCTCATTAAAACTCTCCTTTGTGCCTGCTTTCAAGTGACAATGTTTCCTTTTTTACTTCATTATTTTTCTCCTAATGACTAGTATTATATAATATTATTTCCAACCATGTGTCTTTGCAAATGTGAGATGTTTCAGCCACATTATAATATGAATAGGGTTTGGATATGAGTGTAGGAACCCAACTACCATTTAGAACCACCTTTATAAGATTTTCACGTGTCTCACAAGGAACTTGACTCTAGAACTATGCTCTGTCTGCATGATTAGATGGGATGTCAGCATGGGCAAAACCCAACGAAATGCAGAAAGAAGCACTGCAGCGTTAATACCTGGCTTTTTAAAAACCCGATGCAAGTATTTGATCTACTCATTGCCCCAATAATACTATTATTACGAGGAGAAACTTGATGGTGAATCTACGACATGGTGTCTCCTTCCCGGGTTACTGGCCATCCACGACTCAGACTTCTGCTCTTCCAAAGGAAAAAACCAACACAAAACACCGTGTGTCCCTCCCTTCGATGTGGAATACCGCTCACCAACTAGAAAGGGTGGCAAGCCTTTCCATCAAGTCATGTGAATTCTTGTTAGGTATTAAAATTTTAAGGTGTCTGGTGAACACTTTCTCCCAATGAAACGCTCTCTTGATTTTGCAGAATTTATTTTATTTTCTTTATTGTCCTGCCTTACCGTGCGTCCCTTTCATTTATTCATTCGTGTATCAAAAACTCACAGGGTTATGAGGACTAATTAACAACATAAAAGGCATTTAACAACCCCCGTAAAAGTTTGAACATGAAAGTTGTGCCCCGTGTACAAAATATATACATGTGCCGCATGTTCCGTTGTCACTGAAATCAAAAGACTGAATTTAACAGTCATGGTAGCAAGGCCTTTCAGCTGAGCCTAACGCAAGGTGAAACTTCCGGTGTCTCCTCTGTCATTTATTCCACACAATCATGAGTGTGGCAAAAAAGCAACATGCGTATCTATATTTAGGTTGATGAGAGAATGGCATATAGTCATTGCAATGTATTTAATTCTACAGTAGATTTTTTTATTGAGATCAATTCTGCTTAAATAACTTAAAATACTTGAAGGATGAGCCTCTGAAAGTTGAAATCTGCTTCCTGCTGAGGCCAGTGCTTGGAGTCTTGTTATCACGGCTGCGAGCACCCACGTGTGTATACGCTCATGGGAATCATGGTGTGGTGGGAGGCGTCGTATGTCCCACTGGTTGAATATGGGCAAGCCTAAGTGTCAAACAAGCATTTACCTGTCAATAGGTGCTATTCCGAAGACTCGACCTCTTCCGTGAACTAGAATCTTCTACGTGTGCCCCTCATTTAAAGAAAAACTGGTGTGGAGACCTGTACTTGGAAAACAAGATTTAGGGATCATTTCACTTCATTAAAGGTATCTTCCCTTTAGGAAAAAACTTTCCAAGGGGCTTTTTTTGGAGGCCAGCAACATCGGTGAATTTTTAAGATTGAATTTCCAACTTTCAGAAAGACTGACATTGCTTAAAGCAGGGGGGTAAGGCTCCCATGTCCCCTTTACGTAATTCCCCCACCACCCTAGATCATCCTTGTCTGGGGTCTTTCATTGCTTTAGCACCCCTAAGTAAGCACATTTTCCTTCTTCATTTTTCCAGTCATGAGCTTTTTCTTCATTACATAAAAATGTAGTCAACACAGCAGCCTTGCACGTCTCAAGACTTTACCTCCCGCTCTGCGCAGGTATTATGATCTGTTCAACTAGGAGGTGCTGCCCGAAGTTTCACTAAAAAAGCTTTCTTTCTAAAAGGATCCCTGGGTGGCTCAGGGGTTGAGCACCTGCCTGCCTTTGGCCCAGGGCGTGATCCTGGAGTCTCCGGATCGAGTCCCACGTCGGGCTCCCTGCATGGAGACTGCTTCTCCCCATGCCTCTCTCTCTCTCTCTCTCTCTCTCTCTCTGTCTCTCATGAATAAATAAATAAAAACTTTAAAAAAACTATTTAAAAAATAATAATAAAATAAAAATAAAAAAGCTTTCCCTCAACCCATGAGGGAAAATGCCCCATAAATTATTGAGTTGCTAATATCCCGGGAATGCAGCACATGCCCCCCTCAGGAAGGGCCTGCAGTCTTAAGTGAGGGGAAATCGCAGGCCTAGCACCCAGGCTTGCTTGGGGCTGGGACCTTGAGGATGGTTTTCACCCTACCTCACTCCCAGTGTGGGAAGTGGGACAAAGGATTTTAGGAGCCTAAGAATCAAAGTCAGATCGGCACTCGCCTGATGTAGATGGGGGCCTTGAACAGGCCAGATGTTCCAAGTCACATGTGGAGACGTTTTTGCGGTTGGATTCTGTTTGAAACTGATTGTTGATACTCTCTTGAGACAGCCTGTGACAAATTGTATAATAAAAATGTTAAAAATAGCATATTTATTCCCTGGAAAAGCTGAGTTCCCACAATTCAGTTAGCTGGGAAAATTGCTAAACTTTTTGGACAGAAAGTGCTGATTCTTTGTTATAAACCTTTCATTACACGTAGGATTTTTCATTATACTTTTATTCTTCTCAACTTGGAGCAATACTCCAGCTATCTGTTTTTTTAAACATATAAAACAAGTCAATCTGTACTTTTTAATAAAATAATAAATTCAAATAAAATGTACATACAATATTGATAAATTAACTACAAAAATGACAATGAATTTTCCAGAATATTCTATGTATATATACCAGCCCTGCCCAAGAGAAATACGATGTGAACCACAAATGCAATTCACATCTGTAGCTTAAAATTTTCTAGTAGCCGATAAAGAGAATCAAGTGAAAATAATTTTAGTAGTATATTTAATATATTTTACTTGACTCCCTATATCCAAAATCTTAATAAAGAGAATCAAGTGAAATTAATTTTAGTAGTATATTTAATATATTTTACTTGACCCCCTATATCCAAAATCTTAATAAAGAGAATCAAGTGAAATTAATTTTAGTAGTATATTTAATATATTTTACTTGACCCCCTATATCCAAAATCTTATAACTTCAATACGAAATCAGTGTAAAAAAATTACTGAGACATTTCACATTTTTTCCTTGAATTAAAGTTTCAAAATTCAATGTGTATTTTATTCTTACAGCACATCTCAGTTCAAACTACCCACATTTTAAAGCTCAGTTGCCACAGGTAGCTAAGGGTCACTGTATTAGATGCCTATACATCATCACAGGCCTGTAGCACAGCAAACATTTGAACAGAACAAGGAAAAATTAATCCTCTAAAAATACATAGATATTTATCAGTGTTTCCTAGGTCCATTGATACACAATGGAGTGGTAGGACTCTCAGAGAGATAGAACTTGGTTGAGAGGGTAGGAGGTGAAGAATAAGTAAAGATAGAGTGGGGAAATAATTTGTATGGTTGGGACTGGTGTGAACTAGGAGGGAAATATTTGAATATCTAATATCGCAAATAGCACTATGTATCAGGAATGTTTTTGGCTGCAAGTAACACAAACTTGAATTATAGTGAGTGTGATGGTTATATTTATGTGTCATCTTGACTGGGCCATGCTACTGAGATATTCGGTCCAACATTATTCTGCATGTTTCTGTGGCGGTGTTTTTAGAGGAGACGATTTAAATTGGCAGGCTCTGAGTGAACCAGATTGCCCTCCATAATGTGAGTAGGCTTCATGCAATCAATTGAAGGCCTTGATCCAACAAAGACTGACCTCCCTGAGCAAGAGAGAATTCCACTGGCCTTTGGACTTGAACCACAGTGTCGGCATTTCCCTGGGTCTTCAGCCTGCTGGCCATCCTGCAGACTTAGGACTTGTCAGCCTCTATAGTCATGTGAACCGATTTCTTAAGATAAATCTCTTTCTAAAAAAATAAAAAAATAAAAAAAGATAAATCTCTTTCTATATACATACACATCCTGTTGGTTCTGTTTCTCTGTATAGCAGATTAAACCAAGAAGGGTTTATTTTCAAAAACAATAAGCAAAAAAACAAGGGTTTATTTTCTCCCAGAAGAAGATATCTGGAGATAGGTAGGTGCTGGCTTGAGTTCACTGGCTTGTTGATGTCACGACAGTGTCTCTGATTTTCTTGGCCTTTCCCTCGTACTTACTGCCACGTGGTTGCAAAGTGGATGCTGCATCTCTAGACACCACGTGTGCATTCAAGACAGAAAAAAGAAACTGTCTTGAAAACTGGATGATATCACAACTGGGATGATACTAAGAAAACAAAAACTTTCAGAGCACCTGGGTGGCTCAGTCACTTGACCACTGACTCCTGGTTTTGGCTGGGATCATGATCTCATGGGTTGCATCAGGCTCCAGGCTGACCGGGCAACTAATTGAAGAGTCTCTCCCTCTGCCACTACCCCCATGGGCACATGCCCACGGGCTCCCTCTCTGTCTCAAATAAATAAACACATCTTTAAGAAATAATTTCAAGATCCTTCTTACAATCTTCTGTTTGTATCACAGTGTATCACAAAGCCACTACTAGCAGCAAAAGCACCAGAAAAATCAAGGGCTTTGTTTTTCCAGCCTGTGGAGTAGAACATAGCAAGAGAGGAAGAGGTTGAAAATAACTGTAGATCGATCAATTCACGGTATCGAATACTAAGCGCAAGTTGGTATACAATCCTTTTGGAAGGAAATATATACGTATATAAGATATGCCATACCGATTAGGAACATCCTATAAACAATAAGCATTAAGCTATTCCTTTCATCATTGTCTATGATTTTGGGTTACAAACATGTCATTTTGGCTGCACAGTCTCCAAATACCTTTTCCATTTAGAGGGAAATACAGGGAAGTAGTAAAGGCAGCATCAACTACAGATGGTAGTTGTAGTTACTTCCTCTCTGGGAGTACACTGTGGTCAAGGACCTGCACAGTTACTCAGACACTCGTGGAATCCGGGGTCTCTGGGGAGTCGTGCGAGGTCCGGGATCTATTAGAGACAAGTTGAACCTGCTGCTGGGGCAAACATCAGAGGTGGGTGCGCTTGGTGGGGCTGCTGACTGTACTGACCTCACAGGGTTCTTGAAAAGAGCAGGTGAGCTGCCTCTTGGCAGAGCACCCGGTGCTCACTGAGACCTCCACGTGCGTCTCCTCTGTGTGGCCTGTGACATCTCAGACCTCTCTCGGTCGCGCCCACGCTGTAGCGCCTCCCTTCTCAGCTCCCTCTCCCTGTGCTCACTGCCCCTGCTCCAGGGTGCGTGCCTTCTCTGTCTCCAGTCTCCAACGTCAGGCTGTCTCAGAGCCATGTTTTCTGACTTGCAGATCTGATCAATTGGCTCTTGGCATTAAGAAAAAAAAAAAGACTCTCATCACCATTACTTACTGAATAAACTCCAAACCCCACAGCCTGGCAGCAGGACAGCTCCAGAATGCCCACATGGGAGGGAATAGAGACAGCAACCAATGGAGGGGATTGAGAAATTGTCTTTTTTTTTTTTCTTGGATTGCATTTTATACATCAATAAAATCAGTGAAGTTTTTTAAAAAGCCAACTTTCAGGGACTCCCGATGGCCATACTGGGGACAATTTGAACAACAAAATATGTAATGATGGTAACAAATTATAACCCATAAAATAAGAATACATGAGTCCATACTGATATAAATAAATAATTGAATGAAGAAATACATGGAGGGAAAGAGAAAGCTCTTTCTTAAAGTAGAAGTGTAAGTAATAAATGTAGAAGGAAATGTTGGCAAAAACTGTAGTAGTGATTGCTTTGGGCAAAAATCAATGGATGCCAAAATTAGTAGGTGAAAGTATTATGAGAAACACTGTATTTGCATGATCTTACATGACACATAGTATTTTTTATAAAGTGTAAAATATTAAATTCACAGTAAAGAATCCTGGCAAAACCACCAAATGAAGTGATCAAAAGTAAACATTACCAGTAATGGAACAAGTCATGTCTCCTGATGGATGCTATGAGGACACCTATTGCTTGTGTGGTATCCTTGCCAAAAATACATAACTTACATTAGTGGTTTTCAGCTGAAATGGATTCCCTCTTTCACTCGAGGGACTTTTGAAAATATCTGTTTTGTCCAGACTGGAAGAGTGCTACTGGCATCGAGTGGGTCAAAGCCAAGGGTGCTGTTAAACATACAATACATACGATGCAGAGGACAATTTCAGACAACAAAGAATTTTCTGGCCCAAAGGTTAACAGTGTCAAAATTGAGAAATCCTGACAAGTTTAATTGTAAGGAACCATCAGATAAACCCAAATTGAGAACAGTCTAAAGAGTAACTGGCCAATACTCTTCAAAAATACAGAAGATAATGAAAGCTGGAGGAACTGTTCAAAGATAAAGGAGATAAAAAGGCATATATCCAAATGCAAAATGTGATGCTAGGCTGAATCTCAAGTGAGAAATTAGGGGACAATTAGGGGACAACTGAAATTCAAGTGAGGTGGATTAGAGAACAGAGTCGTATCACTGTTAATTTCCCAATTTTTAGACTTATACTATGAATATGCAAGATGTCAGCATTGGAAAACTAGGTGAACAGAAGGCAGGAATTCTTTGCACAATTTTTGCAACTGTTTCTTGTCAGTCTAAAATTGCTCTAAAATGGGAGCAACCCCAATGGCCCAGCGATTTAGCGCCACCTTTGGCCCAAGGCGTGATCCTGGAGACCTGGGATCGAGTCCCACTTCAGGCTCCCTGCATGGAGCCTGCTTCTCCCTCTGCCTGTGTCTCTGCTTCTCTCTCTTTCTCTCTCTCTCTGTCGTGATTAAATAAATAAAATCTTAAAAACAAATAAAATAAAATTGCTCTAAAATGAAAAAAAATTAAATGAAAAAGATTTTTTATTTTATTTAAAATCAATTAATGAACATAAAATGTATTATTAGTTTCAGAGGTAGTTTAGTGATTCATCAGTTGCATTTAATACCCAGTATTCATTACATCACATGCCCTCCTTAATGCCCATCACCCAGTTACCCCATCCCCCTGTTTGTTTCTTGTTTCTTAGAGTTCAGCATCTCTTATGGTTTGCCTCCCTCTCTGATTTCAGCGTATTTTATTTTTCCCTCCCTTCCCCAATGTTCATCTGTTTTGTTTCCGAAATTCCACATATTTTAAATAGAAGAGAAAAATAAAAAAAGGATTTGAGAAAGTGCGATAAATATTGAAGATAGGCAAAGAAGATAGAACATATGGATAATATGAAAACTTCCCTGAAACTAAAAAAAAAAAAAAAAAAGACTTGAAACTGAATATTGAAAGGATACCTCACCCGCCCTGGGAATATTGACCCATATTGACTAACAGCAAGAAAAACTTTACTAAAATCACTCAACTTTAAAGAAAAAGAAGCTATCCCTTGAATATCTAAAAGAAAAGAAAAGAGGTAATTTATAGGAAAAAGAAAATTAGATTACTATTCTTTTTGACACTAATGTTCTATGTGAGAAAAATGTGGACTAATAAATTTAAGATCCTCAAGAAAACAAGTGTGAATCAAAGACTTTTTTACTTTTAAAAAAGGCTTTATTGATTAATTTGAGAGAAAGAGAGAGAGTGAGAGAGAGAGAGAGCAGGAAATGGGGAGAGGTGGAGGGAGAAGGAGAAGTGGACTCACCGCTGAGCAGGGAGCCTGACTTGGGACCTGGCCCCAGGACTGCAGGGTCATGACCTAAGCTGAGGGAAGCTGCTTAACTGACTGAGCCACCCAGGTGCCCATAAAGACTTTTCTTTTTAAATCAAGCATAACTTTGAAACACAATGACCACAGATAGAAGTCAAAATGTTGTTTCCATGAGCTCTTCCCGTGAAATCTTGAAAATAAGCCTCAAATAATGAAATAACTAGACAGATATTGTCTGATGTAAGAGCTTGTGGTGCACATTCAGTACAGAGGTTCCCTAGAACTAAACCCTAAGAGAGAATGCTCAGAGCTGGATCCTCCTGTAGTGTAAATATACGAATGTTTCAAAATGGAGGAGAAAATATTTTCAGGAATTGCATTGGTATTAGTCTTATAACTGCTATCCTGAGACTGTTCTGTGTATAATACAGGGTAAAACAAGTGGGTACTTAACGAGCTATCCAATCCTATCATCTCCTTTATTCCTGAGAACAGTTCAGTCATTTCACTTGTCCTTGGTTCCTTGAGAACCAGGATTCCGGATATGGAAGAAGGAAGATACTAAAGTAGTAGAGAAGAAGTTAAGTAAAACCTGTGATCTCAAAACTGAATTGGGGTATCAATATAAACCCATGAAGTACTTGATCTTATTTTGCTTCCAGGTATGTCCACTGAAAGACCTAGAAACAATAAACTACACAATAGCAATGGGCATCTCTAGCACGCAGATTGTGGTCTTGAAATATCATTTTTTACTACAAGGGATCAGGTCTCCTTGGTGAAATGATGGATTCTGGGTATAAGGTAGGAAATGAGCAAGATGATTCCGGGGCATCTTGTCACACTAGATGGCACAGAAGGTATCAAAGTGTATGAGGGTTATGTCTAAAGGACTCTGGAGCCAACATGAAGAGGTTCCCATTGGCCAAAGATGGAAAGTTTTGAGTTTATAATGATAATTGCAGTGGATTGAAATTCATCAAATAGGCTAAATCCATAATCGCATAAAACTATAATAAGTAATTACTACTTTTTTAGAGGACAACAGGAAGCCAAATCATTAGCTCGAAATCTGGCAAATAGAGCTAAAGAACCAAGCATTTATCTTCTCTTCTTATGTACTGCATCACTAGGTAACCAAATATTGGCTGAGGGGAAGTGTCTCTTATGAATGTATTCGAGGTAATAAATGAAAAATATATACCTAGACTGTCACCATTTTACAACCTTATGGGGAAAGGAGGGACACTTTGAAGGGCTTCTGGGGTACTGGTGAGATGCTGTCTCAAGACCTTGGAGACATTGGCCTTCTAATGATTCAGAAAGCCATATATTTGATGTGTGTGGTTTTCTGTATTCGTGTTTTATTTTACAATAAAATTGAAAAGGAGATGAAAATCAAAGAGGACAAAATAACTAAAAGATTGAGTGATTTTTTCCATTAGTGTTAATTTGGGAAGGCAATGCCTCACAGAGGTCATGGACTGATTTGACATAGAAAACTTACTTCTAGGGGACTTTGGGTTAAGTTTCCTCCAATTTATTGTAACCTTTCATGAGCAGTAGGTTTATTTTTAAAAATAAGTAAACAAAACCGTGATAAGCTTCGTCCCTTTCTCTCCCACAAGTGGTGAGAACATGGAGTTGTGTGTTTTCTCTTGCAAACGCATTGCTTAATAGTACCTAAAACCTCTTTGTAATTTATCAGGGCAATTAATTCTCTGAATCAGTTAGGCAGCATGACAAGACACATGGCTCTGGATTGTTGGTCTATGCTACCTACTAAGCCATATTACCTAGGTGGACTCCTGGGCATGTTGGTACTTGCGCTATAGGTACACGGATCCTGAAGACACTCAATGAATGTTTGTTTCATAAAACTGAAGGGAACAAATTAGACAAAAGAACATATTAAACTGCATCGTGAGTGTGCAAATAGTCAAACACAGACTGTGGACTACGGGCTGTTTGTAGATGCAGAGTAGAAGGTCTTCAGCAGGAGTGTCTCAGAATTGAGTTTTCTAATGTTGATCCCCTGCATCATCTCACGGCTTTAGATAAACTGATGACTAGCAGATTTACATCTACAGCCCAGACCTCTCCCCGTGGTGTCCATATAAATTCGCATAGCCTACTGAACAGCTGCACTTGGACGGCTAATAGGCATCTCAAACTTATTATGTCCCAGCCAAATTCCTGATTTCCACCTCCACAAACTTTCTCTACCCACACTTTTCCCATCTGAACATAAAGCTACCTCTTCCTCCCAACTGCCTTAATCCCAAATCTTGGGGTCATTCTTGAGACTTCTCTGTCTCTCACACCCCACTGCTGATGTGTCATCCAATACTTTTGACTTTCAAAATAAACTCAGGAGTCTGACCATTTCTTATGACCCGCCTGACTACCACTGTGGGTTCAAGCTGCCACCATTTCCTTTTATTTCAGTATAATTTCAAGCATATAAAACAGTTGCCAGAATTGTATAAAGACCTCCCAGATGCCCACTACTCAGATTCATTAATGTTTTCGTTTTCCTTCAGTTACTTTACATTCGCTCATCTTTCTTTCCTTCCCTTTCTCAAACACACAAACATAACACACACACACACATAAATACACATACATATATTTAATTCTGAACCTTGATTGAAGTGGAATCCACCTGCTTTCTCAGTGTTCAGTTATAATTAAGTTTATAATTAATAATTAATTTTTTCCTTTACAATTAATAAATAATTTGGAGAGAGATGTTTAAGACTATATATATGGGGCACCTGGGCGGCTCAGTTGGTGAAGTATCTGCTTTCGACTCAGGTCGCTATCCCAGGATCCAGGGATTGAGGCCCTTGTAAGGCTCCCTGCTCAGTGGGGAGTCTGCTTCTCCCTCTCCCTCTGTCTGCCTTTGACCTCAGCACATGCTTGCTCTCTTGCTCTCTCAAATAGAATCTTAAAAAAAAAAAAATGACTATGTATAAGATGCTATTCTCATCAAATTTTCAACCACTAATTTTAGCTTCTATTGGTTTTCAAAATCCACCATTCCTTTACATTTATTAGCTGCCAACATTCTGTGAAGATGAAATTTCCTATCTTCCCATCTATTTTTGTATTACATATTTGTTTATATCAGTAAGAACTTGTGGACATATCTATCGTGTTATATTTCATTACTTTTTAAATATATTTTGATGCTCAATTGGATTACCCTCACATTTCCTAGCTACACATGTTATAAATCCCATAATACAATAATGCAATATATTCTTTGCTTTAAAAAGTGAACAATCTTTAAGTTAAACTGAGAAAAAAAAGATGGTCTTTTATTTTTACCCATCGATATACCATTTCAGTGCTTCTCATTCTTCCTATAAATCTATTTCCATCTGGTGTCCTTTTTCTTCATTTTGAAAAAAAAATCTCGTCATTTTAGAAGTGCAGGCCTGCTATCCTCTACTCTCTTCTCCTTCTGGGACACCAAGTACGCAGATATTACACCACTGGATATGGCCTCACAGGTCATTTCAATTCTATTTTTTAGAGATTTTTTCTTTCTGTTCCATGGATTATAATAATTTCTGTCTTAAAAGTCACAGATTCTGGACACCTGAATGGCTCAGCGGTTGAGCGTCTCAGGTCCTGATCCCGGGATCCGGGATCGAGTCTCACATGGGGCTCCCCACAGGGACCCTGCTTCTCCCTCTGCCTGGGTCTCTGCCTCTCTCTCTCTGTCTCTCATGAATAAATAAATAAAATCTTAAAAACAAGTCACAGATTCTTCCTTCTGCAGTCTTGTCTGTCTGCATTTTGTGAGTTTTTCATTTGAGAATGTTATACTTTTCAATTCTAGAACTTATTCCTTTTTAATAAGTTTCCATTCTTCTGCTGAGGTTCACCGATAATTATGGCCACATTTTCCTTTAAGTACTTGAGCACAGTTATAATAGCTGCATTAAATTTGTTTTCTGTTAATTCCAGTATCTGGTCAGAGCCAACGTCTGTTGATAACTTTTTCTCTTGACCGCGAATGACACTTTCATCTTTTTTTCACGTCTAGTAATTTGGATTTCAAACTAGACATTGTGGACGATATGTTGTACGGCTCTTGGATTCTATCACCCAGTTATTCTAGTGAACAATTCACTTGGCTAAACTTAAACTTTGAGCCCTGCCTCCCCTTCTGTGAGGAGCAGGTAATGTCTCTGGTCAGTTCTTCGGGTCTGCCTTTGTCTGCCCCTGGGCCTTTTTACCCTATGTGTTTACAGGTCAGGGGTCATTCCAGGAGTGGAATGGAATTTATATGTAGATTTTTGGGCTCCCCATTCTGTGGAATCCTTTGTCCTGAGAGTCTTCTGCTTGATTTTCAGCTGTGCCTCCAGTCCTCGGGTTCTGTCCTCTGACTCCTCAAACCTGTAAGGCTGCGCTTTCAGAGCAAGTTCTGGGGGCCCCGTGGTACAGACTGGAGCCTGCTGTGCAGTGAAAACCCATAGTCACTTATCGTGATCCTTTTCTTTCGAGGATTTAGTTCTCTCTAGTTCCTGCCTGTTTCTGATCACTTGACAGTCTTACATTTTTAGAAAACATTTTGTCCCGAGTTTATAACTGTTGACCAGGAGAGCTTCAAGGCTGTACGCGTTACTCTGCTGTTCCTGGAACCAGAACGCGCCACCACTCCTTCCTAGACTGTGGCGATGGCCATCTAATGGGCCTGCCCTCTCCCCCTCTTGCCCCCTCCTTCTGTTTTCTCCCCAGCAGCCCAATGTAGCCTTTTAATATTTAAGTCATATCACTTCCCTTTTCTGGTCAGAACCCCTTATTTATTTATGACTACATTTAGAATAAAAGCCAAATTCTTTACAATGATCTACAAGTCCCTCCGCCATCTGGCTCCCTCATTACCCTGCTAACTGTATTTCATTTTCTGCTCTAGGCACACTTGGCTCCTTGCTGTGCTAACACACAGTAGACATGCTTCTGTCTCAAGGCCTCAGTCCCCCTGCCTCCCCTCTCAGCTATCCACCCTGCATACTCTGTCACTTCCTTCAAGGTCAGGATCAGTTGTCCCCTTCTCAGTGAGCGCTTCCCTGACCATTCTTTCTGAAATGCACCCTCCCCTGCCCTCTCCCCACCATCACCAGGGGCATTCCTTATCTCCCTTTTGGGTTTTAGTTTTCTTTATAATACTTACTGCCATCTAAAATACTATCATTTTACTATTTTGTTTGTTATTTACTTTCATGAGCTCCATAAGGGCAAAATTTCTTCTCTTTTGTTCATTGCTCTCTCCCTGGTCCCAGAACAGGGCCTGGCAGTTAGAAGATGCTGATTGGACATTTGTTCAAAGATGATTGAATAAATCTGGATTATTCCTCTTCATCAAGCACGTCTATACTTAAACTACAGATACAAATTCAGTAATGAAGTTTGATTTCTCTTAATTAAGGATCAGGCAATAAGATAGGTCTACCGCGCTTTTACTGAAAGATAAACTGATGTCCTTTCTGTCCTGATATGGAGAATAGCAATAGATATAATCTTTATTCTACCTAAAGACCTGTCCAAAACTAAGTTTACATGGTAGTTTAAATGCAGTATAATACAAAGCACACAGACTTCGGTGCTGGACAGAGAGCACTATGAACTTTATTAGCCACACAGCATTGAGTTGTTTCACACCTCTGAGATTCAATGTCCTAATCAGAATGGATGACAGTGGCCATATCTAGGCTCGTTATTTGAATTTGGGTAAAGTTGCGAGTGACAGAAAAATCTCAAATAATAAAGCATCAAAGAAGATAGAAGTTTATCTTTCCTGTATAAGTCTGAAGGTTGGTCCAGAGTGGGTGTGGCGTTCCATGCTATGAGAGGTCCAGGCTCCTTTCATCTCATGACTATGTCTGTAGAAGACTTCATTCCCAAGTTCATCTGAAGTTACAAGATGGTTGCTCCTGCTCTAGCTACTATGTCTGCTCTCCGTCCAGCAGCAATGAGGCAATGAGCAGAGAAAGCAACAGTCCCAAGGTCTACTACAAAATGTTTAACCCAATTTATTCCAATATGTATCCCAATTATCCCCACCGGAACTCAGATAACAAGCCACATACAAGGTGACTGGAAAAATGTACTATTATATTTGAAGGGCTATGAACACTGTTGAAAATTTTATTACATAGAAGAAGGAAAGAATGACTATAGGGACAAATAGTAGCCTTCCTCTCTAGTTTAATGTGAAGATTATATTACTAAGATTCATGATCTCCAGAAAGCATTTAAACTATTAACTATCTTCCTCCCTTTTCTACATTGAATCACCTCTTGGCCTTTCTCTTTCAAGAAAACTGATTCTTTAATCTTTTCCTTCTGGCTCTTATTTCTTACCCATTTCTGCTGTACTTTCCGAAACCTTCTCAGTCTTCTACAACTTTTATAGGTGGAGGTGAAATCTACTCACACCAATCTAAATAAGGCTGTCCTAGGTGATGCTAAGCCATCGATACCCATCCTGGGGTGAGTCTGTCATCGGTATCAGGGTTCCTAACAACAAAACCATCTGATTGCTAGCTTCCAGAAGGTGCTTCTCAGATCATTGGGATTCCTTGGGATAAGATGTAATAAGGCAGATGTACAACACTCTATTGTACTTGTTCTGATACTTTTAGCTCTTTTCTCAGCACTGAATGCAGAGTGAGGTTCTAAGATCTCACACACAGTCTCTACATGTCTGATGCTTTCATTTTAAGTGGAGGAAGTATTTCTTGAAATAAAATAATGAATATAGCTCAAACAGATCAAAGCCCAATTGTACTGGTTGAAGCAGGGGTGAGGCTATAGGCAAATTACTGGTCTAGATCATCACTTTTCTTGTCGAGAATCAATTCATAGGGGATGAGTACTATGGATTACAAGAAGAGATTTGGCAAAGAAGTCAAGATTCTTGTTCTTTTCAGTTAACTTCAGCTGTAAACTGAGGCCTGGTTGCCTAGCAACTCAGTCTAATCCAGGACAAACTCTGGCATTCAAAGTTGCAGAGTTAATGATTAAAAGTCAAGAAACTGATCCAGAGTTATAAATAAAACATAAATGAACAAACTGCCACCAGGCCTTCCATGTGCTGGGAGCCCGAGGGCAGAGGAGGCAGACTGGGGGAGGAGAGTGAGAGCAGCATGCAAACCCTCCGGGACAAATAGTGAGTAGGTCTCATTTCCCAGCCACTCCCTCTCCCTGCCATCCCCTCTTGCCCCCTCCCCGAGCACAGTCTTTTGCACTTCCCTTTTCTCACTATTGTCTTCTGCATTTCATCTTCTAGTTCCTAGTCCTTCCTTTAGTTCTCACTTTAAAAATAGTCCCTCCTGAATTTTGTCAAAAATGCTATTCTGACTTTTTCATACACATTGACATATCTTCCTCAGGTTTATGTATCTAATGCAGTGGTTCTAAAATGGGGGCAGTTTTGTCTTCCAGGAATATCTGGTAGTGCCTGGAGACACCTTTGGTTGTCACAGTGGAGCAGGGGAGTAGGAAACTACTGGCATCCAGTGCATAGAGCCAGAGATGCTCTAAACTTCCTACTGTGTGTGGGTCAACCACCTCCTAAGAAAAAAGAATTATCTGGTCCCAGAGATCAATAATGATAAGGCTGAGAAACTGGCCTAAAGTGAATGTTCTCAACAAGGATAGTCACTTAAATATTACGATGACTCAACCCTACCAGACAAAACTCTTATTCTTAGTTCCTCAATATTTAATTTCCTGGGGAGAAGAGTAGCAAATAGGGGGAAAAATGTGTCAAAAAAGGCTCTTTATGGGAGCAATAGTGAAAAGAAGGTCAAAAAACACTGGTCTAGTTTTAGGAAACTTTCAGGGTAAAGAATCAGTGTATCAAGCCCTTATACAAAGCACACAGTTGCAATTCAGCAAAAGCTGGCTCCTAGCATTGACGTAAGCAACCTCCTAGAATTAAATATAAGTTTCAAATAGACTGTTCCTTATTTTCCCAGAAGAAGGACAGGCGGACCAGCTCTCAGAGGCTGGGTCCTTCTTTGAGGAAAACATATATATTCTTTCAAGCCCTAAAGGCACCTTAAGTTGTTTTGGGCCAGTGATTTACTTAATGACACCCAGTGACCTAGAAGAATTAATGTGCCCTTAAATGATGAGTTTTTATGGCTTCCCCAAAGGCCCTAATTTATTTGGTAGTTGAGCACTGTAATGTAGGAAACAAAGGCGAGAATTTTAAGAGCATCCCATTCCCAGCCCTGAAAAAGTTCTGCTCTCGACATAGCGTGTTTCTTTTGCTTAAAGCTATTTCTCCTATCGAAAAGGCTTGAAATCCCATTTCTTCTCTGAAGGTCAAAAACAAACTGTATCTTGCTGGGACCTATTATCCTGTTCAGGGTATTAGAAAAGTCAAACAATAAAATGACTAATAGAGTTAACTTCAGGTTCTGGGTTGATTACCTCTGTTTCCTCTAACTTGTGAGCATTTAAAAAAATATATTAATACAAGTTTTTATCAGAACTGGTTGGAATCTCCTGAGATATAACACCCTTAACTAAGAGAAAATGGAAGACGATAAAGAATGTGTAAAATCGGGCAGACTTTCAGCTTGATAGTCTTCCTTTAAAAGCTGTTTGGTTTCACCGAGCTCTTCCCGCCCCTGCCTGGGAACAGTCCCAGGAGATGGTTTACTCAAGGAGAAGAGGCTCCAAGGCACTCCAGAGGGTGGAGCCGGGGCAGTGGTTGGCCTGGAAGAGGTGAGAAGTCAAAACTTTTTTTAACATCAGAAAATAGTCATACAGCTTTGAGGACAAAGTTTGGGGCTTTGTTGGTCCGAGTAATTAAGAGGAGGTCGGTTGAGGAATGTGGCCTCTTGGATGCACACAGCTGCAGAAGCCTCTGGGAAGAAAGGCTCCCCACTTCCTGTAACTGTTGGTTGTTCCGCTGGGACTTCCTGTCACCGGCTGTCCTGAGGGCTCCAACCATCCCCCCCACCATGAGTTTTTCCTCCTACCAGTTTCCATCATCTTTAAACAAGAGAAAAAGGGGAGAGTGAGCTCATTGAAAATGATGCCAAAAAGATATTTTATAGCAGAACTACTTTCTAAATGAATTCACATGTCTCAAAACATTCTTCTACTAAGTAATTCTAGTTATAGTTTAAAAGAATAAAACGAGACGGGAACAGCAAAGAGAGAAAGACCTTTATGAGGCCAAAATAGAAGTTTTATTGGATTCAGTTTCAAAAATAGAGTCCCCAGGTTCAGATCTTACTGTGACAATATAGGGCAAAACCATGCAGCTTTTATATGCACACAATATTTTCATTTTGAACGTGGTCTGCTGTTCCAACAGAGGAAATTATTTTGGCATTGGGAAAGTTTGCTTTGTAGAGTCCTATAAGAACAACTTAATTGAGTTTCATGGTGCTTTATATTTTTAATTTTAGTGTCACCATCATCAATTTTATTTAATATTGCACAGAACATGCATTGTCTTTGTTAAACAAACAAATGATCTGAGGACCTACAATGACCATCGTACAAGCCGAATGCAAGGGCATGAGGCACACACGTAATTTTGAAGCCTTAGGCCCCAATCCTTCACCCTTCCAAGTAAAGCACAACCAGGAGAAATGAAATACGTTGTACTGATCACATGAATCATACACAAAAGGACATGTTCTGGCCCAAAGGCTCAGAGCTGTTGCTAATAAGGCCTTAAGCTCGTATGCCTTTCGCTGGTTTCCAGCACTTCCTTCATCTATATTACCTCACCTGACAGTCTCCGTGATGCCTCAGCAGGCCCGGCGAACATCGTACGGTTGGTTCAGGTGTGGAAGAGCAGAGCTTGTCTAGAACTCACCTTAGTTTCTGACTCCGGCCTGGTAGGAGGAAACTCTCGGGGCTCCACCAGCAACTACTTTGCAAAACCCACCTCTTCCAGGCGGCAGAAGCACACAGCACGTAGGTGGACAAATCCCCAAACCCTCTGTCCCCAGGCGCCGGGCTTGGGGTGGAGAGAACACGCACAGTTCGCCTGGGTCGCACCTCCACCCCTCGGCCGGGGTGTGGGCCAGGACCGGCAGTCGTCCTGACAACCTTCATTCTCCTGGGCTTCTCCCCAGGGCTGTCAGGGTAGGTGCCATAGTTCTTCGATTCTGTGAACTTCTAAGACCTCAGGAAGGGGAGGTGGGGCCCACAGATGTGGCCTTCTGATGTCCATTGGTCTTGTCTGTATATCGTTGCAGGCCTCGTGGCCTCTATGGCTCCCATGACGTGCTTAGGTCAGGGGGTGTTTGCTGGGAAGCCCCTGTGCCTTGCCCAGATGCACCCTGCAGCCATTTCCCCTCAGGGCTTCTGGAAAGAGCAGCACAGTTGCCCTCTGCTTATGGCCCTCATTCCCTCCCACTTCACCTGTGTCTCCTTTCTTATGGTCACTTGCTTTCTCTCTCACTTTTCCCTCCTTCTCCCCACAAATAGGCCAGAAGATCCTTTTCTCATCTAGGGAGAGAGGGCAAGAGAGAAAAGGAGCTCTTCCTTAAGACTCAAGCTTTTATAAGACAAAGCCAGACTCTTCTCTAAGCTGCTTCTGTTCCCGCTCTGCTACAAACCGACCCGGAGACCACAAGAATAGCGCCGACTATTTCCTTGAATAGAAGGAAGGAAAAAAGGAAAGAATGCAAGGTGGAGAAAATGATCCACTCACAATCACTACCTTTTAGATGAAAATAAGTTGACATAATTGTCGAAACCAAGATAAAACAGGCCAGAATCTGCTGGACTTTTACATCACAGCATGACGGAGGGAGTGTGGTGTTCAATTACTGGAGAAAAAGGATAAGCCAAACCTGCCTATGTTTTGAATGGACTATGGGATCCAGAGGATAAAAGATAAGGACTGAGGGGCTCCATTCCTTGCTGTCCACTCTTCTGAGTCAAAGCTCTTCTCTTGGGTGTGATGGAATAGGGCCCTGCATCTGTTCTCTGCAGGCTCTCAGGCAGTGGGGCCTCAGGGAGAAACCAAGGGAAGATGGCTAACGTGGGTGAGTGAGCCTCGTTGACTCCTAGGCCCCTACACTGAGCACAGCGAAAGGCATGGTGTTCTCAGAACAGCCGCTTTGATGTGTTGTGTTTCTTATGGAGAGTAACACATACCTTGGAAGGCATAGCAAGGCTTCAGATCTGGATGGGGGTGGGGTGGAGGTGGCGGTGGTCAAGGGAGAAATGCCATCTATGAGGAAACATAAAGGTTGAATAGGAGTTAGCCAGAAGACTCTGAGGGAGAGGGAAGCAACAGAAGGAAGGGCATTGGCAGGGCTGACGGATGAGCAGGCCTGGCTTGCTGGGGAATCAGAAGGTCCTTCGCTACTGACAGAGCACAAGGGCAAGACAAGGGAATGGGGTGGTGAGAGAATTGGAAATTTAAGATTGAAAAATCAAGGATGTGAAGTTAGCAGAGGTGACCTTCAACAAGGTCAGCATAAGTTGGAGGTGGGTGGGGTTCGCTGTTGGTTGGATGGCTCAGAGCCATCAAAGCCGAGGATGCCCTGAGCCTCTTGGCCCTCTTCTCCCGGCTCCAGTCAGCACTTCCACTTTCAGGAATTAAGGAAAGAGCAAAAAGAGCAAAAATGGCACATGCTTACTGAATCTAACCTTTATAGAGGAGTTTCTCGGGGAGCCCCCTGCCAAAACATCCATTCATTCCTCATTGTCCGGAATGACATCACCACAGAGCGTTGTCTTCCAGACATCACACAAAACCGTTGGGATTCACTTTGAATGGATAAATTTGATAGACATTTCCATTTGCCTGAACCAATCACTGTAGCCGTAGCACTGATCAGACCACTCCAAGCCCTTGTCGTGTTATTCCTGGATGACACTTAACACAACTTCATCCTGTCGGCCCCTGCTCCGGAGACTTCAGATGTTCCATTACTGCGGGCCAGCATTCAGGACTTGCCTCCACTGTGTCGGCAGGTAAATTCAACAAAAATACATTAGACAGCTGCCATGGGCAGACAGGCCAGGCTAGCCCTGGTCGTCGGAACGAGCATGATCACCTTGGTCCCTCCTTCCCCTCATTCGTCCTGTGCATTTCACCCACCGCTTCCAGTGTGTTTGTTGAGACGCAAGCTCCAGGCTGTCCTGGATGTAGGACGGCACGTTCACTTCTGAGGATTTCTCTCTGCTTCTAATTCATAAAACTCACTGACCAACACCACAGGACTAGCAACTAAAAATGCACTACCTTGTTGCACCTTGGTTCCTGTGTTATTGAGCACCGTCCAAGGCTCCACAAGTATGTCCTATCTTGTCTTGACATTTTGCATATAAAACCTTTAGATACGTTTAGTATTGAAGGAAGAAAACCAATGAATGAATTAAAGATTAGAACATAACTGCTCCAAAAACATTCCATCGCAGTTCTAAGATCATAACGAGGCTTCCTTAGATTGAACTTGTCACCTGTCCTCTGAACTGTGTTGCAAGATTTCCATTGAGAAGTGAATGCAAACACACCGCGGGGGAGCTGAGTCTGTTACACCTCCAGATTCTCCTACACTTTTCTTATAGTCACTTTCTCCTGCCGATGGAAAAACTGAATTCACAGAGCCCTAGATAAATATTATTCAGGGCACTAAACAGGTGTCGATAGCATAGGAGGCTCAGCAGTTTAGTCTGTCCAAGAAAAGGGAACATAGGTGATTGCTAAATGGCTCGTTGAAATACAAGAAATGCAAATCCCACAGTCACTACCTAACTTGGTGCATAGCAAGTGGAGCAAGTGGATGTCTTCAGAAAAGTAATAATCTATTGCTAAATACAATTATACCTAAATTACAATTATACCTAAATATAGGCATACCTATAAATTATACCTAAATACAATTATACCTAAACAGTAGTCAAATTGTCTAGGAAAACCTAATAAAACTCTGGAGAGTTAAGCTTGAAGTAGTGAATTCGTTGGACTTATATCGTGATCAGCCATCAATCTAGCTTTAGGATATGATTCTCCAAATATCAAGGGGTCTTTGACTTTTTAGTAAAAGTGATGAGGACTTTAAAACCTATAACCATGTTTGATTTATCTCTCAAGACAATGTTTAAGTGCCAGGTGGGTACACAGGGATGCTCTGTTAACATGGCCTTTAAAAAAAGAATTCAAATTCCTTCCTAGGCCTGCTGGCATTGAATATATATGAACTTGTCTTTAGGTGGAGAGAAATATCAGTCATGGATAAGGCCTGGAATAATTTTTCCAGAATAGAAATATTTTGCTTTCCTACTTCAGATAATTCTGTTCAACAAGCCCAGCCGACACACTAAAAATCAGTGTCAAAATCTTTCACAGTGTGAATTAATGGCAGCATCTCTAGCTCTTTCTCAAATTGGGTCAAGATTCACCTTGAGGCACTTTTACATCTTTTTGGCTCTGGATAGCAGCTTGAGGCCCAGGGTTAGTAGGTCCCACTAATAGCATAAAATGGAGCAGATAGTAAAAAGCCTCCCCCGGAGGGTCCGTGTCACCTCCGCGGCTGCTCTTTGCTCACATGACTTGTGTGAATCCTGACTCTAGACTGAGCTGCCAGTTTCCTCACCTCTTGCGTCTACATATCCTTCCTGGAAGGTCTTATCCTCCTGCGTTTGTTAAATTCCTGCAAACTATTTTCTTTCCCAGTCAGATGTCTGGGGGCAGCAAGGAACACCCCTGACCTTACTGTGAACAGGACTTCTGATCAGACCTTAAATTGACAGCGACTCTAGGGGCACCTGGGTGGCTTAGTTAAGCAACTGACTCTTGGTTTCAGCTCAGGTCGTGATGTCACAGTCATGGAAGCCCTTTTTGGGCTTTGCACTCAGCAAGGAGTCTGCTTCAGATTCTCTCTCCCTCTCCTCACAAATAAATAAAATATTAAAATAAAATTGATAGCAACTATAGTATCTGTAGTGCTCTGTTCTGCTCAAGTCTTTCCTCAGCATTGAACTTTGTCTTCATGGGCACAGTTCTCTTTACACATTCACATATCATTTATTTATTTATTTATTTATTTATTTATTTATTTATTTATCATTTATTTTAAAGATTTATTTATTTATTTATTCATGATAGACATAGAGAGAGAGAGGCAGAGACACAGGCAGAGGGAGAAGCAGGCTCCATGCCAGGAGCCTGACGCAGGACTCGATCCTGGGACTCCAGGATCGCGCCCTGGGCCAAAGGCAGGCACCAAACTGCTGAGCCACCCAGGGATCCCTATCACTGATTTATATAGCATGCACTGTGTTATATAAGAATAGGACGCGATCCTGGAGACCCGGGATCAAATCCCACATCGGGCTCTCGGTGCATGGAGCCTGCTTCTCCCTCTGCCTGTGTCTCTTTCTCTCTCTCTCTCTCTCTGTGACTATCATAAATAAATAAAAATTAAAAAAAAAAGAATAGGAAAGAACAGGTAATATATACAGGTTTGGAAACAAATGCAGTAGACTGTTGATAGAAATATAACTCGAACGAGCACAGCTGGTCCTTCTCCTCTCCTTGAAACACATTTTTCACCTTGTTTCTAAGACAATCTGCAGTTTTGCTCCTACCTCACAGCTCCTCTTTTTCAATCTCCTTTGCTGGTTGCTCCTCATCCTTTACCCTTGCATTTTGAACCCTCAGGCTATGAGGGCATGGGGGCAGGGGGTGCTCAGCAGTTGAGCGTCTGACTTTGGCCCAGTCCCGCATCGGGCTCCCTGCATGGAGCCTGCTTCTCCCTCTGCCTGTGTCTCTGCCTCTCTCTGTGTGTCTCTCATAAATAAATAAGTAAAATCTTAAAAAAAAAAAAAGAAGAAGAAGAAGAAAAGAAATCCCTAAGAGTCTCTTTATCTACTCAATCTCTGTATGATCTCACAGATTTTAATATACGTATAAACCGGTGGCTTTTTACCTTATTTTCCTTACTCATAAGCTTAAGACATTGATGGCTTTATAATTTATATATCTAACTGTGATCTCTTCCTTGAATTTAAGACAAATGCCCACTTGCATGTCTCTGCTTGCCTGACAATAGGTGTCTCCAACTCCATATAGTCAGTTCTGCTATAACAGTATTTTGAAATTGTGAGTTTATTTTTATGTGGTTGATACATTAGGGAATGCTTTTAGCATAACAATAATTTTGCTTTTACTGATGTGCAATTTCATCTGTGAGAAATACCAGATAAATGCATAAAACCACACCCCGCTGAGCCCAAGGACCCAAAATGCACCCATGCACACACCCGTCTACCAGCTACCTCAGTTCGCACTGATCTTGCTTTCACTCTTGTGAAATTTTCTATATTTGAAAACACTCCTTCAACATCCCAAACGTCCAAGTTCCCTGGCTCAAAAATGCCAAGAAGTGTGCGCAAAGGAGAAGTATTTAAGTATGGAAGAGAAGTTGGAAATAAGGTGTCTTTTTACACATGAAGGAATACGAGTATTTCTCTGCTGTGCGCAGCATCCCTTAACTGAAACTCACGCAAATAAGAAGAAACTGTGTGCTCCCTTTGCAGGGAGAGATGCCCGTAGAGGCTGACATATCCCAGCAAGGACACCATTCTGAGACGCACGAGTTTCTCTTAACACGGGGTCACGCAGAACAAGGGCTGCTCGTCTGTGACATCTCCTGAGCCATAGGCAGAAAGGATCCACATTACAGACTGTGATAGAAGGTGCCACAAAGATAAAATCTTAAAAAGCCTGTAGCTGGAACACCTTTGAGCACCGTGCGGTCAACGAGAACATGGCCTAAAGACGTGGAAGCAAGGGGAAGAGGTCGAGCCTATGGGTTAAAGACCAAATAGTGACAAACGTCTGCTCAAACATCCTTTTGTCGTAGGCTCTCTCTGACCATCCTACCTCGAATTTCACTCCTAACTCCTCAAGTCACAGTATTCTCTATCTGCCTTTTATACTCCATTCTTTTTTTTTAAGGTTTTATTTATTTATTATTTATTTCAGAGATGGAGAAAGAGAGACAGGGTGGGGGAGAGGAGCAGAGGGAAGGGAACAAGCAGACTGTGCTGAGCACTGAGCCCGATGTGGGGTTCGATCCCAGGACCCTGAGATCACGACCTGGGCTGGAATCAAAAGTTGGGCAATTAACCTGCTGAGCCACCCAGACACCTGCACTCTCTCTTCTTCTTAATCAAAGCTATTGCCATGAGACATATTATATATGGGATTTTGTCTGTTTGTCACTTTGTTTCCTGCCAACCTGTGACAGTTTTACAACTGGCTGCAAATTCTTGGAGCCTTTTCTCATAGAGGGGGGGTCTGCGGCCCACTCCTGCATCTTGGCAGGCATGGGGAGGTGATCTCCGAAGCAGGGTCACAAAGGCCTTGTGGCTTCTGCTCTTCTCCCTGGAGCTTGCTCTGGGGGCTTGGAGGCCCCGAGGCAGCCATGCTATGAGGAAACCTTGGCAGACTGCGGCACGGGGCGGGGCGCCGGCCACAGCCTCCACCGGGCCTCGTTGTTGAGCCATGCTAGCCCAGGTGCTCAGAATCTAATGGAAAGATGAATGTACAGGAAATTATAATAATTACAACTCAGTGTGAAAAATGCTACAGTGCCTTATTTCCAGACAGTTAGGGGCAATAAGAGGAGAGAGTCATTAATTTTCAATGCCGGGCTGGCAGGGCTCAGAGAAGAGATGACCTTTGAGCTGCCTTGGAGGATGAGCAGGTATTTGATGATGGACCAAGAAGAACTGGACTCTTGGCCTCCTCTTCTTTCCAACACTCAAGTAGCTTTGAGGGCACGGATGGTCCATGCTTCTGACGACAGGAATCAGCCAATAATCGACCAGAACATACATGGAACTCTACAGTTTGTCCTGGAACTGAGTAACTGGAAACTACAGAAATGAAACTAGCAGGTTTGAGCAAGGCCGCAGATGGACACCAGCGATGCACTCCCCTCTGCTGGGCCTGTTCTCTCACCTGTAAAAGACCAGGGTTAGAAAAAAATGCAAAGTAGTGTCAGCTCTGTGATTCTAGCTCTTTCCTAACTCTGATCCTCTCAAAGTTAAATGGTCTCCATTCCCTCAAGTGTTCCTCATATTATAGGTCTCCCAAGACCTTTAGTGCCTTCCTTTGCATGGATTCTACTTTGCAAAAGTCTACCGTAAAATGCCTTCTTTTGGGACGCGGGGTGGGGGTGCGCTCAGCGGTTGAGCACCTGCCTTCGGCCCAGGGCGTGATCCCAGGGTCCCGGGATGGAGTCCTGCGTCGGGCTCCTGCATGGAGCCTGCTTCTCCCTCTGCCTTGTCTCTGCCTCTTTCTCTGTGTCTCTCGTGAATCAATAAATAAAATCATTTCAAAAAATAAATAAAATGCCTTCTTTTGTGCGAGGTTTTGTGCTTCAATCGGGGCAGCCAAGGCTTTATCAGCTGTTTCTCTCACATCAAAGGTTGAAGGCCTATTTCGCGTCAACTTTTAATTAATCCATCCACGTGCCATGTAATGTGAGTTTATGCAATTGATTGAAACTAAATGTAAGAGTTGACATTCATTCATGCTAAATTCGTCCTTGTATTCCTAGAAGCATCTAGCAGTTAGTCAATAAATATTTGTTGCACAGACTTTTGTTTTGTATTTTGTTTTAGGCTTTCAACACAAAAGCTTTTTGAATTTTTACTATCTTTATAGTGTATAACTCTTTAGCTTTTCTACTTTCACAAGTAATTTGAGATGTGTTGGAAAGACAAAAGGCCGGGAATCCCTGGGTGGCTCAGTGGTTTGGTGCCTGCCTTTGGCTCAGGGTGTGACCCTGGGGTCCCGGGGTCGAGTCCCACGTCGGGCTCCCTGCATGGAGCCTGCTTCTCCCTCTGCCTGTGTCTCTGCTTCTCTCTCTCTCTCTCTGTGTCTCTCAGGAATAAATAAATAAAATCTTAAAAAAAAAAAAAAGACAAAAGGCCCAAACGGAGTCACATATGCTAAGCCCCGAGTCCCCAAACCGAGCTATAACTTACTACAGTTTGGGCTCTCCCAGAAATAGAATCTTAAACCAGTCAATCGGGAATCACCCGACGAGCACTGGTCAGGTAACCTCTCTGACAGGGCCCCCCCTTCCCACTTTTTGCCTGGTGTAACCTCCGTGTTTCTGCTCCCTTCTGGCTCTATGCCCCCTTCGCCCGGTGCGGCTCCTCGGAGCTCCTTTCTTCCTGCCGGATTGGATGCTGCCTGAGTCAAACCAATTTTTGTTCAAATAAACTCTTAGAGGCTTCGATATGCCTCCATGTATCTTTTAACAAATGACAACCTTGCTTCTGAGCTATGTGCTTTCTGCAAATCAAAGATAGCGTTTTTGTAGCCACCACGAATGTCACCTGGGGAAGACCGCGGGCAGGTACTCGCCGGCAGCCTTCTCCATTAATGAGGAAGGTGCACCCTGCTGACGACCGGGCTAGCTCGCCGAGGTCACAAAGCACCCCGAGTGCAAAAGAGACAGAGTCTTGAACGTGCAGGTTTAAAAAGCATCACAAATAACGGAAGCCCTTTCCATGTAGGATCCGTAGGTGCAGACCTTTCCCGGAGTAAGAATGGTCGCAGCGCCGAATGTCCCTGTCACATGCGCTGTGGCCCAGGCCCCCACTGCTATCACATGAGTTGAATCTGAGATTTCAAACCAGGCTACCTCACTTTCTGCAAAGAATTTTGGGGGCACCTGGGCGGCTCGTTGGTGAAGTGTCTGACCCTTGGCGGTGGCTCAGGTCCGGATCTCAGGGTGTTGATCTCAGGCTCTGTTGCACTCAGCAGGGAAACTGCTTGTAATTCTCTCTCTCCCTCCCTCTGCCCCGCTCACTTGTGTTCTTTCTCTAAAATAAATAAATCTTGAAAAAAAATTTTTAGGGGGCACCTGGGTTCACAGCAGTTGAACATCTGTCTTTGGCTCAGGCCGTGACCCCAGGGTCCCGGAATCCAGTCCTGCGTCAGGGTCCCTGCATGGAGCCTGCTTCTCCCTCTGCCTGTGTCCCTCCCTCTCTGTGTCTGCCATGACTAAATAAATAACATCTTTAAAGAAAAAAGAAATTTTTAGAAGTTATCCTGAATCACTTGTTCAGGACAGTTCCTGTGTGCATGGGGCTGGGGGGTCCTCAGATTACAGCAGCAGTGGATGGAAAACACTGGGAACCTGGAGCCTCATCCTCCTCTGTCCTGGATGTCCCCGCAGTGCGCCCAGGCTCCCAGCATTTCTGGGCGCCCCCCCAGCAGATGGAGGGGTACAGAGAGGCAGAGCCAAGGACAAAGGACTCTGATGATCGTATTCTCTGGCAGTTTTTTTCTTTTAATTCTGTGCTTTTCAAAAATTGCAGGACTGACTGCATGTAAATAAAGCTTAGTTCTAGTGGATGTCGGCGACCGTGGACTCTGCAGATTTAATCCTTTTCCGAGGAAAAGGACAGGAGGCCCCACAGCGCGAGGGGGCGACCTCAGGAGACAGTCTGGAGGGAGCAGCACGGGGAGGGGGACCCCAACCTCACACAGTAAGGGCTCGCTCACTCTTTCTTTCTTTCTTCTTTCTCTTTCTTTCTTTCTTTCTTTCTTTCTTTCTTTCTTTCTTTCTTTCTTTCTCTTTTTCTTTCTCTTTCTCTTTCTCTCCTCCCCTTTTCTTTCTTCTTTCTTTCTTTCTTCTTTCTTTCTTTCTTTCTTTCTTTCTTTCTTTCTTCTTTCTTTCTTTCTTTTCTTCTTTCTTTCTTTCTTTCTTTCTTTCTTTCTTTCTTTCTTTCTTTCTTCTTTCTTTCTTTCTTTCTTTCTTTCTTTCTTTCTTTCTTCTTTTTTCTTTCTTTCTCTTTCTCTTTTTCTTTCTCCCTTTTTCTTTCTTTCTCTTTCTCTCCTTCTCCCCTTTTCTTTCTTCTTTCTTTCTTTCTTTCTTTCTTTCTTTCTTTCTTCTTTCTTTCTTCTTTTTTTCTTTCTTTCTCTTTCTCTTTCTTTTTCTTTCTCTCTTTCTCCCCTTTTCTTTTTTCTTTCTTTCTTTCTTTCTTTCTTTCTTTCTTTCTTTCTTTCTTCTTTCTTTTTCCCTTTTTCTCTTTCTTTCTTTCTCCCTTTTTCTCTTCTTTTTTTCTTTCTTTTTCCCTTTTTCTTTCTTTCTCTTTCTCTCTCTTTTTCTTTCTTTCTTCCTTCCTTCCTTCCTTTCTTCCTTCCTTTCTTTCTTTCTTTCTTTTTCTCTTTCTTTCTTTCTTTCTTTCTTTCTTTCTTTCTTTCTCTTTTTTCTTTCTTTTTCTTTCTCTTTCTCTTTTTCTTTCTTTCTCCCTTTTTCTTTCTTTCTTTCTCTTTCTCTCCTTCTCCCCTTTTCTTTCTTCTTTCTTTCTTTCTTTCTTTCTTTCTTTCTTTCTTTCTTTCTTTCTTTCTTTTCTCTTTTTCCCTTTCTTTCTTTCTCCCTTTTCTCTTTCTTCTTTTTTCTTTCTCTTTCTTTTTCTTTCTTTTTCCCTTTTTTCTTTCTTTCTCTTTCTTTCTCCCTCTTTCTTTTTCCTTTCTTTCTCTTTCTTTCTCCCTCTTTCTTTTTTCTTTCTTTCTTTCTTTCTTTCTTTCTTTCTTTCTTTCTTTCTTTCTTTTTCTCTTTCTTTCTCTTTCTTTCTTTCTTTCTTTCTTTCTTTCTTTCTTTCTTTCTTTCTTTCTTCTTTCTTTTCTTTCTCTTCTTTCTCCTCTTTCTTTTCTTTTCTTTCTCTCTTTCTCTCTTTCTTTCCTCTCTTTCTTTCTTCTTCTTTCCCCGAAGGGAAGCTCAATCGGGAGCCTGATGCGCGGGCTACTCTTTTTTCTTTCCCTTTTCCTCCTGTCCCTCTGGAAGGAAGGATCCATAGGTGCAGACCTTCCCTGGAGTAAGAATTCTCTAGACTGTCAAGCCAGCACTTACGTTGAATGAGAGTTCTCTGGTGATTTAAATTTTCTTCTTTATCCTTCTTCGTGTTTTTTAAACTTAAAAAAGAAAAAAGAACATGCAAGAAGGAAACTTGAAAATCTTTTTTTTTTTTTTGCTAGTTTTAAAATAAAAATTCTCAAATTTGGTCTCTGTACTGTCAAGTCAATTCTCATCTGATTGCTTACTTCTGTTAAGTAAAAAGAATGGGTGGACAGTAAACAATAATATTTACTTATGTTGTCTAGACAGTCTCAGGTCACAGGAACTGAGGAATTCTTTCTCCTAAATGCCTTACTTTCCTTCTTCCCTCCTCTCTTTCTCCTGGTCCTCCTGTTAAATCTTTGAGCCTCCCAGGAGTAGTGGTAGTGGCTGATTTAGAGTCCGGGCTTTGGAGGCCAACGGGGCCAAACCAGCTTTCCCACCAACAGGGTGACTGTGGACAATCTACTTACCATCTTGGTGTCTCTGGTTCCTCCCGTGTAGAAGAGGGTGGTGATGCCTATGTCACGGGGTTGTGGTCAAGTTTACGTAGCCCTGTGTATATGTCAACCGTGACGTGTGACAAGCCTTGACACAGGTTAAGTGTGCGGTAAGCAATATTACACAAATGTATTCTGGCCTCCTGCTGAGGCCCCATCTTTCTTGATCACGTCCTTCTGCTCCTCAGTCAGTCTTGGCTCTGACAGTCCTCATTGTTAAGAACAGGGACTCTGAGGCCAAGGTATGGAGATGACCTCCCTTTCACTGGACTCACAGGGCCTGCGTGGAGCATGAAGATAGAAGTTGAGGGTTCCAAGAAGTGGCTTACAATCCTAGACTAATACCCCAAGTGAGGCACACCAGTATGGCCCTACGCGAAGGCAGCCCAAACCATCCCTCTGACCCCACCTCCTACCCCCTTCCTACTGCCTTCTAGTCACCTTCTCCTATTCACTCTTCTCCATATGCACCTCCAACGTCCCTGCCCAAGGCCTTCACCCCTTTATTCCCCTTGACTGGAAAGTCCTTTCTCCATGGTCTCAGCTGGCCGGCTGCTTGTCCTCATTTACTTTGCTGCCTAAACATTAGCGGGGCCTTCTCTGACACAGCTCTCCTTCCCCGGCTCATCTCTGTCACCCGACTTCACACTCATGCGGTACCTGTTGCTCTCTGTACTACTGTCGTGCTATTTATCAGCTGACTGGGATGTAGGCTAATGAGGACAGGCTCTTTGAATTGTTCTCTGCCAGGGCCTGGTAGGATGCCTGAAGTGTCCTAGGCATTTGATAAATATGTGTAGACATCTAAATAAAATGATGGAACAACTACCATAACACATGTAAGTAATCTAGGTAATTAGATAAAAATACATGAGCTCGGGGGTTTGGGAGAAATGATGGGTTTGAAAAAAAAAAAAAGATGGGTTTGTACTGATCAAAAGAAACCAGAAGGGAAACATCAACGGAAAAGTCATGTAGCCTAGAATGACTAAGAGAACTGTAGGTGACAGTTTGGGAGACTGATGTGACTAGTGCAGAACTGCTCTCCTGAAAGAGAAAAAGGGATGAAGAGATGGTGATGCTGGTGGTTGCTGTGGCCCTGACCTCAGACGGCCACGTATGGCTGTACGTGTCGTACACCACACAAGGTGTATCACATCTAAAGTGTCGTTCACATGAAGAAGTTTCCAGGTATTATTTCTTCTGCTGCTTTTTCTCCCCTCCCTTTCTGGCACTCTCACCGTGCATACGTGTGTTGGCCTCATCGTGCATATGTTGGTTCTGTCACTTTTCCTGAATTCCAGTTTTTCTCTTCTTTGGATTGAATAATCTTTATCCACCTAACTTCAAGTTTGCTGATTCTTTATTCTCACTGTTGTGCCCAAGATTGCGAATCCGAGAAACCGCCAAGGAGCCGACACCAATGCAAACACACGAGGGTTTATTTACAAGCTCGAGCCTGGGACCAAGTATACCCGACACAGCGGAGCAGGGACTTGGACCCCGAGACTAAGAGGCTTAGCAGCTTTATAGGGGCCAGTGGCCAATGGGATCACAGAAAGTTGCACAGACATGCTGGTCCGCTGAGCCGGATTTCCGGTTAGGGTGTGTCCTGGTCATTGACTAGGGCAGGGCAGTATCCCTGAGCCGGATTTTGATTAGGGTGGTGTGTCCTGGTCTCTGACTAGGGCGGGGCAGTGCCCTAAGTAATAAGCAGGTCAGCGCAAGGCGGGTGCAGCCCAAAATAGAGTCAGTCCTGCTCTGCTTGTCCAGGGGTAGGGGGTTTTGTTCAATTTCCTGGGTCCCACATTCCCCCTTTTTCAGAGGATCCTATGCAGGACCCAATCATGGGTCCAGGTTGCTCTCAGAGTGAGCCAGGGGAATGATTAAACCAGGATTCTCACCAACCTTGTTGCTGTTCTCTCTCTTATTTACATTAAAGGCAGCACATAACCGCCCCCCCAACCCTTTGTTGTAAGAAGACTAATTCTAATCTCCTTCTATTTCGAAGGACAACCTTGGACTAGGGAGTCTTGGAGGTGGGAAATAAGTGAGAACGGTGCAGTCTTAGCTTTAGGGGATTGTCCTTGTCTGGTTGGCTTTTCCTGTAAATCGGCTAGCCGGTTTCCCCTGGCTACTGGCGTGTCTGCCTTTTGGTGCCCCGGATAATGGATGGTGGCTACGGCCTTGGGCAGCCAGAGGGCCCTTAGGAGTTCAAGAATCTCCGTTTTGTTTTTAACAGTCTTTGCCTCTGCTGTCAGAAGCCCTCTCTCCCTGTAAAGGGCTCCGTGGATGTGAGCGGTGGCAAAGGCGTACCTGCTGTCGGTGTAGATGTTGATTCGTTTACCTTCCCCCACGGTCAGCACCTTGGCCAGTGCGTTGAGCCGACTCCGTGGTTACGGCTGCCCCCGCATATCTGAGTCCTTCTTGGACAAAACTGCTGCTGTCCGTGTACCAGGTGGCGTCCGCTTTCGGCAGTGGCTGGTTCTGGAGATCAGCTCTGATTCTGTGCACCTGGCGGACGGTTTGCGGCTGTGGGATTCTTAAGACAGTTTCCTTCCGTGCATCTGTCAACCATCTTTGTCCATCTTTTAATTTATCCTCAAGGTAGCTCACCTCTGCTCTGCACATCTGGGCTTTTATAGCTGAGGCCCGGTATCCTAGGGCCACTATGGTCTGGAGCAAGGCCCTGGTGCCTCGCAGGCATGTGTCCTGGTCCTCCGCCGCCAACAGGATATCATTTACATATTATAATAAAGTTAAATGTGGGTGCTCGGAACGGAACTCACCCAAGTCTTCGTGTAAGGCCTCATTGAAGATGGTCGGTGAATTTTTGAATCCTTGTGGTAGTCGAGTCCAGGTGAGCTGGCCATTGATGCTTTCTCAGGGTCCGTCCATTCAAAGGCGAAGAGGTCTTGGTTCCTGGGTGCTAAAGGCAGGCTGAGAAAGGCATCTTTTAAATCTAATACTGTATACCAAGTTTTGTCTGGAGGCAGGGTGGAGAGGAGGGTGTATGGGTTTGGGACCATAGGGTGCATATCCTCTACTCGCCGGTTGACTCCCCTCAAGTCCTGGACTGGCCTGTGATCGTTAGAGTGCGGTTTCTGAACTGGCAGCAAGGGAGTGTTCCATGCAGATTGGCAGGGCCTTAATATGCCCGAGTCCAGTAGTCGCCGTATGTGGGGTGTGATTCCCTTTCGTGCTACTAGAGGCATGGGGTATTGGCGGACCCTGACAGGGTCTGCCCCTGGCTTTAGTTCTATGTATATGGCCGGTAGATGTTGGGCCAGCCTGATTCCCCCAGTTTCTGCCCACACTTGGGGAAATTCCCGCAGCCAACAGTCAGTCATTGGCGCTGAGGGCATTTGGTGGAGACGATATTCATCTTCTAAACTCAGGACAAGCACCTGAATCAGGTGCCCCTTCTTGCTTCAGGACTTTTGCCCCTTCAAGGTGGAAGCAAATTTGTGCCCTCATCTTGGTGAGCAAATCCCGACCTAACAACGGGTAGGGACACTCAGGGATGACCATGAAGGAGTGGGACACCTGGCCCGTGCCGAGATCCACAGTTCTTCGGGTAGTTCATGAGTACTGTCTGGTGCCCGTGGCCCCTTGCACCCATGAAGTTTTGTTTGCCAATTTCCCTTGGGGTTGTAATAAAACCGAATGTTGTGCCCCAGTGTCCACTAGGAATTCAACAGGTTGCCCCTCCACTTTAAGAGTTACCCTGGGCTCGGGGAGGGGTGCCGAACCCTGACTCCCCTAATCGTCCAGGTCCTCCATTTCTAAGATCTTGGCAGCGGCCTTAGATCTTTTGTTAGGGCAGCTTTTTACCCAACGGCCCTCCTCTTTGCAATAGGCGCATTGGTTTTTGTTCATCTTAGGGCACTCCCAAGGGGGACCAGGGCATCCTCCTTACCGGTCCCTGAAGCCAGCTTCTTGAGGTGCCTCCGTCTTTCCTGTGGGTCGTCCATGGTTGTGGCCAGCAGGATCTTGGCCAGGTTTTGGGTCTGCCGGTCCCTTAGTTTGGTTTGCTGTTCTTCCGGACTTTCTCTATTATTATAGACTCGTTCTGCCACTATCACTAAGTCCTGCAAGCTCTTCTCTCCCAGTCTCTCTACTCTTTGTAATTTCTTTTTAATGTCCGGAGCGGCCTGGTTAACAAAAGCCATGATAATTGCGGCCTTTGTTTCCGGGCTTCTGGATCCATAGGGGTTTACTGTCTAAAAGCCTCTATGACTCCCTCTAAGAAGGCTGCTGGACTCTCATCCTTACCCTGCCTCACATCATAGACCTTGGCCAGATTGGTCGGCTTGTGTGCAGCAGCCTTGAGACCTGCCATTAGAGTCTGGCGGTGGACCTGGGGTCTCTCCTTACCTTCAGCCGAGTTGTAGTCCCAGGTGGGGCGGGATAAAGGGAAGGCAGCATTTATGAGGTCTGGGTTTTGAGTCGGCTGTCTGTCCTCTCCCAGGACAGACTTCCGGGCTTCCACCTGAATTCGTTCTCTCTCCTCGGTGGTGAAGAGAACCTGCAAGAGCTGTTGGCAGTCGTCCCAAGTAGGCTGCTGGGTAAGGAGAACAGTATCTAAAAGCCCGATTAAACCTCTCGGATTATCAGAGAACTTTGCATTTTGGGTTCTCCAATTATATAAATCACTGGTGGAGAACGGCCAATATAACATTAGCTGTCCACCAGTCTCGTGGGGGGCCCCATGGCATGGAGAGGAAGGGCGGTGGAGTCGGCCGGCCCCGCATTCAGAAGTGGGGCCATCTGGTGGCTCCGACCGCGTGTTCCCTGCTGCTGGCCCGTGCACAGGGACTCCCTCGCCAGGGAGGGGTGGCGCCCCTTCTGCAGCCCCCGATGCCTCCAATGGAGGGGCAGAAGCGGGGAGGGATGCCCAGCAGGGCGGCGGGAGAATCAGGTCCTCCAGGGAGGAATCCTGGAAGACCAGATGAAGGGGTGCTTCGGGCATAGAGTTGGTCTCCTTTTTGGCTTTCTGCAAGGCTAGAATCTCCGTGGGTCCTGCTTTGGGGGGTAAAAATGGTTTTAGCCAAGGAGGGGGATTCTCCATCATGTCCTGCCAGATCAGGATGTAGGACACCTGGTCAGGGTGGCCATATGGTTCATCCCTGAAGATCACGGTCTTAATCTGTAAGATGATAGGTAGGTGGGAAGTTCCTTCCTGGGGCCATCCCACGTCAAAGGTTGGCCATTCTGATACGCAATAAATTTGGAATCTCTCTCTCCGTATGTCTATGCTCAGAATACGAGCTCTTTCCCTACTATCCGAGAAGTGAGAGCATAAGAGACAGGGGAGTGGTTTCTGTCTCCCCCATTATGTCCCCAATCCACACCAAGACACAGACAGTAAAGACGATTAACAAGGACTCAACAACAGAGACAAATGCACAAACAGCGAGGACATGGTAACACAGACAAACGTGCAAGCAGTTAAGAAGAGCACAGTAACAGACAGACGTTCCGTGCGGCCACGGAGACAAACCAGAAAGTAACCTGGAGGGCTGGCGGCCGGCCCTCCTTACAGGTGAGGACCTCTGTCCTCCTTACAGGTGAGGACCCCCGTCCTCCTTACAGGTGAGGACCCCCGTCCCCCTTACAGATGAGAACCCCGTCCCCCTTACAGACAAGGACCCCCGTCCCCCTTATAGATGAGGACCTCCGTCCCCCTTACAGACGAGGAACCCCGTCCCCCTTACAGACGAGGACCCCCGTCCCCCTTACAGACGAGGACCCCCGTCCCCCTTACAGACGAGGACCTCCGTCCTCCTTACAGATGAGGACCCCATCCTCCAGGCAGGGGCAAGGGACGTCTCCTCAAGACCCCTGGTCGATGGCCTGCCAGCGCGTCCGCCTAAGCCAATGCCGCCCCAATAGAGATTGGAATTCCTACAGGTACAGTACAGTTTAGAGCTCTCAGAAAATATGCGCGCCAAAGGTGGAAAAAGTTGAGTGCAGTCACCATGCGTGAAACCCTCCGGACGGGGTCCTGGAGGTTTCTTGGATCCCGGACGAGCCCCCAAATGTTGTGCCCAAGATGCGAATCCGAGAAACCACCAAGGAGCCGACACCGATGCAATCACAGGAGGCTTTATTTACACGCTCGAGCCTGGGTCCAAGTGCACCCGACGCAGCGGAGCAGGGACTTGGACCCCCAGACTCAGAGGCTTGGCAGCTTTATCGGGGCCAGTGGCCCATGGGATATGCAGAAAGTTGCACAGTCACGCTGGTCCGCTGAGCCGGATTTCCGATTAAGGGGTGTCCTGGTCTCTGACCAGGGCGGGGCAGTGCCCTGAGTAATAAGCAGGTCAGCGCAAGGCGGGTGCAGCCCAAAATAGAGTCAGTCCTGCTCTGCTTGTCCAGGGGTAGGGGGTTTTGTTCAATTTCCTGGGTCCCACACTCACAGCTTGAATGTACTGTTGAGTCCCTCTAGGGAATTTTTCCTTGCAGCTATTGCCCTTCTCAGTGTGAGAATTGCCATGTAGGCCTTTTTGAATGATTTCTGTCTCTCTATTAATATTCTGTATTAGATGAGATACGATCATCGTTTCTTCCTTTTCTTCTTCACATGTGGTTTCCTTTAGTTCTCTGAATATCCATTAACTATCTATTGAATTCAACATCTGGATCCTATCAAAGGCAATTCTTGTTGCCTGCTTTTTCATTTTTCCTATGCACGGGTTATACTTTCTTCTTTCTTTGCCTGTCATAGTGTTTTTTTTTGTTGGAAACTGGATTTTTGAGGTTATGCGTTGTAGCAACTTTGGAGACCAGTTCCCTTCCCTCATCTCTGGGGATTGCTTCCGAAATTTGCTTGTTTATTTATTTAGTGTTGTGACTGGACTATTTTAGTGAACACTGTTCCCTCTCCGTTTCACTCTCTGGTGGTGTTGCTCTTCAGGGAATGAAGACGAGTGTGCCCAGCACCCCCTGGAACGACAGGGCTGTCAGCAGGGCTGTCTCTGTCCTTGTCTCTGATCTTTCTGAGAAGCCGGCTGCCTCATTTGGTATCGCGCTCAGCTACTAGGGTCCCCTCGATTGACGTATTGTTTTCCGACAGTGCTCGCTGTCCAAATTATTCAGCAGTCGGATCCAATTAAATATGGGCCCTTTTGCAGGGGTAGTTTTTGAGGTTTGTTCTAATCCCAGGAAGGCTGTCTTCAACGGGCTCTTTCCCTGGTCACCTCTGGCAAACTACTGATCCATGGTTTAGGGTGTTACTCTTGTATAAAAGGAGTCACTGTTCTCAAGCACACGCCTAAAGTTGAAGTTTCCTACCCTCGGATTCTTTAGAAAGTTAACTTCTTTAGAGAAAGCATTACAGTTCCCTTTTCTTAAGGACTTTCTCTCCCCTGGTCAAAATCTCGAAGCCACTGTACCGGGTGCTGGGTCAGGCTCCAGGCTTCTCAGCTTGCTTCTTGTGGGGCAGATCCCCCGCCCCATAAGTGAGTTGGGGGGGGGGGGGGAGGGTTGGGATGATCAGGCCCCAGGATCTTGGCCTTCCCTGCCATGAGCATTGAAGAGGATGATCCTCTCAGCTGCACACGCCAGGAATTTAGCCTCTTTGACTCAGAGCTGGAGGGGATGAGATGATCAGCTGGTGGCCTGCATCTCCTGGTGAGATATGGTAATCCCTGATTGAGAGCCCGGAGGAGAGGGAGCCCCAGCTTTTTGACCATACCTGCCCAGAATGTTGTTTTCATCAGCTGAGCTACAGGGGAAGGGGGGGGGGGGGTAGGAGGGAGGGAGAAAGTGGGTTGTGGTTCAAATCCTAGAAGATCTTTCTGTGCCGAAAGAAAATCTTAGTAGATTTTCTTGAATGAAGGTTTCTTCCATTGCTGTATGCCCTTAGGATAATTTCTAGAGACTTTAAATGTTATTGTTGCTGTTTTAATAGTTTTTACCAATTTGTTTGTTTCTCTGGAGCAGGGGTCTGGGGGGCTCCTGATGCTGTCATCTCCAAGTGATGGGCCTCATTCAGACTGTAGATAGAGTAGGTTTGCGTATTTATATAATAAACATTTTCTGGCAAATGCCTGTGAGATATCTTATTCCAAAACCTTTTTCAGCAGATAAGAGTCAAGTGTCGAAGAGGCAAGGCTTTTTCTAATCCGCACTAAGACTCCTTTGAGGCAAGCCCCGGCCTGGGGGTGAAGGTTACCTTACCGGGGTGGGAGTGTAATGTAGTTGGAGGTGGAGGGAATCTTAGTCACAGCGCGATACCAGGGCTGCTGCATTGTTTATTGTGCACATGTAAGGACATCATAGATTTATGTTTATAATCACAATTCTGTCGAGCGTCTGCCATTTGCTCCTCCTGGTCCACTTGTCCCACCCCTCTTTGCTCTGTGTCCTAAGAAGTGGACCTGTAGGAATTGCCTCAAGCAGCCACCCTGCTTTTTGGCTTCTGATTGGATGCAGAGATGAGGGGGCAACAGGAATGGGAGCTGGATCATTTCTGGTTGACCCTCTACTGAAGGGTCACGATTCTCATCACACAGCCACCTTCCTCTAGGTCGTGATAACCACATCCTGCCCTTGAACCTGCAGGCTTAGGGGGTGATGATGACTCCGACCCTTGACCACCCCAGGCTCTGGAGTCCTACACCCTCCCATGTTTGGTTCCCTAAATCCTGCCCGCAGCTTTGTAAATTATCCAATTTGAATGTACCATCTGTTTCCTGATGAGATCCTGGCTGATAGGAACAATTTTGCTGCAGATGGCAGTCAAATATCTTGAGAACAGGCTGGCTTTTTCTGTCTTGCATCTGAGCTCACCATCCTGGTGGCACAGGGGAGGTGTAGGATGGTGGTAGTGGTAGCTGGGGAGGGCACGGCTCATGCAATTATTTTGAATGCCGGGCTAAGGCTAAGATATGCAATAGATAATATAGATTCATTACCATGTGGACAACGCTCTTCAAGAAAGGTTTTTTCTGGCAGCTTTGTGAGAAACAGACTGGGGTAAAGGAGAGCTTAAGAAAGTGAGGCCAGCTGGAACTGCTGCTCTATCCTTGGAACTAGAACCTGGACTGGAAAAGAAGCCCTAGGAAAGAAAGGAGGCCTTCCAGAGACCGGGCGCAGGGAAAAGGTAGAGCTTCCTAATGGGTGGTGGTGGAGACAGGAGGAAGGAAAGAACAAGGAAGATGTAGGACTGATGGGTAAACTGGAGCATTGAGGCAGATGAATGATTAACTGTACCTTCGATTATTAAATGCTTCCTCAATTATGACAGCAAGTTGCTAAGAGCTTAACAAATACTAATTTGCTTAATGCTCCATCAACTTTGTGAAATGAATCTTATTATTGTCTACGTTATACAGATGAGGAAGGAAACAGAGGCACAGAGAGCTCCGGTTACTTCTCCAAGGTCACACAGTAAGCATATGACGGAGGAGTTGACCTAAGAGTCAAACTCCAGAGCCGGAGCCCTGATGCCTCTGAGGCTACGTAGGGAGGACTGAGGGGTCGGGGAACGGGGCTCCTAACTCAACTATCCAAGTGTTTCTACCCCAGTGGCCCACCAAGATGCTTATAATTAATTTCTTGCTTTTCCATGCTCACCTCTGAATGCAAGGCCATCACCTTTCTTGCTCTAACAACAGCAGCAGTGGCGGGAATGACAGCAATAATAATACCGCAGGTCCTACCTGACTTGCAAAAGGTGACATCCCGATAAACCAATTAAAAGCTGAAAATATCATTAAGTCAAAAATGCTTTTAATATGCCTGACCTACGAACATCGTGGCTTAGCCTAGCTCACCACAAGTGTGCTCAGAACACTTACATCAGCCTGTCACTAGGCAAAACAATCTAGCCTTTTGTAATAAAGCGTTAAATATCTCGTGTAATTTATTGAATCCTGTCCTGAGAGTGAAAAGCAGGTGGTCCTGTCAGTTCTCTGCCCTCACGATGGCCTGGCTGGGCGGGAACTGGCTCTCACTGCCGCCGCCCAGCATCCTGACAAAGTACCACACAGCACGTGTCCCTAACCCAGGGAAAGATCGAAATTCAAAGTGCGAAGCACACTTTCCACTGAAGGCACATTGCTTTCTCAACATCGTAAAGTCGAAAAATTGTAAGTTGAATCATTATTAAGTCAGGGGATCTCAACAACAACAACAACAACAATTATAATATATTAATAGCTAGCGTTGAGCTTTTATTATATGTTGTCACTGTTTCATGTGTTTGCTCTTTAATCTTCAAGACAACCCCATGGGGAAGGTATTATTACTATTATTCTCAACAACTGAAATGTGAGCTGCAGGGAGCAGAGATTTCTGTCCCTTTTCTTCATCAGAATTGCTGCCCGGTACATGATGGTGCTCCGCAAGGTTTTGTTGAGTGAATGAACTTTACAGATGAGGAAACTGAGGCACAGCTGGGCCTAAAAGGACACAATCAGTCCACAGCGGGGACAGGCTGGAGCCCAGTAGTCTGGCTTCCTGATACCACAGTCACTCCAACTTAGTCTTTGAGGCTGACACAGACGTCACCTCCCCTGGGAAGCTGGGAGGAAAGCTGATCTTCTGGGAAAACCTCCCTGTAGCCCCCCCTTTCCCGCGGGATGTCTCAGCAGGGATGCCTCCTAGGCCCTCAGCAGGAGCACCCCCCGCGGAGCATCTGCTCTGCATCTCCGGGCCCTTCCTCGCAGCCTCTCCTTGGCCAACTCCCTCATCCTTTTCTGGGCTTCGGTCCTCCCGTGGCTCACTGTGGGTCCCAGGGTCATACTCCATGCAGCCCCTTGCCCCCGCTCCCCGGGGCCCGCTGCGCTGGCTCTGCAGGAGACTCACTGGGGGTGCATTCCTACCAACCTTTGACCCTCCAGAACTCTTCTATGGTCTGCAGCTCTCATTTCCTGTTTCCCCTGGAGCTCGTCAGGGAGGCAGTGACCTGGGGGTGACGGGCTTCGCAGGGGGCAGCCGCCAGGAGAGGACCAGCGAGGAGCCGAGGGGAGGGAGGAGGGCCTGGCAGGAATGGCTGGGCCCGGTGGCCTCCTCGGCTGCGGGCTGCGGGGAGCAGAGCGCGGCAGCCACTGCACTCGGCCCACGAAGTTTTTCCAGTTGCAGGATTAGAATTCGTGTGTGGAGCCGTGACTTCAGGGGGCGATGCTGTGTGCTGCCTCATAGGCCACAGAGGCGCCTTCCTCTGCGGAATCAGCGCTCGGGGAGCCAGCGGTGGGGGCTCGCGGCCTTCCCGGGTCCCCCACCCCGGCCGTGACTCGAGGCCTCGGACGCCCAGGCGGGCAGGCGGCGGGGCCCAGAGGGAGGCTGCGGGGGGCTGCGGGGGGCTGCGGGCCGGGGGAGGACTCCTGCCCAGGAGGGAGGACTCCCGCCGTCGCTTCTCCGCAGCCTGGAGGTTTTCTTTGGCAGATTGTCATCCCCCGCGCGCAGCAGCAGCCTTGTCTCTCCAGACACAACATTTGCACAAGGGGAGAAGTGTGGAATGTTAGAACCAGAGATTTCCTTCGGGTTGATCCACATCGTCTCAAATTCTGTGCAGAGAAACCACAACGGAGCCCGGGGACCCTGGTTTGTCAGTAGAAGCCTGGGCCGATGTCCGAGTCCGAGTCCGGGGCTTTTGCTGTGGAGGCCATAAGGGGGTCCCCACGGGCGTGGGTCTGGAGGAATTAGAGACGAGACTTTTTTTTATGAGATTCCTTTTGAGGTCTGGCAGCGATCTGATAATCGGTGACCCCAAACAGAGACGGTGTCTCCAGTGCCACCTTGGAAGTGATGGCACCGCGAAGGCCGCGCCGAGCACAGTCACAGGCCCCGAGAGGGTCTGAGAGCGGCCTGAGGGGCTTGGCGCGGGTTCGGTGCTTCCGGGACGCGGTGGAGGGGCTGCACCTGTGTCAAGCCAGCAACTTGGGATCACTGTGTCCCCAAAGCCCCTTCCTGGCCTGAGTCAGGCTACAGTCGGCCAGAAATGGGGCCTCTGTGAGCTTGGACAGGTAGAAGAGAGAGGCCGGGCCGTTCCTCTTGGAAGGTCCTTTTGGAGTCACGTACAGTGACAGAAGGAGCCAACTCACCCTCACTCGGCTGCATCCTTCCAGACCCAGGCTGGGCTGTGCTCCCCGCCAGCAGCCCCCCTGCCCCCCACGCCAACCACAAGGCAGCAGCAGACTGGAGCTTCCCGCGACATCCCCACAGGCCCTCCCACAGTCCCGGCAGGCCTACCTCCTCTCACCCTCCAACACAGGCTCCCCCATACCTCCACTTGCCCGGCTCCCCCCAACCCCCAGCAATTCTGTAAGAGTTCCTCATCCAGTGGGGAGCACTGACCTCGGGTGCCCAGGCTGGCTCCCCAGGAGCCCGGGCAGGCCCCACGCCCTGCACTTGCTGATCTGCCAGAAACCAGGACCCAGCAAGTGGTCCCCCTGCCTGCTGGCAAATACGTGTGGTCCACACCTTCCCCCAGGACCCCTCAGATGAAGATATAGGGTCCCTGACTCCAAGGAAAGGACGGTCAAGGGGACAAGGGGAGCTGAGGCTCATATGTGCTGTTGGGCCTTCCCACGGGGACAATGCTTTGAGATCCAAAAGCCTCTCCTAACAGAACCTTGCGACCCCTCCCACCCTCTCCACCGCTCACCCCCCTGCCAGGAACGAAGCTCCACTGCGACACCTGATACCCTTGTTGTCTAATCCACCTGCAGCGCTGAAGACTGGCTGCCTTCATCTCTCTTGACAGCTCCTATTTCCAGACCCTCCTGGGACCAGAGAAGTTGTGAAAATCCATCTTAAAACGACGGTGATGAACTGAACTTTTCCAACCCCTATAAAATATACAATTTGTAGCTTCTCACATTATTTTTCGGTCCTGTCATTTAAAAAACTGAAATGACAGTGGTAAAAAGTCAGAATATCATTTTAGTGAACTTCCTGATGTCGAAGAAAAGAAGTCCCCAAATCTGAAAACTGCTAAACTCACCACATTTTAGCTGAGCTCTAAATGGCAGAGGAAGGACGTGACTACATTGGGCAGTTGGACGTTAAGTGATTTTTTTTTTAATAAAAATCTCCTTTTCCTCTTTATTGAACAACGCCAATTATGATTTTAACACTGTGAGTTAAAAAGTGAAAAAACAAACCCCCATGCCTTGCTTTAATTTTTTATAAATAGCTAACTCAGCAGTACCTACGAACACTGATTGGCAGGTTGTTGAACAGACGTTGTAGAAGAAAAGATTGATCAAATAGTGTGGGAAATACTGCTTCATTCAAAAAAGTGGCAGATTGCTTCCCTGTACCAGGAGCTGTGCTGCACGCAGAGCAAAATATCCCTGGTCCCAGCACAGTTAATGGGCTTTCGTACTGGAAGATTCTTGAGGGCCTCTCCTCTACCGGTAGGAGTCCTGAATACTACGGGGAAATTTCTGTGCCACATTTTCTCAACGGATTTGATCACTCTCCTCGTCTTCCTCCTCCTCAACATTTCTTTCTCTTTCTTTAAGCTTACAGAGTACAAAAATTAATTATACTTAGGGTATTTGTTTGGGAAAAGCTGACCCAACTCAAATAAAATTCTGAGCCTATGTCATTTGTAAAAAAAAAAAAAAAGAAAGAAAGAAAAAAAAAGAATATTTCTAAAAAGCAGCAAGGAACTCTTGTCCAAGTTGAGCCTTACATCATTTTAAAAAAATAAAATGAAATTATGCTATCCATTTTTTATAAAATGAGCGAAGAGCATTGCCATCCTATCTGTTAGCCGTGCAAAGATGGATTTTGATGTTGTTATAACTTTTTTTTTTATGTTGTTATAACTTCAAGTGGAACAAATGTGTGATGTCTGTGCTTACGGTGATGATAACTCACAAGGCAGAAAAACAGCAAGCAAATTCTGGAATTCAGGGTCTGTTCGTACTTCTGTTGTAAAACGGTAATTCGATACGACTTGGTGATGTGTAGTAGAGGAACAGATTTGGGTCTGGACTGTTCTTTGGGAGTCCCGGTATCCATTCAAGGATTATCTCCTCTGGTACTTCTGGAGAAAAGAGAACTTGCCTCATTTCTGCTCTGGGGTCAGGCCAAACCAGCCTACTTCTCTGATGTGCCCTGCTGCACCGCCCACTGGACCCCACTCACCAGAATCCTGGTCTAACCCCCCGATGTCACGCTGCCGCCACTGGCCTTAGCTGAGTGGGCTCCCGGCGAGGGGGACTGCCACTCTGGACTTCATCATTCTGTTCCTGAATTCCCCACTGTGCAGTCGGTGTTGGGTGAAAAAGACTGTTCTTTTGTTAAAGAGTTGGAGTAGCTGAGGATGGAAATGACATTTAGATATTGCTCTCTTAAAATTCCCTCGCCATTTTATCATGGGGGATTTCGAACCTCCTCAAAACCCCAGATTACCTCAAATTTTTTGCCCCTTTTCTTTCTTTCTCTTCTTAAAAGTTCGAGTATAGTGGGGTGTAGTTTATATGGCACAATTCAGTGTTTAGTGAGTAACAGTATCATGACTTTTGACAAATGCTACTGCTGCGTGACCACCACTGCAATGAAAGAAAGAACATCTCCATGACCCCCCAAATACCCTTTACTCCCTTCTAGACACCCACTCACCTTACTCCCCAGCACCTGGCTACCACTGATGCTTTCTGTCTCTATGCCATTATGTTTTTGAGAATGTCGTAAAAAAAAGGAGTTAAAAAAGAATCATACAACATATGGCTTTATTTACTTAGCATCATGAATTTGAGATTCATTCACGGTTTTACATGAATCAATGATTTGTTTGTTCCTCTACTGGGTACTATTCCATGGATGAGTTTACCACAGTTCTTTTCTTCTTGTCCACTTGCCAGTTGAAAGACATTTGAAAGGTTTCCCACTTTTGGTTTTATAAATAAAGTCACTATGAACATACGCATGCAGCTTACATGTGAATAGACGTCTTCATTTCTCTTGGGTAAATACTTGGGATGAGATTACTGAATCATGGGGTAAGTGAATGTTTAACTAAGAAACTGACAACGGGTTTCAAAGTGGCTATAATCGATTGCCTTCCCATCAGCACCGTAGAAGATTCCCAGTTGCCCCCCATCCTCAGCAGCACTTGGTATTGTCAGGCTTTCTTGAAGCAATTCTAATCGCTTATTGTGGTTTTTATTTGCTTTTCCTCGTGACTAATACTTTTGCACATCTTTTCATGTGCTTGTATGACACCCACACAACTTTTGGGGGAAAGCGTCCATATCTTCCACTCACTTTAAAAAATTGGTTTGTTTTCTTAATGTTGAGTTTTCAAGGTTCTTTACAAATTCTGAATATAAGTGCCTCATCAAACATGTTTTGCAAATATTTCTCCCAATCTGTGGTTCATCTATTAATTTCTTTAATTGTCTGTCTCAATTTTAAATTATTATTAATTCTAATTTACCTTTTTTTTTTCTTTTATGGCTCATGCTTTTAGTTTAGTATGTAAAAATATTTTGCCCAACTCAAGGTCGCAAGGATTTTTCTGCTAGTTTTTTTCTAGCAACTATAGTTTTAGACTAATATTTAGTTTTAGATCCATTTTTGTATATGGTGCAAGATATGGGTTAAGGTTTACTCTTTTCCATATGAATGTCCGATTGTTTCACCCCAGTTTGTTGAAATTTCTCACTTAAATTATGGCATTGGTCAAGGTTTGTTTTCCAAAGATTCAGAACCAATAGGAGATACAAATATACATTAAATATAAATATACAAATAAATATTTTCATATGATATATAAAAATAAGTATAATTACTTACTATGAGGGATTGGCTAAGTCAATTATGGAGGCTGAGAAGTGCCACCATCTGCCATCTGCAAGCTGGAGCCCCAGGGAATCTGATAGATCATTCTAGTCCAAGTCCAAAGGCCTGAGAACCAGGCCTGCAGATGTTATTAAACCTCAGTCTGAGAGCAGATGCTTCAAGTCAAGTCCTTAGGCAGAGAGGCCTTTTGGTTCTGTTTGGGGCCTCGATGATGCTCACCCACACTGCAAAGGGCTGTGTGCTTTACTCAGTCTACCAACGCAAGTGCCAGTCTCTTCCCAAAATAACACTCACAGACATATGTGGAAATAATGTTTAACATGATTTCTGGCATCCTACGACCCTGGCAAGTTAACACATAAATTTAACTATCCCAATTACCTTGGAATCTTTGCCAGAACTCAATTGACCATATATGTGTGTCTCCATTTCTAGACTCTATTCTGTCCCGTTGAACAGAAGTGTGTCTTAATTGTGTCTCTTAAAGAGAAGTTTTGGGATCCCTGGGTGGCGCAGCGGTTTGGCGCCTGCCTTTGGCCCAGGGCGCGATCCTGGAGACCCGGGATCGAGTCCCACGTCGGGCTCCCGGTGCATGGAGCCTGCTTCTCCCTCTGCCTGTGTCTCTGCCTCTCTCTCTCTCTCTCTCTGTGTGACTATCATAAATAAATAAATAAAAAAATAAAAAAAAAGAAGTTTTAAATGTTGATTGATTCCAATTTATCGATTTTTCTTCTTTCACTCTATTACGTAGTCTTGATTAATGTTACTTTATAATAACTCAAAATCAGAATCACAGCCTTGTTCTTTTTCTTTTTTTTTTTTTCAAAATTGTTTGGCTTTTCTAGTTTCTTGGCTTTTACATATAAATTGTAGTATCAATTGTCTATTTTTACAAAATGTCCCACTGTGATTTTGATTTAGGTTGTCCCTTCATAAAAATTTGGGGCGAATTAATGACAATATTGAGTGTTGGAATCCATCAGCACAGTAATTTCCCTATTTACTTAAGTCTTCTTCAATTTCTTTCATCAGTGCTTCCTTCCTTTCCAATCTTTTCTTCTTGCCTTATGGTAGTGGCTAGCATCTCTGGCAGGAGACCGGTTGGAATGGTCAGAAGGGTGCCTTCTTCTTCATCTTAGGGGGAAAGCCATCAGTCTTACCATTAGATATGATGTTAGCTGTAGGTTTTTAATTGATGCCCTTTATTCTTAGCTTGCTGACAGATTTTAATTTATATGGTACAGTGATTTTTGTCAAATGTTTTTTCTGGACCTACTGAAATGAACATGTCTTTCTCTTCCTTGGTCTTTTAATATGGTGAATAACACGATTGGTTTGAGAGTATTGAAGTGTATTTCTGAGATAAACCCCACTTGGTACAATGTATTATTTTTATTGCTAGATTCAGTTTTCTAATATTGGGTTTTTTTTTTTTTTCCAGTTTGTGTGTCTGTGTGTGTCTCAGTTTGGACAAATTCTGTCCACCTCTCTTCAAATTCCTTTATTCTTTCCTTAGTTGTGTTGAGTCCATGGATAGCCCATTGGGATTAGTCTCCATTTCTGACACTGTGTTTTCTATTTCTAGTATTTCCATTGGAGTCTTTCAGTAGTTTTCTCATCTCTGCTGAAACTCCATCTCTTTATTCATGATGTCCATCTTTATCACCAGACACTTTCACTTAATAACCACAGTTATTTCATATCCCGTGTCCAAGATTCCGTGTCATCTTTGAGTCTGGCTTTGTTGATTACTTTGCCTTGAGGTTTGTTTTCTCTTGCTTCCCTCTCACTCCCTGCAATTTTTTTTATTGAATTCTAGATATAACGTATAGCACAGGAAAGACTGAGGTAAACTGAATTCATGCCTGAAAATGAGCACACCTCTTCTACTAGGCCACCCATGTGGGGCAGGTGAGGCAATCTAGTCAGAGTTGATGGGTTTGGATTGTATCATTGCCATGGTTACCTTTACCACTACCTTTACAGCCAACCTTAAATTCCCTTAATTATTTTGTGCTTAGGGTGGACACTAGGTGGCTAGAGAGTATTTCTTAATGCCCTCTTTTTTCTACCCTCAGCTTATATCTTTGGGCATCTGTACCCCAGGTGGATCTATTCATGCACTTACTCCTCCTCACCAGTAAAAGGCTGGTGCTTGCTATTAGGTGCTTGCTAGCCCGCGCTGATGGGAATCAGAGGGTGATCCTCCATTGTCTTGATCCATCTCCCATCTTAGGTAAACCCTGTCTCACTGGGGCTTGGGGATCAATATTTTTCAGGGCTTCCACCTCCCCTCCCACTGGCAGGCAAAATCGACTCTGTATTTTTGAAGCGCATTCATACAGGAGAGAATTCTCTGCCCCTCCCCCAGGGATAGATCTCAAATGACCTGGGCCCAGAATGCATCTACGGCAGAGCTTTGTCTCTTCTGTTCCCCCCACCCCATGGGTCTTCACCTATGCCCCGGGAGAGACGGAGTTGCTTCTAGTGCCCTAGCAGCTTATGGTTTTTGTTCTGCCGTGGAGATGGGTCCAGACAGGGTTTGTGTTTTTCCCTCTGTAGCCACTCCTCTCCTCTAGACACCCACCACCAAGTGAGGCTGGCTCGGGTCTTCTGCTCTGCCCGGGGCTTTCTCCGGCGCGTTTGGGGTAAAGTGGATTGTTTGTGGAGACTGTGAAGAGGTGTGAGCTTCAGCTTCCTTTGTGCCTGTGGAATTCCTGGGAGTCGCGCTTGGCATTTAGGAATCCATTAAACATTTTAACTGTATTCTTCTTATTTGTGTATGTGACGTCCAGTATCTTTTCCTTGCTCTGGCTTAAGCCAGTGCTTGCATCCGGTCTCCTGGTGTGTGTTGTGGGTGGGGTGGGGGTGCTTTTCTTAGATTTTAGGGTTGATTGGTTCCTGTGAAACCAGCTCTCTGATAGGTGAAAGAAAACTTTGATTTTGTAGTTTGTGCAGTTTTTTTCTTCTTATTGTGGCAGGAACGATGTGCTCTGTAGCTTTCTACAATCTACACAGAAGGGCCATCTTTTCCCCTCTTTATATAACCTCCATACATTTCTCACTTCCTTCCAATTCTCTTGCTTCTCCCTCACTCCGACTTATCAACAGAAATGCCAAGTCCTTCTAATTTCATTAGGCAGAAAAATTTAGCTTGTCTTTCTGTCCCGTTCTCATACATCCAGGCCATGTTTGGGGGCTCTTATTTTTCTTAAATCAAAAAATAAAACAAAACAAGAGTACATGAAGATCTTTTATAGAACTGAAGAGCTATGCACAGCTTAAAACAGCACATATTCAAATGGAAGTACCAGAAAATACAGTGATCTATGTCACTATGGTGCCAATCGTCATGTTGCAGGAAATCTGGAAGTTGATTACTTCCCAGGGTTAATTTGATGGTTTAATGATGTTCTCAATGGCACTAACCTTGGAACCTAGCTCTGTTCCTCATGCACTTAACCTCATGGTTGCAAGATGGCTGCTTTATCACGAGACATAACATCCTTGCAAAACGTGTTCCAACGAGGCAAAGTAGGAAGGAGAGAAAGAAAAGAAGAAAGCTTGTATTGGTCACATTTCTTAGATCCAGACATCCAAATACACAAAAAGTGTATGTATTAAAGCAAAAAGTGATCTATTAAAGAATAGTAAGCAGTTCATAGTATTTTCGGAAAGTTCAAAGTATTTTTTGGAAAGCCAGAAAAACAGACTTTCTAACCAAAAAAACAATGCAACTAGGAACAGTGGTTTACCAAACCTTACGCTGGTACAGAGGAGACATGACTGAGCTGGCTGCCTGGCAGCACCCATGGTGCCAGAGCCCTACCATAGCTGCTGATGAGAATCAGGTGCATTTATGTCTCTGGAGGCCGAGCATCAGCCTTGGTGCTCACGTACACAATCCAAGTCTAATAGCATCACATCCGCTTCGTCAAACCAAGATCGTACGCCTCTATCCTAGCTGCAAAAACGTGTTTGAGGTTGACTTTTCAGTTTTCCAAACTGGGGCCACATGCCTACCTCCACACCAGTTATTTGGCAAGAAGACTGTGATTCGGTCTCTGGGCAGGGTATATTCCTACCCACTCTGGGTTTCTTAGTTAGGAAGATAAAAGGGGAAAAGGTGTTGGGTAGGCAAACAATATTTATTTATTCAAATAGTTGGGCACTAACTACACAGCTGGGCCTGACGCTGTTCTAGTTGCTTGGAAACCTCGGTGAACCAAGCAAGGACACTTCTGCCCTTGAGGAGCTTACGTTCTAGTTGGGAGGGGGCAGTCAGGCACTATTAATAGGTTTATAGTATTAGTTTATGTCATGGAGAATGTGGTAAGAGGAGAATTAGAGCCGGGGATTGGGAATGGAGAAGTTTGAAGTGGAAGAGGAGCTTAGGATAGACTTCATGACAAAGTGAATCTCAGTAAAGATGAGCAGAGAGCCAGTGCCCACCTGGGAACAGCGAGTCAGAGGCAGGGCAGAGCTAGGGCAAGGGGCACACCTGGGGGGTGGGGGTGGGGGCAGCAAGGACGTCGGTGGGGCTGCAGAAGAGTGAGGGGGAGAGACAGGAGGGGAGCTCAGTGAGGATTCTGGGGGGGTCATGGCCATTGAAGGACTCCAGTGTCTAGATGGTGGAATGGGGGCCTTTTATAGGCTTTTGAGCAGAGGAGGAATGTGGTCTGAAGTTAAAAAGGAGCACTCTGACTGCTGTGTTGAGAACGGACTTTCAGAGGCAAGAGAGGGAAGCAGGGGTACCCATCAGGCAGAGGCAAGGGTGATCAGGCCAGGGCGACCCAGCGGAGGATGGTGAGCAGTGGTCCAGCTTGCCATGTGTCGTCAAGGCAGAGTCGGGAAGGGAAGGGCTGGGAAGTGGGGAAGAGAGAGCATGGGAAAGACGGCTCCAAGGTTTCTGTTGTGCAGCTGGAGGAATGGAGTTGTCACCAGTGGGGGTGGGGAGGCTCTGGGTGGGATGAATAGCAGGGCAGGGGGCAAGGAGCAGAAGCTCACTCTGAAGAGGCAACTTTGGGAGGTCTTGCAGACATCAAAAAGAAATTTTGCAAAGGCCGTGGGGTGTGTAAGCCTGTACCTTGGACGAAAAGTACAGGCAACAGATATAAATGGGCTCCTGGGGGAAGCGGCAGCTGGCGATAGCTTCTGCATGAAATAGGAGGGATTTTCCCCCTCCTGGTGTAAGGCCTCCAAATTAATAAAAAATCCTTTGATGCTTTCCAAAAGCAAATGTCATTAAAACACATTAAACACATTTTTCAGACATTAAAACACATTTTTTTAAATTGAGAGATTTAATCAAGATAAGGTAGCTAAGTTAAGACAAAGGATTATTAACAGAATTAAGGATCCTTTATACGTTTGTTCATCATTCTGCTGTCTTCCCAGCTGAGTGTCAAAGGGAGGCAGGGTGTCGAGCTATTAAATGTGTGAGCTCTGGCGTGAGACAGCAGGGTTGGAGTCTAGGTCTGTGGACTTGGCTAATTATTTAACCTGCAAGAACCTCCTGGTCAGGAGCAATTGCAGCACCTACGGTCGGTCGTTAACATTTTTTAGATAAGGCTCTTACCTCCAGGCCGGAGGGCGGGGCAGCTCACCTATTCATTCATTCAGCAAGTAGCCGGCCTGGGAGCCACCAGCAGGTAGGCGGCCGCGGTCAGCGTCCCTGTCCCTCTGTCCCTGCGGACATCGCAGTGTAAGGAGCCAGCAGTGCACAAGAGAGGAGGCGAGCGTGTCCAGGAAGCCCGTGGAAGCCTGCTGCACCTCACTGGGGGGAGAAAAGGCAGACTGAGCTCACCATGGGTCAGCACTTCACTCCCCCGGGACTGGGGGCTGGAAATGATGCCTGAATTTGGTGGGGCCGACCGGCGAGGCAGTAGGTCCTGGCCCAGGAGAGGGGGATCTCCACTCCGCTCCGGAGACGAGGCGGCGGCATCCAGGGGCGTGCAGAGTGCACCCCCCGCACCCGGCAGCCCCGCTCCCAGGGCCGTGCCCCACACACCCTCGCGTGTGCATTCGGGGCAGCGTGCGCAGGGTGTTCACCGCGGCTCTTGTCGTGACTGTAACCAAGCCAAAGCAGCCTAAGGCCCCTCGGTGGGGGCTTCAAACGGGGGAGAAATGCTCAGGATTTAAAAATAAGCCGACGATGCGGGGCGCTGCGGCAAATCTTCCCTCCCACCCACAGCTGGGTAGAAGTGCAAGCTGCAAAGACGTTCTTCTCTGCCCAAATTGCCACCACCCAAACGCCGTCCTGTGTCCCCGTGCAGTGAGACGCTAGAGGGTGCACGGGGAGGGGAGCCCTGAAGTGGACGGGGTGCAAGGGGAGGCCAGCAGCACTTGGGGGATGATTTGTTTCTTAAGAAAAATAAAAGGAATGAAGCAAACATGGCAAAGTGTAAGCATTTATTAAACCCGGGGCTTATGCAAATGGCCATGGGATGTGCTTTTCGGTGTGCGTTAAAGATTTCACACGTAAGCGTGACAAATGCCATCGTGGTAAGATCTCCGCCACACGACGGACACGGAGGGCCATCCCCAG